>NC_091434.1:84911221-85285711 GCF_964237555.1 Oryctolagus cuniculus
CATCATGAGTGGCAGAAAACTTACACATTTCTAGTACAATCTGACTATTCTTTGCTAGTAGTATGATTCAATTGGTAATAGATGGAAGACTTCATAGTATCATAGGAAATGAAAAAATTTGAAATTTGGCTCAATTGATACATCCCCTCCTATTAAGTACCCCCCAAAATATTACTATTTCCACTTATATTGAATCTCTGTATTTTTATTATTTATTTAATTTTTTATTTATTTGACAGAGTTATAGACAGTGAAAGAGAGAGACAGAGACAAAGGTCTTCCTTCCGTTGGTTCACTCCCCATTTGGCTACCAGGGCAGGTGTTTCGCCGATCCAAAGCCAGGAGCCAGATGCTTCCTCCTGGTATCCCGTGGGGTGCAGGGCTCAAGCTCTTGGGCATCCTCTGCTGCCCTCACGGGCCACAGCAGAGAGCTGGACTGGAAGAGGAGCAACTGGGACTAGAACCCAGCACCCATATGGGATTCCAGTGCCGCAAGGCGGAGGATTAACCAAGTGAGCCACAGCGCCGGCCCCTGTATTTTTTTTTTTTTTTTTATCATATTGAACATTTCACTTGCAGGGTATAGTGCTATTTTTCCATAGTAAATAAAATGGTTATTAGAGAACACTTTAAAGTATTAATCCTTTTTCTTTAAGTTAGAGTTATCTGAAAAGAATAAACACCAATTAACAATGAAAGATGAGAACAGAAAAAATCATTTTCCTTAAAAAAGTTAAATTGTTGAAATTTTCACATCAAAATCACTTTAAGATACCAGTGTAAAGGTAAAATATTGACAGAGAATGTTAATCCTTCCTCTTTAAATAATTCCTAAATAAATTTGGTAGAGAAAACATAGCCACACATTATATTCTGGTATTTTAAGAATTTAACTTTTCAAAATTAATTAAATGCTTCTGTTCTTAGAAAGATTAAATAAAGTATTTTGAATTTGTTATCATATCAATGTATGGTGCTAAATATTGGGTAGTAATATAAATGGTATTGTAAGATAAATTATTTTAATTTTTGAGACAATATCCAAAAGAAAAAAATAAAAATTTATTTTTAAAAGAGCTCTTCAATTTTTGAAAGAGCAAGACTATTTCATTGCGAATGAAATGAAAAAGTGAATCCACTTAAACCTTCTGGCTCAATTTCCAATTGCATGTAGAAGTCTGGAATCAGAGGGAGAAGTCTGGGTGGGAGACAGGGATTTGGGTGTTAGTGTGTAGAGTGTAGTCTGTAAATGGTGATTGGAACTATGAATGTGAGTGGAATGTGAGTGAGATTGTTCACAGAGCATTTGTAAAATGAGAAGTAAACCAAATTCAGAACTCTGAAAAACAATAACTTCTAAAGGGAGGAGAAGAGACAGGGATGAGAGATGTGAGATGGCTGGACACCTGGATGAAGATTCTGGAAGGGATGGTCATGCGAACCCAGAGATGGAGAGCACCAAGAAATAATGCTATCAGGAAGTGTTGTTGCTGAATAGCAGCTAATTGCATGCAACAGTGCATAAGTCATCAGTTACCTTCAGACAGGAGCATAGGTTTGCCTGAGAAGAGAAAGAGAGAGAGAGAGAGAGGGAAGGAGGGAGGGAGTTTGCCCTTACTTTAGCAGCCAGCTTTGTATTCATTACCCTACAGATCTTTACAAGCATCAGGTGTTATAATAAATATTTAACATTTGCATGGAAAACAATTTCCAATTATACTGTACATTAAAGATGTCTCTCACATGATAGCCTATCAAACTATGGCGTAGACAATTCAGTTAAACATTTTTTTACGTTGGCTGATTTCACCTAAGTGTTTACCAGATATTATAGTTTCTTTTCTTAAATAATTTTAGTACTATTTAATTATGGAGTTCTGGAGCCATTAGCACTTGGTAATCAATATTCAATAATCAGCAATTCATACTGTAGACCAGATGTATACCTACCTGTGTCCTTACTTTCTGGACCCTATGGGAGTCCATATATTGTCACCCAATTGCTTGATGTAAACACTGCAGGCCTGACTGGCTCAAGTGTGTTCATCCTCCAAAGTTTTTTATTATTAATTTTTAACAGGGTGAACATATATATATATATATATAAATACATTATTTACCTCCATTTTTTTTTCTTTTTGTCTTGGCTACGTTCACATCATTCATCTTTCCTTATTAATTCCAAGGATTTTCTTATTCCTGTCAAGTTCCTAGCTCCTTCCTTTTGCTTTTCTTTTATCCGTCCTTCCTTTTCAAGCTCTTTCATTTCCTATTGGTTCCCTTTGTCATCCCCCTGCCCTCCCAAATTACCCCAATAGTAACTGTTTGCTATAAATATCCAAAAGAAGTAGAAAGTTCTAAATTTTGAAATTTGCCAATCACAATAGCAAGCAAGTCATATCAACTTCCAGAACTATTTCAGGCCTCAGAAATTCCCTTTAGGAACTCCATTAGTTTAAATATCTATCTTTTACTTAATAGATGTATTGGTCATTAAAAGTCAGCATTAAAGAGAAATTACACTAACATTTATTATTTTTCCTTTTGGGTTACTTATGTTGCAATACTATTTCCAAGTGTTTTTATAGTGAATATATAATGTTTGAGCTGCACTTGAGCTAAAGAAGCATTTGAAGATTGCTTTAAAAATGAACTAAGCCATTTGTAACACCATTTCTAAGTAAAATATGTATTGAGTTCCTAACAACTGATTAGCAAATTAAATTTTGGAAGACAACCTGTTTGTTAGAAGGAACTGCCTGTAATTAGGAAGGTAAATCTGTTAGGAAAAAAATCAAATAGGTGAGCCAAGAATAGGTGAACAGAAGCTTGTATTGTGATAAGAAGCTGGTGTATATTTGTACATCACATTACTATTTCAAAGTGCATTCATACACACACTCTTATCTGAGTATCAACAGAAACTTGTAAACTAAACATGGTGGAATTTTTATTGTCTAAAAAGGGGAAAGCGAGTGGAATGATTTTTTAAAAAACTTTCCTAAGTTCAGGGCCGGCGCCGTGGCTCAATAGGCTAATCCTCCACCTTGCGGCGCCGGCACACCGGGTTCTAGTCCCGGTCGGGGCGCCGGATTCTGTCCCGGTTGCCCCTCTTCCAGGCCAGCTCTCTGCTATGGCCAGGGAGTGCAGTGGAGGATGGCCCAGGTGCTTGGGCCCTGCACCCCATGGGAGACCAGGAAAAGCACCTGGATCCTGGCTCCTGCCATCAGATCAGCGCGGTGCGCCGGCTGCAGCAGCGGCCATTGGAGGGTGAACCAACGGCAAAGGAAGACCTTTCTCTCTCTGTCTCTCTCTCACTGTCCACTCTGCCTGTCAAAAAAAAAAAAAAATAAAATAAAAATAAAAAAAATAAAAAATAAAAATAAAAAAAAAAAAAAAAAAAAAAACTTTCCTAAGTTCAGCCAGTGTAAGACGGGGTAGGACCAGGTCTTCTTCTAATTAAGTTTTTTTCTCAAAATAGCTATTTTCCATACTGTAGTGTCTTTAAGATTTTAATTGGAAACCAACAGGCTCTGCTAATGCTACTGAAGAAAACGCCTGACCCACACTGTACTAAATGACCACGACCAGCAGTGCTTTCCAGAGCGGACATTGGAAAGCAGGCTGAGATACTCCTCCCTGGAATTAATTATGTGGAAGAAAAACCTCTCTCCCTTGCACAATCATACTTCTGAAACAGAAACGTGATGAGTACATATTGATCACCTACTACGAGCTGAATGCGTCGCTAGATTTCATTTTCTTTAATGCTATAGAAAAATACAAAGTAGTGTTATTATCTCCATGTTACTGATGAAGAAACAAAACCTCAGGAAAGTTATCTAATGTGCTCATGGCTACAGATTTTGTGGAGAGCAGTGCAGTGATTTGGCTAACTCCATAGCCTGTGAGTGTCATGGTATGACCTGCTGCTCATATTCACCGAACTTCTTCACCCTCCCTCTGGGAATGCATTATTATGCTCTGAAAATTTTAAAACAATGTGTACAAATCACTTTCCATCCTTTCTAGGTAGGCAGAGGCTGCTGAGCTGTACAGCTTCAGGGTAGCAGGATGAGGGGACATCTACTCCAGTGTCCACATGGATCATGTCTCCTGGCTTTGAGCTGTGTGCAGATTGGACAGAGGATTTAGAAGGATTCTCTACACCATGAATTTGTTATACATATCGGATGATGTTGAATTAATATTCTGCATAATCTTGTATATAAAATTTGAATGACTTTAACATTTTAATTTTTAGAAATGTATCATGTTTTAAGTGATACACAAAAATGAGAATCATGTTTAGTTACAATATACAAAGAAAACATGGCCAACTTGTAGAAGACAAAGAGTGCCATCGGATCAGCGTGGTGCGCCAGCCGCAGCGCACCAGCCGCAGCGGCCATTGGAGGATGAACCAACGGCAAAAGGAAGACCTTTCTCTCTGTCTCTCTCTCTCACTGTCCACTCTGCCTGTCAAAAAAAAAAAAAAGAATATTTCATTTTGTCCTTGTATTATCATTTGGGGATATGGTAATCATAGCATTATCTTTTTCTAGATGCTATTCTCCACACCCACCATGCAATGCCAGGGAGAAACCCACCGTGTTTCCTTTTTTCTTTAACCTTATGGATTCTAAATTCTTAGTTACATTATGAGAAGCCAATTCTCAAATATTTATGGGTCCTTTTCTTATCCTAGGGCAATATTCAAGGTAAACTGTAGCAGGGTAGGCGTGAAAACCCATTCTTTTGTCCCAGTCTGATCTTTTGCAAATGGCAGGGCAAAGTTACTACTTATCAATAGTCACATTGAATGTTAATGGCCTGAACTGTCTAGTTAAAAGACACCGATTGGCTGATTGGCTTAAGGAACAAAACCCATCTATTTGCTGCTTACAAGAAACACATTTTTCCAACAAACATGCATACAGACTGAAAGTGAAAGGCTGGAAAAAGATATACCATGCCAACAGAAATGAAAAAAGAGCGGGCATAGCCATCTTAATATCAGACAACATAAACTTTACCACAAAAACTGTTAGGAGAGACAAAGAGGGGCACTATATAATGAGTAAGGGATCAATTCAACAGGAAGATACAACGATTATCAATGTATATGCACCTAATTACAGGGCACTGGTTTATTTAAAAGATTTTTTAAGGGACTTAAAGGGAGACTTAGACCCCAATACAATAGTACTGGGGGACTTCAATACCCCACTCCCAGAAATAGACAGATCAACAGGACAGAAGATCAACAAGGAGACAGTAGATTTAAACAACACTATAGCACAAATGGATCTAACAGATATCTACAGAACTTTTCATCCTACAAAGAAAGCATTTACATTCTTCTCAGCAGTACATGGAACCTTCTCTAGGATTGACCACGTACTAGGCCATAAAGCAAGTCTCAGCAAATTCAAAAGAATTAGAATCATACCATGCAGCTTCTCAGACCATAAAGGAATGAAGTTGGAAATTAGCAACTCAGGAATCCCTAGAGCATACGCAAATACATGGAGATTGAACAACATGCTCCTGAATGAACAATGGCTCATAGAAGAAATTAAAAGAGAAATCAAAAATTTTCTGGAAGTAAATGAGGATAACAGCACAACATACCAAAACTTATGGGACGCAGCAAAAGCAGTGTTAAGAGGAAAGTTTATATCAATAGGTGCCTACATCAAGAAATTGGAAAGGCACCAAATAGATGAGCTTTCAATGCATCTCATGGATCTAGAAAACCTGCAGCAAACCAGACCCAAATCTAGTAGGAGAAGAGAAATAATTAAAATCAGAGAAGAAATCAACAGGATTGAATAAAAAAAATTACAAAAAATCAGCCAAATGAGGAGCTGGTTTTTTGAAAAAATAAACAAAATTGACACCCCATTGGCCCAACTAACTAAAATAAGAAAAGACCTAAATAAATAATATCAGAGATGAAAAAGGAAACATAACAACAGACACCACAGAAATAAAAAGAATCCTCAGAAATTACTACAAGGACTTGTATGCCAGCAAACAGGGAAACCTATCAGAAATGGATAGATTCCTGGACACATGCAACCTACCTACATTGAACCAGGAAGACATAGAAAACCTAAACAGACCAATAACTGAGACAGAAATTGAAACAGTAATACAGGCCCTCCCAACAAAGAAAAGTCCAGGACCAGATGGATTCACTGCTGAATTCTACCAGACATTTAAAGAAGAACTAACTCCAATTCTTCTCAAACTATTCAGAACAATCGAAGAAGAGGGAATCCTCTCAAATTCTTCCTATGAAGCTAGCATCACCTTAATTCCTAAGCCAGAAAAAAAAAATATGAAAGAGAATTACAGACCAATATCCCTGATGAACATAGATGCAAAAATCCTCAATAAAATTCTGGCCAATAGAATGCAACAACACATCAGAAAGATCATTCACCCAGAGCAAGTGGGATTTATCCCTGGTATGCAAAACAATCACCGTGATACACCACATTAACAGACTGCAGAAGAAAAACCATATGATTATCTCAATAGATGCAGAGAAAGCATTCAATAAAATACAACACCCTTTCATTATGAAAACTCTAAGCAAACTGGGTTTGGAAGGAACATTCCTCTATACAATCAAAGCAATTTATGAAAAACCCACAGCCAACATCATATTGAATGGGGAAAAGTTGGAAGCATTTCCACTGAGATCTGGTACCAGACAGGGATGCCCACTCTCACCACTGCTATTCAACATAGTTCTAGAAGTTTTAGCCAGAGCTATTAGGCAAGAAAAAGAAATTAAAGGGATACAAATTGGGAAGGAAGATGTCAAACTATCCCTCTATGCAGATGATATGAGTCTATATTTAGGGGATCCAAAGAAATCTACTAAGATACTGTTGGAACTCATAGAAGAGTTTGGCAAAGAAGCAGGATATAAAATCAAAGCACAAAAATCAACAGCCTTTGTATACACAGGCAATGCCATGGCTGATGATGAACTTCTAAGATCAATACAATTCACAATAGCTACAAAAAAAATCAAATACCTTGGAATAAACTTAACCAAGGATGCTAAAGATCTCTACAATGAACCAATGGCAAAAAGGAAGACCTTTCTCTCTTTCTCTCTCACTGTCCACTCTGCCTGTCAAAAAAATAAAAAAAAAAAAAGAAAGATAATTGAAAATGAATCTTGATGTGAATGGAATGGAGAGGGAGTGGGAGATCGGAGGGGTGCGAGTGGGAGGGAAATTATGGGGGGGGGAGCCATTGTAATCCATAAACTGACCTTTGGAAATTTATATTTACTAAATAAAAAAAAAAAGATTTGAAAGAGTGTCTCGGGGCTGGTGCTGTGGCACAACGGGTTAACGCCCTGGCCTGAAGTGCTGGCATCCCATGTGGGCGTCAGTTTGAGTCTTTTTTTTTTTTTTTTGACAGGTAGAGTGGACAGTGAGAGAGAGAGAGAGAGAAAGGTCTTCCTTTACCATAAGTTAACCCTCCAATGCCCACCGCAGCCTGCGCGCTGCGCTGATCCGAAGGCAGGAGCCAGGTGCTTATCCTGGTCTCCCACGGGGTGCAGTGCCCAAGCACTTGGGCCATCCTCCACTGCATTCCCGGGCCACAGCAGAGAGCTGGCCTGGAAGAGGGGCAACCGGGACAGAATCCAGTGCCCCAACCGGGACTAGAACCCGGTGTGCGGGCGTCGCAAGGCGGAGGATTAGCCTACTGAGCTTGGCGCCGGCCAGTTCGAGTCTTGGCAGCTCCTCTTCTGATCCAGCTTTCTGCTATGGCCTGGGAAAGCAGTGGAAGATGGCCCAAGTCCTTGGGCCCCTGCACCCACTTGAGAGACCCCGAAGAAGCTCCTGGCTCCTGGCTTCAGGTTGGCACAGCTCTGGCCATTGCAGCCGCAATGGAGAGTGAACCATCAGATGGAAGACCACTCTCTCTCTCTCTGCCTCTCTTCTCTTTGTGTAACTCTGACTTTCGAATAAATAAATCTTTAAAAAAAAAAAAAAGAAAGCATTTCAGGCTTCTGAAATATTCATCTGGTGGAGATCATCACAAGCGTTCGCATGAAAGGAAAGGCAGAGAGGCTACCGGGAAGGCAAATCTCTGGAGCCAAGAAATGAACGAGGGAAAAGAGAACTGTGCTTGAATGTAAAGTGACAACGAGAGAGGACTCAGCCATGAAACTGAGGATTCTACTGAGAGAACTGCAGAAGAATTTTGAAAAAATGGAGGATTGCAGGGGCAGAAGCTTTGAAGGCAAGAGTGCTAACAGTAATACTGATAACCACTGTGGTATCATACATGATATTATGAATGAATGAGAGAGCAAAAGTGGATATCCAAATAATGAATGAACAGCTTGTGCTGTTCAGTGACAAAATTTTACCATTTCTTTTTTCTTTTCTTTTCTTTTCTTTTTTTTTTTTTTTTTTTGACAGGCAGAGTGGACAGTGAGAGAGAGACAGAGAGAAAGGTATTCCTTTGCTGTTGGTTCACCCTCCAGTGGCCGTCGCGGCCTGCGCGCTGCAGCCAGCGCACTGCGCTGATCCGATGGCAGGAGCCAGGTACTTATCGTGGTCTCCCATGGGGTGCAGGGCCCAAGTACTTGGGCCATCCTCCACTGCACTCCCGGGCCACAGCAGAGAGCTGGCCTGGAAGAGGGGCAACCGGGACAGAATCCGGCGCCCTGACCGGGACTGGAACCCCGTGTGCCGGCGCTGCTAGGCAGAGGATTAGCCTATTGAGCCGCGGCGCCGGCCAAAATTTGACCATTTCAATGAGCAATTGCGATTCCTTGGCTTAAGGGGCCACAAGCACTTTCTTTCATGTAATGTGTAATATGTATGTGTGGTGTGTGTGTGTGGGGGGGGGGGGCGTGGGCATGCCTCTTACCTCTATCTCAAAATTCTCTTTATCTACAATGCTCCTTTGCAAAGTTATGGCCCTGATGCCAATGTTTATCTCACATCATGTGACTGCGCAATAGCATTTATCAAAATATATTGTAATGCTTTTTAAGTTGCTTGAATGTTCATTAAACTCTAAGCTCCTCATAAACAGGGATTGTGTCTCAGTCACCTACACTTCTAGTAAACAGCTGAACAATAGAAAATGCATAGTAAGTGCATATTTAATGGTGATTTTGAGCTTCTTTTTACACTATAGGTAAAAGGATGTCCAAAGAATTCTATTTTATAACTTGATAAATTGGGATTCAATTTCTTGTAGCTACAAATTGTATCACAAAAATGAAATGACCCAATAAGAGATGAATAAATTACTATTATAGTGAACCTTGATTTGGGATTATTCCTCAAGCAGATATGTGTTTTGTTTAAGTAAACTGACTTTTAGACAGTGAAAGTATTATTTGTTTTTGTCTCTTAGAGTGTAATTAAGTATTAACCTTGAGACAGTCTTTATTTGATATGGTACTTAAAGGTCTATACAGATGCTGCTCAATTTACAATTGGGTTTCATTCCAACAAACCCCTTAAAATTTAAATTTTGTAAGTAAAAATGTATGTTAATACATATAACTGACTTAATAGCTTAGTGTAACAAAACAGTACACTGTAAGAATGGCAGTGTTTATCCTTATGATTGGGTGGCTGTCTTAAAGTTGCAGCTGGTTTCTACTTCTCAACACCAAGAGACTATATCATACTGTATCATTAACCTAGGAAAAGGTAAAAATTCCACTAATTGAAGTACAGTTTCTACTGCATGTGTATCACTTTCCCACCATCATAAAGTTGAAAAAAATCTAAGTCAAATCACTGTTGAGAATCATCTGTATGTATGTGTGTGTGTGCGTATGTTTGTACATTAAGGTACATGAAATTTTTAGAGCAGTGCCATGAATAGACTAAATAGTACGTAAAGTTCAAGGAAAGAATAAAAAGTGTAGATCAAATTAGATTCCTGAAGGCTTCATGCATTGTAATATTTTTGCTGAACAACATTACAAATAAGTCTGAAAAAAAATCAGTGATTTAAAAAAGTCTGTTTCTTGGACAAAATGGGTTCCATCTGGATGTTCCTAGTTGGTCACTGGTCTTGCATATGGTCTTTCTGGAACAAAGGATTCCTTTAAACAAGGCATTCTGTTCATCTATATTCAGCTTGTTTATGGTAATCAAAAGAGGATTGGAAGAAGAGGGTGAATAAGACACACTTACTTCTTTCCCTTTGTTCCTCAAATGGCAAGAATTATTTCAATCAAATTTCATTGGTGAGAACCTGCTCCATGGCCATATCAACTGGAAGGGAGGATGGGGATTCTAGTGTAGCGGAGTGCATGGTGTGGTTGGAAGGGGGAGAGGGAGAATAAATGTATTTGGTGAAGAACTGGTCAGTCCCTGCCTGTTCTGTTCCTGCTTCCAGAAAGCACTTTTTCTCCCTGCAAGGAGACAACTCAAAATTTCATCGTGTAAATGATAATAATTTAAACTCTAGAACTTCTGGTTAACATGCAATCCTTTCTTTCTCAAATCCAGATACGGCTCTTTATGTTCTGCTAACTGAGGACCTGAAGAGAAGTTACTCAAGCTGCCTCCCACCATCACCTCTGTCATGCAGCATACGGTTGAAATGAAATAGGAGCAATGAAAGCTCCTATTTAGAAAAGTCAAAAATGAGAAGCTCATAGCATTCAATAAGATTGTCCAGCTGGGCATCTTTGCCCTGTAGGAAGGAAATCCCTCCACAGTCCCTACTCAAACCCTCTTCCAGATTCTGTCTCCTGATTGTTATGCATGGCTCCTGATGCCCTCAACCTTTGGGTGCTTCTCTCATATTCTCTTCGGCCACATGTAAGACAGTGTCAGATGTTATACACTCTTAGGATGTTAGACAGTATGCCCTAGGCCTCAAATTCTTTGAGTTTCAAACAGTTGATTTTTTTTGTAGTTCAATTATTTTATTTATTTATTTGAAAATGAGTGTCCCACATGTATTTATTACTTTTTGAAGCTGTTTTATCTTATTTAGTTCTACTTTGCAGTAACAAGACTCAAAGCTTCTTCTTTCTTTACTGCTTTCTTTCTTTGTTTTTACATCTCTATGGCTCTTTCTCTCTTAACTTAATGACTTGTGTGGAGATATTGTATGGTTAACCTTTGTTGCAGGCTGAAACACATTAATCAACCAAAAAGACTTCCTAGTTCATAATGCTAAAATATTTGCTCAATCTATGTGTCTTTCTATTTGGAAGTCTAGGAATACACATCATTTTAAAACAGGTAAGTCTCTTGACTCTACATTCTTTCATTCCTACCTAAAGTCAGCTACTTCTTGCCTGAACTCCTCTGTTTATACTACCTTGCTCAAAACAACCTGTATTTCTAGTATCCTGTAACATTTAGCGTTTTCCAATAACTATTCTAACACTATTTTCTTGAGAGGTACATGCTCTGTCCTCTAGAAAATCAGTTTCACCAATTATGACCCACAGGATAATGTGGGTTTCCAGTTTCTCAGCCAGCTGTATCCATGTCCTTGACTTCTAAGTTCTGATTTTAAAGACAATTATACACATTTTATATTTGTTGTTACAAGTGAAGCCTACTCCTGGTAATATTTTCTATTGGTTTTAAAAAGGAAAAGGAAAGAGGAAAGTAGATATTGAGAGATCTTCCATCCATGGGTCATTCCTCAAATGCCTCCAACAGCTGGACATGGATTGAGTTGAAGGCAGGAGCTGGAACCGCATCTGTAGGTGGCAGGGATCCAAGTATTTGCATCTTTGATATCTTTCCATGGTATGCATTAGCAAGAAACTGGATCAGAAGGGGAGCTGGGACTTGAACTGAGGTATTCCAATATGCAAGGCTGATATGGGTGTCCCAAGTTGTGGCTTAACCAGCGTACCACAACATCTGCCCCAGAATCTCTGTTTCAATGTTTCAATTGAGGTGGTTAATTATTACTTTGATATCAAAAAGTCAGTGATGTAAATGTTTATTTCTTGCTGTTCTGTTTACCAGAGGATCCACTTATTCCTATAGGAATCTTCATCAATAGATTTCATAGATAATATTTCCCTTATCTGAGATTACTTGAAACTTTCTTCCAGAGAAATTACATCCTTCACATGGGACTTCCATGTCCCATAGAATTCTTAGACATTGGGACCCGGAGGATGGGGTAAAGGAGCAACTGGCAAGTCTCTGGCAGGTCTTAGCATATTTAGCTGTAGCTCTCTAAAACTGGACATAAAGTTCCTATACTTTCCCACTGCCTTTCCATACTTGTTCCAACATTTTAAAGTGGGTTAATTTTGATGCATTTCTTTACTTTGTTTTCTCCACCAAATGACATCTTGACAAAAGAAGATAAAGGAATCTAAGAGATGAAGGGGAAGAAAGGAAGTAATGTATAAGAGTGTGGCTCACTTACCCAGCTCCTTATATAGGCCATAGTCTGCTTTCCCACAGGATTCATCTCTCTCTCTCTCTCTCTCTCTTTTTTTTTTTTTTTTTTTTTGACAGGCAGAGTGGACAGTGAGAGAGAGAGACAGAGAGAAAGGTCTTCCTTTGCCGTTGGTTCACCCTCCAATGGCCACCGTGGCCGGCGCACTGCAGCCAGCGCACCACGCTGATCTGATGGCAGGAGCCAGGTACTTATCCTGGTCTCCCATGGGGTGCAGCGCCCAAGTACTTGGGCCATCCTCAACTTCACTCCCTGGCCACAGCAGAGAGCTGGCCTGGAAGAGGGGCAACCAGGACAGAATCCGGCGCCTAGACCGGGTTCCCAGTGCCGCAAGGCGGAGGATTAGCCTAGTGAGCCGCGGTGCCGGCCTGCCACAGGATTCATCTTTTAAGCCCCCATGCTAGTCGTAGTGATTGGCACAGAATACGTGCTTACTGCATTTTCTTGGAGGTATGGTGTTGAGCAGACTCTGAAATTAGATGGTTATTGTTCAGATCCTATTCTGTCAGTGGCTACGAACCTTGGAAGTCATTTCATCTTTCTGTGCCTCAATACCATCATCTGAATAATTAGGAGAATAAGAATGTATAAATCATAAGTCTGTTGCATGAGGCTTAACAGAGAGAATGAGTGCAACAGGCTTAGAATAATGCATGGGTACAGGATACTGTTAATAAATATTAGTCACAATACTGAGATGCAGAATAGCTTAATGGCTGAAAGTAGGCCCGGAAGTTAGCCCTGGAAGCCACGCTAACCAGGATTTAATCCCTGTTTACTATTCCTCCTCAGTTTTCCAAAGTGACCTTAATTTCCTTCTGCAAACTTCTGCATTGTAAACATCATCAGTCATTACTGAATGACTATATGAATGAACTAGTTCAAAAGCAGACATTATTCCAAGATAAGTAAAGAATTGTTAATTCCTACAGCTGATTTTGGATCCTGGCCTTATGCTTCACAATGATATCTTCTATTAGATATACCTACTTTGTTAACTAAAAAACAGATCTACGTCTCTTTTTCCTTTCCATTACTGTCCTCCCCACCATCAGATGTCAGATGTAATTTAAATGATGAGAAATCTGTGACAGAGGATCCCAGATCAATACATTTTGTAATTAAAGTGCAGCAAACATTTCTCCAATTAGCCAACTTACACAAGTAGAAGAATTTGGGAATGAGATGGATTGATACCATCTGTTGAGAGTAAAGAGTTAGATTTAAGAGTTTTTGCTGTTTCACCTCTCACATTACTAGGGAAAAATAATAAAGTGAAATAATATCCTAGGAAACTTCCTGGCAGTTTCTCATATGAAAGACTTTCAGCGACCCAGAGCTGTTTACAGTACTGTTTCATAGTTTCTGACAGTATAAAGCTCACTTAAAGGAGAAAAAAAGACACCACCACCCACATTTTGTCTGGAGTTAATATGTATTTTTCCACTTGTCAGAGTGTGGGAGGCTCTGTGTTTATGTAATTACAGCTTTCAAAAATCATTTAAATAGACATGAGCAAAGAAGTGAAATTGCATGTGGAATATCCGGGTGACATTGAATCTGTCGGGTCTATGGATTTTTCTTATAAAAACAGATGTTTTTGAACTCTCACTTGGCTCGAACTCTGAAGGAGCTTCAGAAACAGTTTTTCCATGTTGCTGACAATCCTGACAATGGTCCTGATGAATATCTTTACTAAACATGATCCTTAAACACTTGAATCCACTCTGTCAAAGAGATTTAGAGAAGAGCAGAGAGTGGAGGCATTCCCTGCAGCCTTGGGCTTGGTACCTAGAAGGAGATGAGGAGAGTGAAGGCAGACCCTGCCCAAACTTCATGCCCATTTCCTTCTTTACTGATTGGTTTCTCTTTGTGTCAGCGTAAGAACTGAACAATTAGAAATGAGTGTGAGTGAGGAAAGGGAAACTAGGAAGAAACTGGGCTTGTGTTTGTGAGGGGTAAACGTTCACCTTGACTTCTGTCACTGTTTTTGAACAGGTGAAGAATAATTATAACTGCTTTCACCGATATGATTTCTGCTTTCATCTCGGGCTCCACATTGCAAAATTTATTTTAATTTATTTTGTATTACTAAATAGCTTTACTTAGATTAAGACAATTAGATTTATTTCAAAGGCAGAGCATTAAGGACAGAGACTGAGAGAGAGAGAACTCTTCTATCTGTTGTTTGACTCCCCAAATGGCCAGAAGGGTCAAAGCTGGTCTAGGTCAAAGCCAGGAGCCGAGAACTCCATACCAGTCCCTCACATGGGTGCAGGAGCCCAAGCACTTGGGCCATGATTTGCTGCCTTCCCAGGTACATTAGCAGAAAGCCAGATTGTAAGCAGAGCAGATGCTACCCCCTGCCAGTGTAGACACTGAGGGCAGTAATGGTGGCTCAAGTAATTGGGTTCCTATAATGTAAATGAGGGATCTAGATGCATTTCTGGCTCCTTGTTGTGGCATTTGGAGAATACACCAGTTGATCAGAGATTTCTGTTAATCTGTCTCTTTTGCCTCTCAAATAATAAAGAAATAAAACCAAACATTTTTAAAAATAAATTGCACCTTTTTAAAATGTTCAAGTTGGGGCCGGTGCTGTCCTATGGCTGACAGAGCTGCCCCTTACAGTGCTGGCATTTCTGGCAGTTTGCTCCTGGCTGCTCCACATTCAATCCAGCTCTCTGCTGTTGTCCGGAAGGGCAGTGGAGGATGTCCTGGGTCCTTGGAGCACTAAACCCCCCTGGGAGGCCCAGGGGAGGTTCCTGGCTCCTGGCTTCAGAATGGCCCAGCTACGGCTGTTGCAACCATTCAGGGAGTGAACCAGCAGATGGAGGACCTCTCTCTCTCTCTCTCTCTCTCTCTGCCTCTGCTTCTCTGTGTCTCTGCCTTTCAAATAATAAATAAATCTTAAAACAATGTTCAAGTAGATATTTCTAAGATATATGGATTTGATACAGATATGCTCATCAATATAGCCACAAAGCCATAACTGAAATCAAGAAACAAACATCCATCACCCTGCACCTTTTAATCTCTGTCCCACCTGGACTTGCCTGTCTGTCTCTTCCCTCCCCACTCAGTACTACCCTACCTGTTGGTTTCCTACAGTCTTGGTTACTGCTATGCATAGATTTCTTTGTTCTTTCTTGAATTTTACAAAAATGGAATCACACAGAAGTATTCTCTGTAAGAATTCCTTCACTCAGTATAATTATTTCCAACATCATCCATCTTGTTTTGTGTAGAATTTTAATTTCTATTTCCCTAATGATTAATAAAGTTGAGTATTTCTTCATGTGCTTATCTGCCAATCATATATCTGTTCAAATCTTTTGTCCTTTTAATTGAGTTTTTTGTTTTCTTAATACTGAGGTTTGTTTCCTATTTTAAATATATTACTCTACTTGAAAAAATTACCTTTAATGGCAGATGTCTTAAACAGCACTCCAGCCTCAGAATCAACCCCTAAGGCATTCGGATCTGGCTGAAGAGCCCATGAGAGTACTTTAGGCATGGAAAGCCAAGACACTCTGGCAAAAACAAAAAACAAAAAACAAAAAAAAACACCTAAATGAAAGATCTCTGCAAGTGAGATCCCAGTGGAAAGAACGCGCCATCAAAGAAGGAGGTACCTTTCTCTGAAGGGAGGAGAGAACTTCCACTTTGACTATGACCTTGTCTAAATAAGTGAACTCAAGAGGCTTCCATAGCCTTGGCAACTCATGACAAGAGCCTAGGGTGATTACTGAGGCCATAAACAACAGTGTCAATTTGTTAGTCAACAACAGGAGTCACTGTGCACTTACTCCACATGTAGGATCTCTGTCCTTAATGTGTTGTACAATGTGAATTAATGCTATAACTAGTACTCAAACAGTACTTCACACTTTATGTTTCTGTGTGGGTACAAACTGTTGAAATCTTTACTTAATGTATGCTAAATTGATCTTCTGTATATAAAGAGAATTGAAAATGAATCTTGATGTGAATGGAATGGGAGAGGGAGTGGGAGATGGGAGAGTTGCAGGTGGGAGGGAAGTTATGGCGGGGGGGAAGCCACTGTAATCTATAGCTGTACTTTGAAAATTTATATTTATTAAATTAAAGTTAAAAAATTACCTTTAAGTAAAATTGACTTTTTGGTGCACATTTCCATGAATGCTATTAAATGCATAGTTTTACAAGAATGTTATCACCCCAAAAAACTCTACCTATTTTTTAGACATAATAAACCCATCTGCATCTTTGTTTTTTTTCTCCATCACTATAATTTTGTCTTTCCAAAGCTGTTGCATACGCTGGATCACATACTAAATAATATTTTGAAACTGGCTTCTCTTATTCAGAATTATAGTTTTGAGATTTATTTCTGCTATCTATGTTTTTTTTTTCATTGCCAGAAAGTATTTTATTACATGAATGTTTGTCCACTAATTGACATTTTAATTGTTTGCAATTCCTGATGACTATAAATACCTTTATGTACAGGCTTTTGAGAGAAGATAAATTTTCATTAAAACACACTTAAAGAACTTGCATACTCTTCCAGAGTGGCTGTATCATTTGTTTCCAACAACATCTGAAAAATTTAGTTGCTCTTAATGACCACTTACAATGAAATACAATTATATACATGTTAGGATGGCTAAAATGAAAACATCTGATCTTATCGAATGTTGCTGTAAAAGAGACTTGGAAGAAGAGGAATTCTCAGTGTTATAATGAGAATCTAATATGGTACAACCACTTTGGAAAACAGCTTGGTAGTGTCTCTCAAAGTTAAACATGTATCTGCCACATGATCCAGTCATACTATCCTTAGTTACCATCAAAGCAGTGAAAGCATACATTCATAAAAAAACTTATGTCCAAATATCATAGCAATATTTCAGTCATCCTAAAGATATGCAGTAGTATTTTTAATTTTTTTTAAGTTTACATTTCCTTTTGCTAATGATGTTACATTGACAGGATTTCCTTCTTTCTTTAAAGACTATTCAGTTGTACATATAAAACATGCTTTATCTATCATTGACTTACTGCTAGACATTTAGGTTGCTTCCATTTGTTGACAGTGAGGTATTAATGTTCTCTGCTATTATTGTATTGTATCTATTCATCCCTTCAGTTATCTTAATATTTATTTTATGTATTTAGGTCATCCAATGCTGGGTGCACATATATTACAATTAGTATGTCTTTGTGAATAAGTGATACCTTTATCATTTGTAACATCTGTCTTTGTCTCTTGTGATAGTATTTCACTTAATGTCTATCTGGTATGATGTAAATGTAACAACCCCTGCACTATTTTGGTTACTGTTTCCACGGAATATCTTTTCTATCCCTTCACTTTTAGCTTTTCTGTGTTTTTAAAACTGGAGTGAGTCTTCAACAGGAAGCATAAAGTTGGATCCTGTTCTTGTTCTATTCAACCACTGCGTATCTTTCAGTTAGAAATCTTAATCTATGGACACTTAAAGTAATTACCAATAGATGAGGATTTACTGCTGCAATTTTGGTAATTCTTTTCTGACTTTTCTATAGTTCCATTGTTCCTTACTTCCATTCTTACTGTTTTCCTTTGCAATCCTTTTTTTTGTTTGACTTTTCTTTCTTTGTCTTTTATGAATCTGTTACAGCTTTTTTTAATTAATATTTATCATGAAGCTGACACAAAAACATCACACAATCACACAGTTATGACAGTTTATTTTAAGGTGATAGCAGCTTAAGTTCAACAGTATACAAAAACTATTCTTTACTTTTCCTGTCCCCAAATTTATATTATTGGCATCACAATTTTAATGCATGCCTATAAATACATTACTATAGTTTTACTTTCAATAATTTTGTCTTTTAACTATTATAGTAAAGTAATTTATTCACACTATTATAGTATTATAATATTGTGAATTTTACTACTGACCTAGCTTTCCCAGTGAGGTTTTTTTTTTAAGATTTATTTTATTTATTTGAAAAACAGAGTTACAGAGCCGGCGCCGTGGCTCAATAGGCTAATCCTCCACCTTGCGGCGCCGGCACACCGGGTTCTAGTCCCGGTTGGGGCGCCGGATTCTGTCCCGGTTGCCCCTCTTCCAGGCCAGCTCTCTGCTATGGCCAGGGAGTGCAGTGGAGGATGGCCCAGGTGCTTGGGCCCTGCACCCCATGGGAGACCAGGAAAAGCACCTGGCTCCTGGCTCCTGCCAGGATCAGCGCGGTGCGCTGGCTGCAGCGGCGGCCATTGGAGGGTGAACCAACGGCAAGGGAAGACCTTTCTCTCTCTGTCTCTCTCTCTCACTGTCCACTCTGCCTGTCAAAAAAAAAAAAAAAAAAAAAAAAAAAAAAAAAAAAAACAGAGTTACAGAGAGAGGTAGAGACAGAGAGAAAGGTCTTCCATCCTCTGTTTCACTCCCCACATGACTGCAACTGCCAGAACTGCATCGATCTGAAGCCAGGAGCCAGGAGCTTATTTCAGGTCTCCCACATGGATGCAGGGGCCCAAGGACTTGGGCCATCTTCTACTGCTTTCCCAGGCCATAGCAGAGAGCTGGATCTGAAGAGGAACAGCTGGGACTCGAACCGGAGCCCACATGGGATGCCAGCTATTCAGGCCAGGGCTTTAACCCATTGCTCCACAGCAACAGCCCCTCCCAGTGAGTTTTATGCTTTCATATGGCTAGTTACCATTCTTTCATTTCTACTTGAAGAACTCTCCTTAGAACTTGTAAGTTGGCCTAATGGTGATGAACTTCCTCAGATTTTCTTTGGGAAGGTTGTCTTTTCTTCACTTCTGGAAGATGTCTTTGCTAGGTAGAATAGTCTCGTTGGTATTTTTTTCTTTCTGTGATAATATCATCCATTCTCTTATGGCCTACAAAGTTGTAGGCTGAGAAATATATGTTACTGAGGTTTCTTTTTGTGTGATGATTTGTTTTCCTCATACTTTTTTCTAGATTTTTCTTTGGCTTTTGATAAATTTATTATAGTATCTCAATGAAAACTTTGTGTTTAGCCAGATTGATTCTTTGGAAGGATTTGTGGATCTGCAAGTTTATTTTCCTCACCAGATTTCTGGATTTTTCATCATTATTTTTTAAAATAATTTTTCTTCTTCCTCTTTGCTGCTTCTGAAACTTCCCAAATGCTTATATTGATTTACCTATTGATGCCCAATAAATCCTGTGGTTTATTAATGCTTTTTCATGGCTTTTTTCTTTTTATTTTTCTGATTGCTTAATTTCAATGACCCTGCTCTGGAGTTCACTGTATTTCTTCTTCCAGAACAAGTCTTTAAACTTTTTAGTTCAGGCATTGCTCCTATTTGGCTCTTTTTTTTATGGTTTCTATTTATTTGTTAAATTTCTAATTTTTTTCATGGGCTATTTCTGATTTTTAAAAGTTCTCTAAATGGCTTCTCTTGTAGTTCAGTGAGCTTTTAAAAAGTGATCATTTTTCAGATTTTGTGGACAATTCAAACTCAGTTTTGGTTTTATTGTTGTTGTTGTTGTTTTTGTGGACAAGCATTGGGATTTTATTTTGGTCTGTCGGTGGTGTCATGTTTCCAAGATTCTTCGTGTAACTTTGCATTATTATCTTCATACTTTGAGAAGGTGTCACTTAGCTGAAATATTTACTGGTTAACTTCAAGTGAAAAAGACTTACACCAGTGAGCCTGGCTAGAGAATTTTTTGGGTCTCCCAGATCTTTTAAATGGATGTATCTGTTCCAATCTACTTGTTCTGCCTTCTTATCAAAGAAGTTTTATAGTTATGTGCCCTCTTTTAATTCCCTAAAGGAAAGTCTAATACTGAGAGTCTACTATTTATTTACCCCTGAGAAGTGTCCCTATATGTTCAATGTTGAGTATTGTCTGCGAATAACAATAGAATCAAGATGACTGCTAAGATTTTTCCTGCATTTGGGGTATTTGTGCTGGATATGATGGCTTCTGTGCACTGTGCAGGGTATTGTGCCAAGGGAAGTATAAGAAACTGACAATGGGAATGAGAATGAGGCATGTGGGGTGGAAGACACATGCATTGCCTGCTTGGTGGATTGTGCCAGCAACTTCTGTGAGATTCACAGTTATGCCTTTTGGTGGAGTCTATGAGCTCATTAGCAAGATCTATGAATGGCTTCTGGGAAAAGAAAAGCAGAAATTAACTGCCCAGCCATTTCGAATGTTTTAATTTACTGTAGAATAAGGGAAAAGGACAGAAAAGATATTTTCTTTTTTTTTATTTTTTATTTTTTATTTTTTTGACAGGCAGAGTGGACAGTGAGAGAGAGAGACAGAGAGGAAGGTCTTCCTTTGCCGTGGGTTCACCCTCCAATGGCCGCCGCGGCCGGCGCACCAAGCTGATCCAATGGCAGGAACCAGGAGCCAGGTGCTTTTCCTGGTCTCCCATGGGGTGCAGGGCCCAAGCACCTGGGCCATCCTCCACTGCACTCCCTGGCCACAGCAGAGAGCTGGCCTGGAAGGGGGCAACCGGGACAGTATCCGGCGCCCCGACCGGGACTAGAACCCGGTGTGCCGGCACCGCTAGGCAGAGGATTAGCCTAGTGAGCCGTGGCGCCGGCCGGAAAAGATATTTTCTTTACTCTAGGGACTTTTAATTTCCTAGAAATGGCTTCCAACACATATATTGTTGTTGCAGATAATAAAAGGTCTTACGTATTATGTATATAAATTATATCTTTTAGAAAAAAATGGATTTTCAGTCAACAATAAGGACTTAAGTGTGCGTAGGAAGCTTCACGGGTCACATTTGTTATAAATTGGAAAGAAATATTCACATTTAGGCCAGAGTAAAAACACTTGCTTCTCCCACTCTTTAAGTAGGTGTCAAAGCAATAAAGTAGCTGCAGTGTCCACGTATACACTGGAGAATAAAATCAAAGTCAGATTCTAGTCAATTTTTCCTGTAAAAGTAACCAGCACATGGTGGTGACTAAGCCTTGATTGGGAACAAGTTTGGGGGAAGATTGTCATCTCTATAAGCACATTTGGAAAATCTTGGCACAATGACAGCAGTGGAAAGCTTAGCAGAAATTTCTTACATAAAGAATATGATTCTCCTCTATGAGATTGAAGAAAAAACAAAACCTTAAATATGATAGAGCTAGGATGCTGAAGTTAAACAACTGTAGACATAGGCAGAGGTACTGTTTGTCTTCCTAGAATGATAATTGAATGAGTATGAGAGGAGTTCTTGGGAAACTCACTTCTTTCTGAGTATAAGATTTTCCCCTGAAAATGAGAGCACGTGTGTAGGTGATCAAAATCACTCCAAACAATTAACAATAAATATTCTGAAAACTAATGGTGAAACAAAATTAAAAGGAAAATCCTGACCCTCCATTTTCTGTACAGTGGAGCAGGTTGTCATTCCACTGAAAATAACTAAAAACTAAAATATATATTAAACAATGATTTCAAGGCATTTGTTATTAGGCAATGTGCAGACTGACCTGGGTGAAGGAAAGAAATGAAGCTAGTTATGCCATTTTCTTATTTAATTCTAGACAGTTTCCGTGGTAGTGCATAAAGGAGAACCCAGGCAAAAGTCAAGAGACAGACTTGGGAATCCAGACAAACCAAGGCTGCTGGCTACCATAAGGCAGAGTACTAGAGAAAACAGATGTACCAAGAGAAACCTTTATATATCTTCATAGGAGTCCTCCTAAATTTTCAACAGATTTTTGATTTGTGAACCTATATGAGGAAATTACCCAAGATTAGGGAAAGAATGATTGGAATAGCTAGAAGAAATAGTGCTCACATGGAGCTATAAGCATTGCCTATCCATTGGAAAACCCTCTAATAGGGCACTGGGTAGAGTACAAATATGAGCCTCTTACAGTATGGGGAATAATAAACCAGATGTATGTCACTTGGGTAATACCAAGCATATTTTTCAAAAAAAGACACGAAAAAAATCAATCTACACCCATCTACTTAATTGCACTCCTGTTCAAGAGTACTTACAGGAAAATAAAAATGCTGTATACAAAAAAAGGGTAAAATTCACAAATTTAAACATCTAATTAAAACTTACTATGCTTGCCGAGAAGCAGGAAAATATGACTTATAGTGGGAAAAGTAAGTAAAAATAAAAATATATCCACTATTGACATAAATGTTAGAATGAGCTGATAAGTCCAGTAAAATTGCCATTAGAACTACATTTCATACAGTTAAAATACAGAGAAAATATTGAGCATGTTAAATAAAAATATAGAATTTATATAGGAATGCCCAAATTGAACTATAGTGATAAAAGCCAATTAGACATTGTAAGATAAAAGATTAGTGAATTTGAAGACGTTATCATTAAGAATATCTAAAATGAAGCACATGATAGGGTGGCAGGTGGGGAAAGGCACAAAAAATGAACAAAAGGCTAGTGAGCTGTGAATTTTGGGCCAACTTCAAAAAGTCAAATGTGATTGGAACGAACAAAAAGTTTTAATAGGACATGATAGAAACTACTGGAAAAATAGGCCAGTGCCGCAGCTCACCAGGCTAATCCTCCGCCTGTGGCACCAGTACCACTGGTTTTCTAGTCCCGGTTGGGGCGCCGGATTCTGTCCTGGTTGCTCCTCTTGCAGTCCAGCTCTCTGCTGTGGCCCGGGAGTGCAGTGGAGGATGGCCCGTGTGCTTGAGCCCTGCACCCGCAGGGGAGACCAGGAGAAGCACCTGGCTCCTGGCTTCGGATCAGCACAGTGCGAGGGCCGTAGCGGCCAATTTGGGGGGTGAAGCAATGGAAGGAAGACCTTTCTCTCTGTCTCTCTCTCTCACTGTTCTCACGGTCTAACTCTGCCTGTCAAAAAAAAAAAAAAGAAAGAAAAGAAAAGAAATAAACTATTGAAAAAATAATGTCTATTTTTTCCTAACTGTAGTAAAAGAAATTAACCCAGAGATCCAAAAGCTGAACAAAGTTTCTTATTTAAAAAACATGAAGAAAGCTACAGCAAGAGAAATCATTATAATGTTAATAATGAGAAAACAATAAGAACAACCATAGAAAAAAAAATGAACAACAAGAAAAGAATGTTTCTTGTTGGAATATTGCATCTAGGAAATAAAGTTTATGAGGAAGAGAAACTATATGATAAAATATTTAAGAATGTTTTATTATTTAAATATTTTAAAAGAATACTTATACAAAGTAAGTTTGATGTGCAGTATATAACATATTTAGGATTAAAACATATAACCATGAAGGACACGGTGAAGAAATGGAAGTCTATTTTTTAAATTTCTTACCCATAAAGTATGATGTGTCTGGAAGGTTTAATGTACTAATCTAAAATTCTATGCTATAAATCCTATAGCAATCACAAAAACAACAAAACATAGAGCTGTCACCAATAAGCCCCCAAGAAGATAAAATGGAATTATAAAATATAGTTTCTTAATCATGGAGAGTAAGAAAAAGAGAAAAAGAAAATATGGGACAAACGAATGCATGTTTCTAAGATGGCAGTTTGACTCTACTACATGAACAATCACATTGAAAAAGTGGTCTGAGCACTCCAGTCACAAGACAGATTGTTACCCTTGATCCAGAAATAAGACAACTCTATGCCCCCTTCAAGAACACATTTTGAATCATAAAGATAAAATTAGCTAAAGTTGAAAGGGTAGGAAAAGATGCAATAGCACTAATCAATTAAAACTGGAATGACAAGGTATAATTTAAACAAAATAATGTAACTAGGGATTTATAAAACATTTCTTAATGATAAATGGCAAACTCAGCATGAGAACATAAGAATGTTTTGTCACAGATTTGCAGAATGCTTGAAACAAAATTCGATGTACTATAAGAAACTGACATATCCACAATTATAGTACATAGTAAAAGACAGAAGTCAAAAGCCTCTATCAATCAATTTGTCATAATAATTGTAGAATACTCCAAATAATGTTATAGGATTACTAACTCTTTTCAGTAGTGTATGAAATACTAACTATAATATACTATATTATATCATAATTTATTTAAATTCAATGTTTAAAATTATTCAAGCACTATAATGTTGTCTGGTCACAATAGAATTAAATTATAATTTAATAAATGTAAAAATATTTGGAAATGTCCTAATGTGAACATTTGGAGACTAAATAACACACTTCTAAATGTCACATGGATTGGATAAAAAAAGAGAAATTAGAAATATTTTGAACTGAATTAGAATGGAAACAAAATTTGTTAATATTTGGGGGATGCTGGGAAGTAGTTCTTGGGCATTTGTAGCATTAATCACCTATATTAGGAAAAAAGTGAAGTCTCAAATCAGTAGGCTCAGGCTCAACTTAGAGCAAGAAGAGTAAATCAACTCAAAGTGAGCAGAAAAAACAAAGCGTAGCAGAAATAAATAAAGTAGAAAACTAAAAAGCAATAGAAAAAAATCAATGAAACCTAAAGGTGATTCTTTGAGAAAGTCAGTAAAATTGATCAGCTTCTTTGAACGACAAATATCCAGTGGTAACTCAAGGAAAAATAGATTATCTGGACCAACCTGATATCAATTAAGGCAAATGTATTGCTGACTATGAATCCTCTTCCCTCCCTCCACCCCATCTTTGGGTATAGATGGCTTCACCAATGTGTATGAACAAATACTTAAGGATGATATAATAGTATACATACTTGCCCAGAAAACTGGAGAAGAGGAGATAACATTCTCTAACCCAATCTATGCAGTCAGCATCATTACAGGTGCCAAAACCAAACAAAGACGTGCAAGGCAAGAAAGTGATACACCAATTTTCCTCGTGTGTGGATGACAATATTGTTAACAGAATTCAAATTAAACTTTAAATTTTACATTCAATCCAAAAATACATAAAAAGTTCAACACTTCATACAAAGAAGCATATATAGCAGAAATGCAAGGTTGGTTTAACATTTGCAAATCACTCAGGAGTGACATCAACTGGATGTTAGAACAGGTTCCAGGCCTCATCTGTCCCTTAGAAACACTGACTTTGTCAACCACCCACAGATGAGAACACTAGTGTGGGAATTCCAGAGTCCAGCTGAGATGTTCCAGGATCCTGGTGAAGCAAAATATCTGGGCCATTGAAGAGGGTAGGAAGAGCAGTTTTTTCTTAACCTGAACCATCCCTCCACTAAGAGGCACTGCTTAGTGAAGATGCTGCCCAGAAGGCCACCTCTGTCCATCCCACCAGAACAATAAGGGGACCATCATAACTGAATCAACTGGGCACAACCAGGAGCACAGATGATTGTGGGGAGCTCACAACAACTTAAAAATGACAATGTCCATGGTAGAATTTTAAATGACTTAAAATTATTTTAAATTATCCTATGAAAAATTCAACAGTCATTGGAAACAACTCTGAAATGACCTTGATGTTTATATTAGTGAAGAAGGATTTTAAACTGAATGGTGCTCAAAGAGTAAAGGGATATATGCTCACGATGAAACAGAAAATAGGAAATCTTGGCTGATAGTGAAAAACTATTTTTTTAAAAAATGTCCTCATGGGGGCCGGCACTGTAGCATAGCAGGTAAAGCCGCAGCCTGTAGTGCCAGCATCCTATATGGGTACCGGTTCTAGTCCTGGCTGCTCCACTTCTGATCCAGCTCTCTGATGTGGCCTGGGAAAGCAGTAGAAGATGGCCCAAGTCCTTGGACCCCTGCACCCACGTGGGAGACCCGGAAGAGGCTCCTGGCTCCTGGCTTCAGATCAGCGCAGCTCCAGCCATTGCAGCCAAGTGGGGAGTGAACCAGTGGATGAAAGACCTCACTCTCTATGTCTCTCAGTCTCTCTCTGTGTAAATCTTTCAAATAAATATGTAAATCTTTAGAAAAAAGTCTACATGGAAATTCAATAACCGAAAACACACAAATGGACATGGAAAGAAAATAACTGAGTGGACTTTGTAAAAATATAGATGATAGAGAAAATAAGGAAATTAAGAGAATTCACTGGTAAAAGACCTAATCTGTAAAACATGCTAAAGAGAGTTATTTTAAATGTTTATGTATTTATTTATTTATTTTAGAGAGAGAGAGAGAGAGAGAGAGAATCTCCCATCTGGTGGTCCACTCTCCAAGAAATCTGCAACAGTTTGGTCTGTGACAGCCCTAAGCCAGAAGCCTGATACTAATCACAGTCTCCTATGAGGGTGACAGGGACCCAAGCTCCTGAGCCATCATCTACTGTCTTCCAGGCTGAGCATTAGAAGGAAGCTGGAATGAGGAGTGGAGCTGGAACTGAAACCCAGACTCTCTGACTGGTTGCAGGCATGACAAGTGGCAGCTTGATCATTGTGAGGGACGCTGACCCAAGAGGATCTTTTGCCTGAAGAGAATTTACATGATGTACAATTTTGTATGTTCCAGATGGAATGAAGAACACCAGAAATGATAACTGTTTGGAAAATATCAAAACCATTTTTCTTTTTCTTAACTTCTTTAAAATACATAGAACTTTAAATGGAAAATTATAAATTTCTGATAGGATTTATATGTGCAGATAAAATAATTACAAAATGAAGAATGGACATGAATTATTGAATATGAAGTTCTTCAGGTTTTTCATATTTTACTTGAGGCAGTACAATACTAGATTTAAGTAGACTTCAAAAAGTTTGTGAAGAAAATGGAATTACAAAATCAGTATATTGTGCAGGAATTTTGAAATCCGTACAAAATCATTCCATCACACACATTTTCCATGAGCTTTTTGCAAACCTCTCATTATATAACACTACAGCAGATCCAAAAAATGTATAGTCTACCATATCTGGCATATATATTCACCTCCTGTAGTACAGTTGAGTTTTCTTGTATCGATTCTCACCACGGTTTCAATAGCTTAGCCTCCATCTCCCAGGACAAGGAAGAGTTGCCTGACTTATTGGTAAGAGCTCAGGATATTAATTGCAACATATTCAATAACTGATAAAATATTTTTATAAACTATTTATTCTTAAAGTCAGAATTACAGATAGGAGGAGAGATCTTTCATCCAGTGGGCCAGGCCGAAGCCAGGAGCTTCATCCAGGTTTCCCATGTGAGTGGCAGAGCCCCAAACATTTGGATCATCTTCTGCTGCTTTTCCCAGGCTATTAGCAGGGAGCTGGATCAGAAATGGAGCAGCCAGGACACAAACTTGTGCATCTAAGGGATTCTGACATTGCAGGTGGTTTCTAAGCCATTGCTTTTAAAAGTGATTCATGCCTTTGTGTGAACTTTTGTGTTCTACCCTAAGGAATTTGCCTGGCACTAGGGTCCTTTTGTAACTATGCAGTCATCTTAGACTTAAGGAAGAAAAAAACAGAAGGTTTACTCTAGTCCGCATGTCAAAGAGTCATGTTTTATCATGTTTTATAATTTGTTAACAATCAGCAGCCTCTTCATTAGCAATATCAGAAGCTTGCTGAACTCTAAAGTGACTTTTTTACTGTTTTGACTTATGTAGAGTCCAACAATGTGTAAGAAAGACAGGACTTGTGCATTTTGGGACCCCTAGGATATTATCAGTATTACTGAACCAAACTCTCCATATTAACCCCCCAGAACACCACAGAGTCTACCACATGGCAGCAGGAAATTAGTCCCACCACTTTACTTGCCAATCGAGAGGACTAAAATTAAAATTAAATGGCCAGGATGATATCTGTGCTCTCTGGTTGTTCACAGCTTTGGAAATAAACTAGATCTGTGGAACTGGGTTAGATGGCAATTGCTGAGCAACAAGTAAAAAGCAGGATGCTGTTTAAATGCCCAGAGAATTAATCTATCATTGACTCTGTGTCATGGAATTTATTATCAGAGAAAAATGAAATGAATAAAATGTGAGAAGGAAAAAATTTTGCCATGTTCTTGGAGAGATATGTATAATTATTTGTAGCAAGAATTTGTTCTCCTAAAATGATAAAATAAGAATTTCAATGTTCCTTTCACTTGTTGAAGACATTCTTCTGTTTTCTCCTAAAAAAAGCAAAGATCTCAAGAGCTAGGATTTCTTGTTATTTTGAGACACAGAATGGTATCAAGGAACTGGCTTCTGAGACAAGCCTTTCTGGATGCAAACCTTGATTTCCCTAATAATGAGATGTATGACTCAAGCTAAGTTATGATGCCTTGTTTTCTTATTGTGAAAATGGAAAGAAAGAAGCAGTAAATTTAAAACACTTAGGGGATGAGCATTGTGGTGCAGCAGTTAAGGTGCTGGCTGGGACACCTGCATCCCACATCAATCTGCCAGGATTGGAATCCCAGCTCCACTCTGGACTCCAGGTTCCCACCAATGCACACTGTTGAAGGGAGAGTAAAGACTCATGGAGTTGGGTCCCTGCCACCCATGTGGGAGGCCTCAACTGAGTCCCTAGCACTCAGCTTCAGCCTGGCACAGTCTCAGCCATTTTGGAGTTTGGAAGAGTAAACCAGTGGATGGGTGCTCTCTGTCTCTGCACCTCAGTCACTCCGACAAAATAAATTAATAGATAAAAAAAGTAAAACTCCTTTTAAAAATAAAACACTTAGAACTGTACCTCAATAAGAGTTTGTAATTACTATTATAAAAAATGGTCTAAATGTGATGACAAATTGTATTACTCTAATTTCAACTTCAAAACAAAATAATTCAAAATTATTTTAATTGTAATATTTATCTGTATGGTTTTAGAAGTTAAATTTAAGGGAGAGAGTATATGTTACCTGAACAAAAGAGAATGCTCCTTTCAACAGTAGTATCTCATTCTGTGCTGTTGTGCAAAGGAAGCTTGGCTGAGACGTTGATATATCCTATACTCGTATTCTTTGGAATCTGCCAAAAACACTTAGCGATAAATCAGGGGTGAATATAAGCCTCTTATCAATAATTAGATGGCATGTTATTGTTGATTAAGCACCATACAGGATGGTTCAAATAAGTAGTTCATGACCCAAACTACGACTTTTGTGACTTTCGAATCCCTCACATTTCCTCTTCGTAGTGTGAACTATAAGGATGCTCACAGTGCTAACATTAGGAATATTTGTCTTTTGGGGGATAGGATGTTGTTGTTGAGGATTCCTACCAATATAAACATAAACCAGAATCAAATGGTCATATTAGATATATAGGGAGAAGAAGATTGAATAAATTGAGGAATACTTTTTTTTTTCCCCACAACCAGTAATGTAGGACAAAAATCAACTCCAGCTAATTTGGACTTTCTTTCAATTGTATTGATTCTCCTATGAGGAGAAAATGAGAATTATGTTTGACTTTCTGAAATGTGTATTTTTTAACATTATAGAAACCCTTAGAACTATTTGTCAATATTAATTTTAAAACACGCTTTTCCCATGGTATTATGTATAGTACAATTTCTAAAATTAAGCTGCACATCACATCAATTGCTCCTATTCTAATTAGAAGGAACCATCAAATTCTGTATCATTTATTATGTAATGGAAATTCATCCCAAAGTATTTCTTGACTGGTAATTGATTTCATGGAGTTAGTGTGCAGTTTACTACTAGTGTGAGGTTTACTTCTGAATGTGAATTCACTAGGGAATGGGAGGAGCAACAACATTGGAATTTTGACAGGCAGTAAAACAGGACAGAGATGTGATTTTTGTCTTGAAGATCTCTCACTCTCTCTAATCATTATTTTTTGTCCAACAGTAAAGAGGTTCTAAAATGGAAGTAGAACAAAAGGCAACGATGGCTTCAGCTAATGAAAGACAAGTATGGTTCCTTCATAGTTGTAGTCACTTTTTATTTCACTGTGGAAGACTGTAGCTATTCCATTTTATGAGATTTACCATTCATCAACGGTATTCTTATAAATTGACTTCTTTCCATTTTTAACTATTACCTATTACTTGCTGTTTATCACATTTATATCTAGATTACTGTGATTAACAACTATTTAAGTTTATTGAAATCTTTTTTATATGTTGGTATAATTGATATTTTCCCCTTCTTCAATAAGTCATCACTTTTAATGCTTTCAGAAGTGGAACTTTAGACAACAGTAGAATGGCACCTACTAAAATGTAATTGTATAGGCAGAAAAGCCACAGGCTTGTTGTGGTGACAAAGCATTTTAACTTCTTACTATTTATTTTCTGCTTAAGAATACAAGATAGACTTGTCAGTAATGATTTTCGGAGTAATTTTTAAAAGCCTGTGATTTCCTCTCTTATTGGTTTTAATAAAGAGTCACTACTCCCTAAGCTTGCTTGGAAAATTATTACCTATCAACAAGACAGAAGACAAACATATTTGATATTGACAGCAGTAGAAAGTAAGTCCCTAATGATGGGTATCAAGAGGTGAGAGTTGCTTTTTAAGAAATACAGTAAATCCTAAATTAAATTCCTTTTGAAGATACAACTTGAGTTCTAGAGGTCTGATACTATGCAGGAAATTGACCATATAGTCAAAATTAGAAGCAAAAGATTTGCTGTCATGACTAGTAAGATTATGAACTAGATAAGCAAATCCTCAATATTTGAACCAAACCTGTACTTTGTAAGTATTCACTGATAGAATTTTATTTAATGATGATATTTTAAATAAAATATAAATACAAATTTAAATAAAAATATAAATATTTCTTCAGTGAAAGATAGCAGGAAGGTAGACGAACACTTCCTGTGAGCTGAATTGGGAATGAGATCATTGTCTTATTGCAAACAAATGCTTAGGAACATGAGCATTGTGGTTTACTGTATATTTAGGATTTGGAGATCTGCTCTTGGATTTGTCAGATTTGTGTGATTATGACCATAGAAACTATTTACTATTTAGAGCTATTCTAGGTCTTGCTGGATTTTTTGTGGCTATGGCTATAGAATTTAACGTAAGTTCTGATTTGGGGGAAGTATATCACCATGTAATAAGTATATTTTCTTAAACTTCAATGAATGTAAAGTAAATTTGACATTCAGTGGAATAAGTCTTTTTTAACATTTTAAAGATTGATTTAAAGGCAGAGTGATGGGGAAGAAAGAGAAAGAAAAAGAATCTCTCATCTGCTCATTCACGCCCCAAATGACTTCGACAGCCGGAGCTGGTTCAGACCGAAACCAGAAGCCTTAAACTCCGTCAAAGGTCTCTCACATGGGTGTCAGGGGCCCAAGTGCTTTCCTGGGCACATAAGGATGAAGCTAGATGGGAGACAGAACAGCCAGGACTCCATTAGGCATTCTGACAGGAAATGCTGGTGTTGCAGGAAGTAGCTTAGCCTAACACACCACAATACGGCCCCTGGAATAAACCTTATCATCTAATATACCACTTTATAGTGGTGCCAAAGTAGAAATATAAGATAGAACTATGTGAGTAGAATGAACAAATAAAAGGCTGACCTGCTTGCTGAATGAATGGATGGAAGTCATTGTCTTTATCATGCATGCTTTTTAAGGCCTTGGCATCTCGTAAAACTATAACTCTCCTGAAATCTATCTTTGGTGTAAACATTGGTGACTTTACAGAGAGGCTATGCTCCAATGAATTAGTTTGTTATGTAAGGTATATGCAACTTGAGTGAAATAATAAGTCACATGTTATGCAAAATGCTAACAGAACTTGTATGGAGGAAAATTCAGGGATGGCAGATTCAGTGTGTTAACAACGTACTAGAAGGTGAGATGCTCCCTGGTGTAAGGAAGCCAGGAGAAGGAGAGGCTTGTGAGTCAGCTGTCATTAATGCCATGTATTATAGTGTTGTCTTCCCAACTGCCATGTGGCTTAGATGTAGAGATACCATTTATTTCCAGTGTGTTACTAAATTGTTTTTTTTTTTTTTTAGACATCAGTGCAGAGAGAAATCATATCAATGTCGACGTCACTTTTGGGAGAGATGGATGGGGAGAAATAAATCAGGTTTGAAAGCTATCGTCTAAATTTACAGCTGTATGTGGTCAAACAACTATTGACGCTTGAGAGTTTCCAATTGCTGGTAATAGACTGGAAAAAAAGATAATGTGTTTGATCGATCAGCATGAACAAATTTCATTTAGGGGATCAATAACAGTTTATACTTGACAAAGCTGAGGGACTACATTTATTTTTCCCTTTGATTGAATAAATGTTTTCAATGGGACTGCAAATGTAAAGCAATCCTAACCATTTCTTAACTTGAGGCACAGCTCCAGCTATAGTGTTATTGCAAGCAATGTGTATTTAAAACTAATATACAGAAAAGTGGATAGCCAGGGGCTGGATCAGTTGAATGAAACTAATGTACAGTTTATTAAAACACAGCACATGGTTAGAGTACGGTTTTATTTTCTTGGTGTCGAGCAATGGCAAAAACAGGAGAGAGATATCACATTTCGTGGTGCTAAGCATTTTTGTGTTGTATTTTATTTTTCTCTTCTCTTTTTTAAATTAAGATTAAACCCTTCAATGGCTGAAATAAATTTTTGAGAAGTATTAAGTAGCAAGAAGCAATCAAGTACCTGTGACTGATAACCCTGGGTTGAGTCTTTTTATAGCGCGCACAACACTACCTTTCTTGGCAATTCGTATGCACAGTTACCCACTTCTTTTTCCCCAAAACCATCCTTCTATCAAACACATGCCTAGCTCAGTAAATGGTTGTTGAGTGAATAAATGGTTGAAACAGTGCCTACCGGTAGTGATTTCCTGCCAAGTGGTCTTACAGCTAGGTCTGGGTTCTGGGGTTTCTGTGTGCTCTGAAGAATGGAAGAACTCATTTTATGGATGGCAGAGTGGCATCACAGGTCACTTAAACCCAGCAAGAGATTTTCAAGGAAGGGGTGAGACTTGCTGCCTATTCTGTCTGAAAGGGATAGGTTATTTTGATAGTTCCAGGTACAAAAGGGAATTCTCTGACTATTTTTCTCTCACATCAATGTTAAGTGGTTTTCTTTTAAAATCTAAATTTCCAACTGACAAGCCAGGACTCACTTTTATTACTCTACAAGATTTTTTCCTCCAGAAATACTCATTTCCATCACCCTAGTTTTTCCCTTCTGTCATCAGAAAACATAGATTCCAAGTCCACAGAGCTTTACCCATGCCTGAGTAACAGACATCTTAAGTCCTTTCTAGAGACCTTGAGGGAGTCTCAGTGAATAGCTGAAATAACTCTATTGATAATCAGTGCTTCTTCTCACAGGAATGCTTGGCACAACTTACAGGAATGCAGCAATCGGGACATTTCACTTAAATGCCTTCAATTCGTGTTTTGCTTAGAAAAAGAGCAATAAACTTTTCCCAAGAAAGAGTTTTCTTTCTCTGACCAATACCTAAAATTTCCTGCTGAAGGTGCTGAAGTTCCACCGGCCTGTAAATAAGTTTCTTATGATCCAGATGACAAGCACGCCTTGAAGAGTGGGGGGAGTGCCAGTAATACATGCAGCTTCCCGTTCCAGCTGCCTCCGCCAGCGCCACATTCCCCAGCATGTGCCTCCGAGTGAGAGAGCCGAGATGGCGAGAAGCTGCTTGAGGATGAGCACTGTGCCAGGTCTATTTTAGGCACTGGTGCTTTAAATTGTTTAAAATGCATATTGTTTGTGTACATCTCACAAAGCAAAATGCCAGCGATGAATGCCCCAGGCAGCTTGTATGTCAAATGATTAAGTCTTCAAGGCCTGCAGCTGAGGGGTCATTATCAATGGTACTTCCAGGTCAGGGTGTACACAGCAGTGTTTGAGGCAATGGTTGACCTTTTGATGGCACTTCAGGGTAACACAGCTTCTTAGGGCATAAATAATCCTTTTTAAATTGTTTGTCTGAGTTCTGTGTGTTTAAGACTGCGAATGTATTATAGCATATGTGACTTACAGATAACTCTTTTGGGATGGGAAATGCAGTTTCCATAGTATTTCTTTCTCTTAACTTTTTAAACAAATCACTTAATGAATAAAGGAGATGATAGACTACATAATAGAGATTAGTCCATGTAACGCTGTTCCTAGATAGTTTGGGGTGTCCACTTTACATTTGCACATTTTTATGGTAAAGTATGAGATACTTCAAAATGATGAAATAATTTTTGTGGTCTTCCTGATCTATTAGCTAAAACATAAAATGACTTGAGGATGCTTTAACAATCTTCCATCTTGGAGTGGCTGTTTGGCCTCAATGACTGGGACACACAATGCACATCGGACTATCTGGGTTCAAGTCCTGGGCCCACTACCAACTCCAGCTTCCTGCTGATGTGCGTCCTTGGAAGCAGCAGGTGATGGCACAAGTGGCTGGGTCTCTGTCACCCTCGTAGGCCACCGGGATTTGGTTCCTTGTTTCGGTAGCCCGAAAAGTCTGTTGTAGACTTTTGGAGAGTGCAGTAGTAGATGGGAGTATACATACTCTCTGTCCATCTATCTGTCTGTCTCTCTAAAACAAATAAAAATTTTAAAAATTCCAATTATTCATGTTCTACTTGTCTTTAAAACAAAGTGGGTTTTTCCTTTATTTTTTATGAGGGGATGAGTATCCACACAATGCATATTTTGGGCTGAATTGACATCTGATGTCACTATGCTCTCTTCACTTTTACGGTATTATGAAGCTCAATATGGAATAAAATAAAAAAGCTTAATATAATAACTAATATTCATGATTTCAATCAGCCTCATTCTTCTGCTGTGTACTGAACTTTTACTGTTCCTAACACACTGTGATAAAACTAAAACCTTCTGAGGTCTATAACTAGTAACTATAACCCTCTGAGGTTATAACTAGGGGAAAGGCAGAAAGGATTCTGGAAATGCAGTGGTGAGCAATAATTAATTACATTTTATTTATACAGTTATCCAAATTTGGTGATTTCATCATGAGTATATAAGCAACCATCTCTGTTTCAGCAAAAATTCACAATGGTTACTACGTGATTGTGATAAAATATGGTTTGATATAACAATAATTATTGTCACCGTCAAGATATTAGCTATTAAACAACACTGATGATGAATTTGTAATGGCACAATACAATAAAGATTTGTATTTTGATCCCACAAAATCTCAAATAGGTTTTCTCAAGCAGTGAATGGCTGTCCTCTAAGTGGTGACTCAAGGAGCCAGACTCCTTTCACGTTGTAGATTTGCCTTCTTAGTTATGGTGCCCAGACGCATTGCCTTCCCTCTGTTGGGCTGGCAGAGAAAGAAAATTCATGGAAGACCTTGGACTGGAGATCCTGATGGGTCAGACACTTCCACTTAACAGTGGTAACCTAGAGCTTAGTTTTCTGGCCACACCAATTGCAAGGACAAAAGGGAAATATGGTCCCTCTGGATTCGGTGGAGGAAAAAGCAGGTTGGGTGAAAAGGCAGCCAGTTTCTGGCATAGTTGTGATGCTGAAAAATGACATCAAATCTTTATGTGTTAATTCCCCTGATCCTAAACTCCATCCTTGATATGATAGTTTATATGGCAATATTCAGAAGAAATACATTCATTTCTTTCAAAGGAAAAGATTTTGAATAACTACACTTTGCACTTTCTGATGTATCGACTTTTGGAAGGAGTTATGGCAAAGGTCCCAGCCCCCTTAGAGAATTGCTGCTACAAGGAGAGATACGATGGAGCAGAAGTCAGCTCTGCTGCATCCCTTATGTCTCTGGCTTCCACACAGCCCTGGTTTCTTTCCAAACCCGAAGAATGGTCATGCTTGAAAGCAAGGATCCTACCAAACACATTCTCATTGACTTGGTTACTGAGAAACCAGTCACTTAGGCAAAAGGTGGTAAGAACTTTGAAAATATCACTCTATTTTTATTAGCTGATCCTGTTTTTTCTCTATCTTTAAATAGAACTTAATATAGTCAGTTTTTATCTAGTCAAATGGCAGTGGCATGAGTACATTTAAAATAACATATCCAGCTGAATTTTTAATATTTAGAGTCTTTTTGAGCCTTTCAAAGGTTTTATACTCATTTGAAATGTACTTGAGTTTCTGGGAATCATGATTACTATTATTAAGCCTGTTACATTTGCAACCCCACATCTCGATATTTCTCCAGTTACGAGTTTCTTGTCCTTTCTTTTCTTCTTCTTTGTGATGTCCCTAACCCCTGCCCCTTAGACTAATAAATTAAGTTCCCAGGATTTGGAGGTGTTGTCTGTTCCTGAGCTATAATGAATGCCTCCTCATTAATCAGAGAGCAAAGTTCCTGAGGGATCTGTCCCCTGTTCTCCATAAACCAGGTGTCACAATGCCATACCAGAGGGTTGCATTTTGCTTTCAGTCTCTATTTTGTGTCTATAGCACTCAAGTAAAATTCACATGAACGACACCAGAACTATATAAATAGTAAACAAAATGGAATCAATGAGAATGCAGAGTCTGTGCTGGTTTTATAAATCAAGAAAGGTTAAATTCTTTTCTTTATAGCAATAGGAGTCCTTTAATAATGTACTTCACCTATTACACAGAAGGTTATGAAATGTCCCTGAGAAGCTGTGAAAGACAATTAGTATTTGCTATAATGAGATCAATGTAGTGAGTAACTTGCTAAATTCACCTCATCCTTCCAGATTTCAGGGCAAATAAGAATCATGAGTATCTATTCATTCCTCTATTTCAAAATGAATAATAAACCATAAGTGAAATTTTAAAAAATTACTTGCTTTTCTACTTATTTGTTTAGATACTCTCGATATATAGAACTGTTCTTCGCTGAAATTAAGAGTTTTGTTATGGGAGTGAACACACAGAAACTGTACGTAAATCCACTTTCCATGTTCTCAAGTCCAGGTTTGGCTGCGTGGTGGCTTGCAGCTGCTGTAACTTTGGGTTGCCAAGAGATGCTGGTTCAAAGGTTGCCATGCAGGAATTTCTTCCTGGTATGTCTTGGGAGAACTATGTAGTTTTTATGAATCCCAAATCGTGAGAAAAAAACAGTTCTGAAATCAAAAAGGTCGTGACAATATTATAATTCTATAAGAATTAAAGCTAAGTAACCAGAATAAAATATCAACAGCATAATTTCAAACAGAAATGCAGGGAATGTTCTATAGAGTGCAAAAGTAAAGCAAATATTTCCTAGAAGCTGTACAGAAACAGGGGACAGAGAGTGGTGAAGATTCGCAGCCTTAATTAGTTTTAGAATTGCCAGGTTAGAAATGTGAGTCATCTTGTCTGTAGCTACTGGTTTATCCTTTTTTCAAATAAGATAAATGTTAATAAGCCTCAGATACATAGAATGCTTTGTATAAGTCTTGTTATCAATGTCCCAAGAAAAATACGGAGCAAAACTAAAACCTAAGTGGTAATTTTAAAACTGATTCTGATTCTATAATCTTGCTAGGAGATGAGACTTTTACTTTGATCAAAGACTACACAATAATTTTCATTAAAATTTTCCAGTTATAAGCTATTGTTCTTTGTAAAAAATATATTGAGCTTCATAATTTCATTGATTAAATAATTTCTAATCATAGTATCAAACAGAGTATAGGGAATGTTAGGAGTATTCTAATATAATTTAAGGAATTGGCTTAGTGTCAGATATGCTTTAAAACATACTAAAACATTCATTTATCATATCTCTTTTTGATGAAAAGACACGAAACTTTTAGTATAGCCTTCATCCCAGCAGCAATAATTTGTATTTTTTTTAACTTTTATTTAATGAATATAAATTTCCAAAGTACAGCTTATGGATTACAATGGCTTCCCCCCATAACGTCCCCCCAACCTGCAACCCTCCCTTATCCACTCCCTCTCCCCTTCCATTCACATCAAGATTCATTTTTGATTCTCTTTATATACAGAAGATCAGTTGAGCATACATTAAGTAAAGATTTCAACAGTTTGCTCCCACACAGAAACATAAAGTGAAAAATACTGTTTGAGTACTAGTTAAAGCATTAAATCTCAATGTACAGCACACTAAGGACAAAGATCCTACATAAGGAGTAAGTGCACAGTGACTCCTGTTGTTGACTTAACAAATTGACACTCTTGTTTATGGCCTCAGTAATCACCCTAGGCTCTTGTCATGAGCTGCCAAGGCTATGGAAGCCCCCTGAGTTCACTGACTCTGATCATATTTAGACAAGGCCATGGTCAAAGTGGAAGTTCTCTCCTCCCTTCAGAGAAAGGTACCTCCTTCTTTGGTGACCCGTTCTTTCCATTGGGATCTCACTCACGGAGATCTTTCATTTAGGTTTTTTTTGTTTTGTTTTGTTTTGTTTTGTTTTGTTTTGTTTTGTTTTTCCCCAGAGTGTCTTGGCTTTTCATGCCTGAAATACTCTCATGGGCTTTTCAGCTGGATCCGCATGCCTTTAGGGCTGATTCTGAGGCCAGAGTGCTGTTTAGGACATCTGCCATTCTATGGGTCTGCTGTGTATCTCACTTCCCATGTTGGATCGTTCTCTCCCTTTTTGATTCTATAAGCTAGTATTTGCAGACACTAGTCTTGTTTATGTGATCCCTTTGGTTCTTAGTCCTATCATTATGATCAACTGTGAACAGAAATTGATCACTGGGACTAGTGAGATGGCATGGGTACATGCCACCTTGATGGGATTGAATTGGAATCCCCTGGTATGTTTCTAACTCTACCGTTTGAGGTAGGTCAGCTTGAGCATGTCCTGAATTGCACATATGTTCCCTCTCTTATTCCCACTCTTATATTTAACAGTCATCACTTTTCAGTTAAGTTTCAGCACTTAAGAAGAATTGTGTATTGATTACAGTATTCAACCAAAAGTATTAAGTAGAACAAACAAAAAAAAAATACTAAGAGGGATAACATATCAAGTTGCTCATCAACAATCAGGGCAAGGGCTGATCAAGTCACCGTTTCTCATAGTGTTCATTTCACTTTAACAGGTTTCCTTTTTGGTGCTCAGTTAGTTGTCACCTATCAGGGAGAACAAGTGGTATTTGTCCCTTTGGGATTGGCTTATTTCACTCAGCATAATGTTTTCCAAATTCCTAACAGGGATCACTTTTCAGTTAAAATTTAAACACCTAAGAATAATTGTGTGTTAATTACAGAGTTCAACCAATGGTACTAGAACAAAAAAAATACTAAAATGGATAAAGTATTACATTGTACATCAACCATCAGGACAAGAGCTGATCAAGTCACTGTTTCTCATAGTGTCCATTTCACCCCTTTGGTGCTCTGTTAGTTGTCGCCGATCAGGGAGAACATATGATATTTGTCCCTTTGGCACTGGCTTAATTCACTCAGCATGATTTTTTCCAGATTCCTCCATCTTGTTGCAAATGACCGGGTTTCGTTGTTTTTGACTGCTGTATAGTATTCTATAGAGTACATGTCCCATAATTTCTTTATCCAGTCTACTGTTGATGAGCATTTGGGTTGGTTCCAGGTCTTTGGAAATCAATCCATGATCCCCACTTGGGTGGAGATACCCAAGTACCTAAATCATTACCTGATGCCTCCCTGGGTGCACAATAGCAGGAACCTGGATCAGAAGCCAAGCAGCCAGGACTTAAACGCAGCACTGCAACAGGGGATGTGCACATCCCAAGCAGCTATTTAAGTCTTGCACCAAATGCCAGCCCCAGGAATTCCAATTTTAAAATTCCCAAGTCACAAAGTTTGGTGTCTCTAAGGAATTTGGAAATTCAAATCTATTCTCACAATAAATTGAAGTGAAAGAATACATTTAAACTCTGCAGAGAGATTGAGCAATTTAATTTCTAGGGTGCTATTTGCATATTTCCCATGTTACCAACTTTGCTTAATGAAAAATAATTTTTTTTATTTTTGATGATTTATTTATTTACTGAAAAGATAGTTACAAGGGGTGGCAGAGAGATATCTGTCATTCTCTAGTTCACTCCCCAGATGGCCACTATGGCTGGGGCTGGGCCAAGCCTAAGACAGGAGTCAGTCTCCCATGTGGGTGCAGGAGCCATCCTCCACTGCCCTCACAGGCACATCAGCAGGGAGTGGGACTGGAAGTGGAGCAGCCAGGACACAAACCAGCATCCATATGGGATTTCAAAGCCACAGGTGGCTACTGTACCTGCTAAGCCACAACGCCAACCCTGCAAATTACTGTTTTTAACTGTAGTGACAACAAAAGAGGGAATCGAGGCACTATACTGCTCTGTAAAGAACAGATAAACTTTACATGAAGGGTGCAAGTTTAAATTGCCAGGGCACATGGTGGGATCTCAGACATAGTAGGGCAAATTGTAACCCTATGCAATATAGCTTTGAATCTTACTCAGATTAGGTTGGTTTCTAAGGCTGATGTGAGTTACCATGAAGGAAGGTATGCTCCTTGACTCAGAGATTAAAGTTAAATTAAATGCATCTCCTAGGAGAAAAGAGAGTCTTTGTGCTACCAGTGCCCTTAGGAAACATTTCTCTGAAGGTCTTGATCTTCTGGATAGAGCCAGGCTGGCGTGACATTACATGACTGGCTGTGTACGGGGCAGCTGTACAAAGCTGAACTCAGAAGCTGAAGGGTTATTTTCAGACTAACAGTGCTGGGAAATAAGAGGCAGCTTTCAGCTGCATGGGCATCCTTTAATTCTCCACCTAAGTTGTTCTTACTTGATTAAGCGATCAGCAAGTCATCAGGCTTGAGTGGGAGTCTATAAGAAGACCAAGACAGGGATTTTATGGAAATGCAGTGTGCTTTATAATTGTCATTATGCGAAATAGGATGAAGATGAAAGAGTGACAAATGGGCTGGAATGAAAATGAGGAGAGATCCAAGCTCTGGTTCTATGTGCCATTGGAAAAGTGACTTTTTCTGACTCTGAAGGTCTTATTCACAGTGTTAGCAGCCAAACCGAATATTCTTTTTAAATGATTATATTTTAATTCTCATGACATTGTTTCAGGTCTTTATTTATTCCACCTTGTTTACTAGAATTATCTCCTTGTTTCTGGTCTTTTATTTCTCTACTGCATTCCCATATTCCTGTAGATTTCACTACTGTGTTTACAACTATTCTAAAAAATGAAGTAAGTTTCTTTTAATGGCCCTTGGAAGTCTTTGATATTTGGTTTCCACTTATGTCTCAAGCCTCATTGACTTGTAATATACCTGGTAATATATGATAGTTATATCTTCCCTCGTCCTATGAAAGATGAAACTGTATGACTGATTTCTCTCTGGTTTTATTTTTTTTTAATTCTGCCTTGTATATATCTCTTTTTTTTGACAGGCAGAGTTAGACAGTGAGAGAGAGACAGAGAGAAAGGTCTTCCTTCCATTGGTTCACCCCCCAAATGGCCGCTAAAGCCGGTGCACTGTGCTGATCCGAAGGCAGGAGCCAGATGCTTCTCCTGGTCTCCCATGCAGGTGCAGGGCCCAAGGACTTGGGCCATCTCCACTGCACTCCCAGGCCACAGCAGAGAGCTGGACTGGAAGAGGAGCAACCAGGACAGAATCCAGCGCCCCGACCGGGACTAGAACTTGGGGTGCTGGTGCCACAGGCAGAGGATTAGCCTATTGAGCCGCGGTGCCTGCCTATATGTCATTTTAGCTACTACACCTGAAAGGAATTTTCTTCCTCACTATTTGTAGCTAACATTCTTCCATTTGTACACCAATGTTCAATGAAATCTCTTCTTTGTTTTTTCTCCTAGGCAGAGTTCAGTGCCTCTGGCTTCACACCACCAATATACTGAGCATATACTTCTATGTGTACTGCACTAGAAATCTTTATTTGTGTATTTTTCCTTATAGTCAGTCATTGATCATACTTACTTTTACATATCTAGTTTCTTATATTTCTAGTAGTTGCTAGCACTCAGATCCTCAATAGATTTTGGGCTAGTGTAACTAACATCAAAAAATGAAGAGCTCCTTCAAGACAGGGGATAAATGTTTTCTTTGCCATTATATGCTCAGCCCTAAACACACATTTGAAGTAATGCTATTCACTAAATAGCTGGTAAGAGAATGCTAAATTGTTCAAAAATGGTTATCAATAATTTGAAGATGGGGTCGGCGCCGTGGCTCACTTGGTTAATCCTTCACTTGCGGCACCTGCATCCCATATGGGCACCAGCTTCTAGTGCTGGCTGCTCCTCTTCCAGTCCAGCTCTCTGCTTCGGCCCAGGAGGGCAGTGGAGGATGGCCCAAGTGCTTTGGCGCCTGCACCTGCATGAGAGACCAGGAGGAGGCACCTGGCTCCTGGCTTCAGATTGGTGTAGCTCTGCCCGTAGTGGCTGTTTGGGGAGTGAACCAACAGAAGGAAGACCTTTCTCTCTATCTCGTTCTCATACAGTCTAACTCTGTAAAAAATAATAATAATAATAATTTGAAGATAATCCAAGATTATTTCAGTTATAGTTAGAGTTACTATTTTGCTATGACAGTTTTTAATTAGAAGCTGGTCTTAAAACGATAGAAACATAATACATTGTGAAACAGAGTACTAAGTTATCTTGAAAGAGCAGAAAGTTAAAGTGAAAATTTGTATTATTTCTTTAAGTCATTCATACTTAGAAAGTGGACCTCAAGTTTGATCTTTTTATAGATACTTACATTATCTATTGCCTTCCAAGTTAGGATTTTAATTTTTTTCTGTCTTGTGTGTGCTTTATTACTGTATAATCTTTATTGTTCTCCTTATTTTTCATTTTTTTTTTTGACAGGCAGAGTAGACAGTGAGAGAGACACAGAGAGAAAGATCTTCCTTTTTCCATTGGTTCACCCCCTAATGGCCGCTGCGGCCAGCGTGCTGCGGCCGGTGCACGGTGCTGATCCAAAGCCAGGAGCCAGGTGCTTCTCCTGGACTCCTATGCAGGTGCACTCCCGGGCCATAGCAGAGAGCTGGACTGGAAGAGGAGCAATTGGGACAGAATCCAGTACCCCGACCGGGACTAGAACCTGGAGTGCTGGCGCTGCAGGTGGAGGATTAGCCTATTGAGCCATGGTGCCACCTATTGTTCTCCTTATTTTAAAAGTGGCAATGTTAATTCTTACTGATTTTAGAGAGATTGCATAAAGTCACCATGTCAGATATGGGCTTGCCATCCATAAAGTGCCATGTAAAGAAAGGTAATTATTATCCTATCCATATATGTACCCAGTTGTAAAGTCGCTCTTCATATCTAAGCCAAGTCCTCTTCTTAAAACTTAAACTAGTTTTAGAAGATCATGTCCTGTAAAAATGAAGATACAATTTATCTTCATTTGAAAGGGAATGGCACATTTTTTAATATACAAAGATTTATCTAATACTTTCAATTTCCTCTTCTCCACATGTGTTAGTTAGCTCATGCTGCCATGACAAAATACCATAAACTGGGTAGCTTTAACGAAAGACAGAAGGATGTGAAGTCCAAGGTTAGGCTGCCAACATGATCAGGTCCTGCTGACAGCTCTCTCCAGAATCTTGCTTCCTTCCTGCAGTGCCCTCTCATAGTACAGAGAGTGAATAAGTTCTCTGCTGGTTCTTATAAGGATACTAACCCTATTAGGTTAGGACTGTACCCTTTGTTACAATTTGGATGTTGTTTATCCCTGGAAGGGTTGTATTGAGATTCTATCTCCAGTGTGGTGGTAATAAATGGCACTGATACCTTTAAGAGGTGGGGTCTAGTGGAAAAGGGTTGAATCATTGGAGACATCACCCTTAAAAAGTGTGACTTCACACGTGTGAGTGCGGGTGGCTCTAAAGGAGAAAGACTGACCCCTCCCTGCTCATGGTGTCTTGCCATGTGATTTATTCCACATATGCTCCTGCCATCTGCCATGAGGCCCTCATCAGAGCTGAGCATACACTGGCACCACGCTCTCGAACCTCTGGAACTGTTAGCTAAATAAACATCTTTCCTTTATAAATATCCAGCCTCTGGTATTTTGTTATAGCAACTGAAATAATAACTTAGGATTGACCTCCTTACATGCCCTATGGCCAAATACAGTCACATGAGGAGTTAGGGTGTTAACAGTAATTTTGGGGAGAGACAATTCAGTCCATAACACTACATCAAATAACATTTCTGATAGTTTCTCATGCTGTGCCACCAGATTTTCAGTGGATATGTTTGCTTCATCCTATATATGAAGCAGATATCCTATATATCCTATATATGAATTCTAGTGAACTAGCAGAATATACATGTGTGAACAAGTATCTCCATATTTACATACATGAGATGGCTTCAACAAGTTTGTATAAAGTTTACATTACCTTTTAATTCCAGTATTGCACAAAAATTTTAAGTACCCTTTATAAACACTTTCTTGTATATACATATACTCATCCTATGTGTGTGTGTGTATATGTGTGTTGGAGGCTTTTAGAATTTATTTATTTTTATTTCTGGTACCTCTAAACTCCAATATTCTCATTCCAAATTCTCCATTTGCTATGATTAAAGTTTAATCAAGTCTCTCTTTTTTGGCAAGGAAGAAAAAAAAACCTCCTCTCTATTTTTGTTAATGTTATGAATTAGCAGGAGATATTCAGAAATAGAGTTGCCTACATGTTGTTTGAAAATTGTTTGCAGCAAATAATGAACAAAGCAAATCAGATTGCCAAAGGCCTAGCTGTTGAGAAAGTGTAGCACATTATTAATTAAAATACAAGTCAGCTTTTCCAGCACTTGTAGCCTGTGGGTATCGAATGTACTCCACTTGATTGAATCAGGTAGTGGCAGCACAGGCATTTTTTATTTTGTGCTGGAAGGGATAACAAAAATGTAAAGCTGTTTTCTGCTAGTTCATTTGAAAAAATATTATTTTGGAATGAAAGCCTACCAGCTGCAGCAGACAGGCAGAAATAATACAAAATCTACATTATGCCTTCGCACTGCGATTTTAAACAAGGGGTCTACAACCCCAGACACTCTCATGGCATTGTGTTATAGGCAGACCTTTGTCTATGGCCAAGGAAACGGTTTCCATGGAGATGTAAGGCATTTGACAATGGTCAATGTTTTGGTGAAGAAAATTAAACCAAGCAGGAGACCAGTTTACAGTTATAAGACTTTTTTCCATGCAGGAGGAGGGGAAAAAAGAGTTGAGAAGTGGCATAGAAGAAAAACAAATCTGCCTTTTGGGCATTCTTTTTAACATGCTGAAGTAAGTGAAATTTCGAGAAACCACAAACTAGATTTCCAGCTTCAATGCTGATGGGAATTCTCAGGTGAAAAAAAAATAGTAAAGAGAATATGATCTTTTACAATACACTTAAATATTTATCTCACCCCTAGGATAAGTCAGGAAATAATGCTGAGAGTGTTTTTCCCCTTTTTAATTCAAATACTATGGGTTAATTAAACCAGGAGCTGGTCTTTCTTAACTCTGCCTTGTTTTGAGCTTGTCGACACAGATCACTTTTTATTTATCCCCACTATCCCTTTAACCCAACATTTGGGAATAAATAATGGAAACAGTGGGTTTTCGATAAGTGTTTGTTGAATGCCATGGGCACCTCAAACCATGGTGCTTTGTAGAATGACAAACATGATCCTGTGAAAGGATCTTGGCTGCTTCCTAGAAAGATGGCTACACTCATGTCAGAGATCTCTTCTAGGTTCAATTCAGACACCTTTGCAAGACTCATTCACACTCTTGGGTCACTTGTGTTGCAGAGAACATATTCAAATGTTGGCAATGCTATCAGAAATGCTTAGTGAGACAAAGACTTTGTAAAAGGCATAACCACTGCTGACAAAAAGAAAAACAGAGCAAATCAAGTCCCTCCTTGACCTGCAGGTTCTCGTTTGAGGATCCTATTCCCACCATTAATATCCCCACTAACTCCTCTATGTCACTTCTCAGTTTGGGATCTCTATGGTGGGAACTAATGGATCAGATTAATTTCTCACCCTGTCAAGCAGATCTCTTGGATTTAAACTAGTGCATGCCTACAATTCTCAAGTTCAAGCATAAATGAAGCAAAGTGAATCACAAGTGAATCCACCGAATGCCGCTGAGTGTCTCACTCAGTGTGATCTGCCACACTCTATTTCATAACTGTGATCCGAGAGGCAGTTCTTACCCTGAGAGCTTGGTGGCACTTTGTCATTTCTAAGGGTTGACTGAAATAAAGACGCTCTTCACTGATCAGGGCTCATAGCGGCTGACATGTTCTTTTGGCCTCCGAGAGAAGTCCCCTCTGTGCCACACAGGCATAGAGGCAGGAGGAGCTGGCTTCCTTCTCAGTTCTAAAAGCAATATCCTGGCAGGCCAACTTACATGAACTTTACCGCAAAATGTATATTTTCATTGACAAATCACATTTCCACCTCTCTTTTCTCTCCCTCTTCCTCCCTCCTTTGCAGACTTTTTTTCCTTCCTTCCCCCTTGTAAAATATAAGCAGAATCTGCATGCTTCCCTCCTTGTTTTGTTCTCTTCTCTCATTTCTTCTCCTAGTGCTCAGTTTTCCTCCAATCATTTTTAAGCCCCTGCCTCATAACACTCCCTCCAATACTCCCTCCTCCCGGTACTGTTTCATTCTGTCTGCTTTAGGTACGAAGTGGTTTTTCTTCCTTCCAAATCCCTATTCTGCCAAAAAAAAAAAAAATACACATGCCTCGGGAATTAAGGGCACATATACAAGACTACACACTACAAATTGGCCAGTGATGTATGAGTGTTCACACTTTTTCCCTCTCCTCCTTTCTCCCAGGTTTCTAGGCTGCCTGCATGGCCATGAGACAGCAGACAGTTTTCAAAGCTATCTTGGCCTTTCTTGTTTTTTGCTTCCTCTCTCTTGTGGGAATGTAAATCTTCATTGCTGCAGAGCAACTGGTTGTGACCTTATGTGTTAGCAGTTCTGTTCCCTGAAAACCAAAAATAGAGGATCCAAAAGGGGCTTTTTGATTAATAGCTGCCTACAAGTAGTGGCATCAGTGTCCTCCTCAGAGCACACTGGCGCTGGGGGGAGGGTGCTGGTGAGGAGGAGGCAGAGCTGCAGCACGATTCCTCGTTATGGATGACTCATTGTTTTGTCCTCAGAGTCCAGCTCTTTCCTGACTCCTGTGCTCCACAGAGAAGGCCAATTCTGTTGGCAAACACTGTGAAAAATACACCACCAAACATAGGCTGTGCATTTTTTTCTTTGATTTTGAAATTTAATTCTTTTTTTTCATTTAGCATTAGTTCTAAGTTTCATGCGACTACATTTTACTGCATGCCAGAATCCTAGAGGACCTAGAATTCAGTGCTGCTTCAGCAATTAAACAAATCCCCCTTTCCCCCGAGAAGGACCTGGGCATCAAACTCCAAATTATAATCCTTTAAAAAAAATCTCTGGTTGTCTTTGTAGAGGTGAATGAGATTCCAATTGCTAGTAGTTGTGATAGGTTCAACACCTGCCCACATTTGAAATCTGCATGCAAGTACATATTGGGTCAACCCCTAACCAGATGTAGGTACACAGCCAAGTTATTGGATTTCTTGATGATGAATACAAAGCAGACAATGCACCTGTCTGGTTGCAGAAAGGATTTGCATAAAAATGAAGGAATAGTACACATGATTATGTAAAGTGTTGATTAACAGGATCACCTATATGCTTGTATATGCAAAAAAAAAAGCCCAATCTATAAAATGCAGGGTTTATTTTAATGAAACCATATGAAGCATTATAAACACATACACATAGTTACCAACAATTAGGAAATGTGTTGATAGTCTTGGGCCATGTTAGCATGATTTGATTTCCTGGTGCATTTGTTTTCTGAAGAAGTGCAACACTGCAATCTACCAGTCAATTTGATATTAGATTAGTGAGGGCACTAATTACAACATGCTGTTGATCATTTGATCTTTCATGCTTAAGGTGCAAAGAGGGGATAAAGATTAAGAAACAAACTACCCATGGGGACAGGAGATCCCCACGAGCAATGCAATTTTTCATTAAAGAGGGAGGGCCCATTGTGGCTAACATGGAATAAACTCTTAAGAATTGAGTCCTCATTTAAAGAATGAGGAATGAATGAGGAAAGAATGAGGGATGAAAAAGACCTCTCCAGGGAGAAGTGTTTATGATATACAGATAAAGAAAACAAAATGCACTCTGTTTCTATTTTTCTTAAGTCTGAACATTCCTTCAGTTTTTTTTCTGAAGTCACTCTTGTGTAGATGTTGTCTATTTGAATAGCCCTTTCCTTAATTTATGGGCTACCAAGCTGTTTATATTTACCTCTCTATTGAGAACTTTCTGCTTTATCCTAAGTTACGGATTTTATAGAACATTGATGAAGTGATAATCTAATTCTGATTGAAAATATATTAAACAAAGGACCTTTTGTTTTGAACTTTATTTATTTATTTATTTATTTTTTTTTAATTTTTGACAGGCAGAGTGGACAGTGAGAGAGAGAGACAGAGAGAGAAAGGTCTTCCTTTGCCGTTGGTTCACCCTCCAATGGCCGCCGCTGCAGCCGGCGCACCGCGCTGATCCGATGGCAGGAGCCAGGAGCCAGGTGCTTTTCCTGGTCTCCCATGGGGTGCAGGGCCCAAGCACCTGGGCCATCCTCCACTGCACTCCCTGGCCATAGCAGAGAGCTGGCCTGGAAGAGGGGCAACCGGGACAGAATCCGGCGCCCCAACCGGGACTAGAACCCGGTGTGCCGGCGCCGCAAGGTGGAGGATTAGCCTATTGAGCCACGGCGCCGGCTCTGAACTTTATTTTTTAATATGAGTATATGTCTAATAATTAGGCTAAGTGTGAGAGATAATGTAAAGTTTTAAATTATCATGATAATCAAGCATGATTGCCATATAATTAAATATGTGGACTAGGTTTTCTGTATACAGAGAAAACAGATATAGAATACACACTTTATGGCTTACACTGTGAATGGCACCTCCATTTTGGTGATCGCAAACACTACTTGAGATCTTCGACTTAGAGGGCATCAATGCAATGATCTTTCCTGTGTGGGCCATGCCTCACCTGAAGTAGTCAGCAAACTTCCAGAGTACTTTCCTGTGATTCAAGTCCAGTCCTGTTCATATTGCTTCTTCTTCTACAGGTATTTATGTACTCCTTACAGTGAGAAAATCTTTTCCCCTTTACTGGAATAAATTGTTCCATCCTTGTTGATAACTAATGGCCAAAGTCAGAAAGTCACAAATAAAACTGAAAGAGTAAAATTAATCAATCCTCAACTTTTCAGTGGTGCTGAAGTGTGTTTTTAAGTCGGTCTAGTTGTTCCCTGTGATACTTGTTCCAGAGCCCAGTCACAGAATCATTTGGAGTCGAACTTAACTTGCTGCAGGTGGATCTCCATGTTGCTATTGCCTCCATCAAGGCAGAAGCTTGCAGAAAGTAGGACAAATATAAACAGCTTTAAAAGTTCTTCCACTTGTTTTGTTTGCCACTTCTAGTTTGAAGATTCTTGCAGGGTAGCTTATTTGATTGTTGTTTTATATGAATTATCTGTCCTTTTCTGCCATATTCTTCACTTTGGGATACTGATCGTTGGATCTCGTATGCAAGTTACTTTACGTTTTTCTTCTTATTGAGTTCGATTAATAGGAGATACTATGGTAGATTGAGAGATGGAAAAATAGAAAGATTAGAGTATCCTTCCCCATCTTACATTATGTGGTTTGAATATTGGCTGCATTCTTCTATAAAGCGTCTTAGTTTCCTTTTGGTACCTCCTCCTTCACAAGCATATTGTTTGGTGATTTTGTGGAAGAATGTTTCCTACCTCTGAATCTTCAACCATAATGTGGAAATAGTTTAGCATTATTGCTAGTTTCTAAGTGCCCCACCATTCCTTACTGGCTTCCTTAATCCTCTATAAATGGCTCCTTTATTCAACTCTTTTGAGTAGGATGTTTGCTTTCAGCTAAGAGACTGATTGATAAATATTGAAATATTCATAGTTGAGACTGAAAATTTGTCTTCCAGCTTAATCATGAATCCATCTAAGAACCAATCCTCTAATATTTTTTTTTACTCTCATAGGGACTTATTTCAGAAATCTGTTGCTTTCCCCTGAACTTTGGTTGTGGATTTCCAGGGCTATCCTGACTATTCTCAACAATATTGAATCTAATGCAAGTTGCAAGTGTATGTGTATGTGTGTGTGTGTTTGTATTTGGGGGGTCTCTTTTGTCTCTTAATTAAGTTGTGTGCTTCTTACACAAATTGGCCACCCTTTTCAACAACGTTTGGGTTTACTCCCCAAATGCCTGTGGCTAGGCCAGGCCAAAACTGGGAGCCTGTAACTAAGTTCAGGTCTCCAATGTGAGAAGCAAGGAGTTATCACTTGCTGCCTCCAGGCACATAGAAGCTGGAAACTGGAAATCAGGAGTGGAGCCATGCACTAACTAACTCTAACCTATGCACTCCAATATGGGATACAGGCATCTCTAGTAACATCTTAACCATTAAGCCGAATGCATATCTTAAACTGTACACTTTAAGAGTGAATTTTATGTTATTTTAATTATATGTCAATTATAAAACTAGATAAATATATAAAAGGGATTAGTAGAAAAAATGGCCTTATTGCTTAATTGCCTTACTACTTACATGACTGGTGAGGACAATGGCCATGCTAGGGAGAGAAAACTGTGATCTGAGAAGAGGAAACATAAATTCAAATGAAGTAAAGATGGGTTGAAGGAAAAAGAATGGGAGGGAGAGAGGGAAAGAAGGCAGGGAAGGAGGCAGGGAGGAAGACGGAGGGGGAAGAAAAGAGGTAGGAAACACAGCATTAGAAAACAATTTTAAAGACCATGATTCTCCTGGTTCCCCTGTCAGGCACTTAAGTCATTTTTATGATATTGCCTTAGATTGCTCCTATATGTTTTTATTTTTTATATACCCATAAACACAAATCACTTCATAAAAATAACCAAGGATTTATGAAAGCAAAAAGGACACAGATTCATAAAATAGTTAGACAAACCTAAAGTTATAGCATATATGCCACTATGCAAATATAATCTATCCAAATCTTCCACTCCTTACATTGACAAACCTTAGGCTCCATGGGTTATTTCACATTTTCTACCAAATGAAAGGGTGAAAAAGCAAGGGGAAAAAATGAACCAAGAATGCTAAACAACTTCTGCAGTAATTTCATTCTTACTCAAAATAACACTAGTGTTTACAACACAAGAGTTTTCCAGATGGCCGTGCAAATGAAGGCTCAGAAATGCACTGCATACCATACTATTATTGTTTAGTATTTATTGACCACTCACAGCATGCAAGGTACTGAGAAAATAAACTATATTCTCAGTTATTCAAATTATAACCTAAAAAGCATATAAAGTCATATTATCTATGTCTTCAAAGGATTAATAATGCATGCAATATTCCAAAGGTCAGGGCTCAATCATATTAATATTGGTGCCAGGAATATATCTTGTTCAAATTAACCTTTTTCCTTTATCCCCTCTCTTTTCCAGGTATATTTCTAATATTTTTATACCATAGTACAATCACTGATATGAAAATTCAGCCCATAAAGGATTTTGCAACATACAACACTGTAGATGACTAATATTTCCTAAGATTTTTATTTTTGCTAAAATGATCCTTTGTGGTTGATACTTCTAAATCCCCATCATTGACCTGGAACAATCCTTGGCAGAGTTCTGGCTAACTAAAATAATAATTAACAAACTTAAGTGTAATATTGCTAATAGAGAGAGTAGTAGTTTTAAACTTTGAATTACAAAAATTTCTTAACTGAATATAGAAGCTCAAACTTCTTTACTAAATTGATATACATCCCTTTTTCATTTCTTAGCCATGGATGGTGTAGAGACTGACAGAAAACTTGTAAAAGGCCCGTTAGGAAGGATGAATCTTCATAGGTTTCTACAACATTATTCATTATAACAAGGGAAGACAATTACATGCTTTTACACCCATTACATACCTAAGCTGCCATGTACTGGAATTATCTACACGGGTGCATATCTCTTGAAATTTGAGGTTTCCTCATAAGATACTCTGATAAATGCATACACAGATGAAAAAAATTAGCCTGGGATGATTATACAATGAGGACAGAGAAAAGAAGGTTCCAATTTTGGTGCACAGATTGGCAAAAACAATAAAATCAGAAGCTGTATCTTATTTCTGCTGTGAAGTTATACCTCCCCTATATTCCTACACCACACTTTCAAATGTGACATGCATATAATATATTGTCAAGGATAAATCCACTTTCCTTCTTTACAGGTTTAGTTTTATACTCAGTTATTTCTAATAGTAACAACGATTTTATCCCAAGACATCCTTTTAGTGGATTTCCTTTGCAATAATTTTTTAAGCAGGAAACAGGAACTCTGTACTATTACAATTGTTATCATAACTCTATTATGAGTGTTGCTGTAAAAATATGCATTCTTGTAATTCCTCAGTCCTCTAATTTACTCATTAGAGAGAGTGATGGTCTAAGATAGCTACTGTTTTGGTGACATGCTGACAAGTGGTGACAGTAATAGACAATTCGCAGCACAATTTGCATATCATTGGCTTCTGGGCATGTATTTATCCTATATTCTATTTGTGTCTGTCATATATCTTTCTATATGAACACCGTGTTTGTGGTAAGGACTTTAGATTATATTTTTTTTCATATGTGACTCAAGATCAACAAAACATCAAGTGCTGAAACATCAGTGGATTGAAATAGCAACTCCCTTACGTAAAGAACAAAATACAAGAACCACTCAACATTTTTATTGTTCCTCTTAGGATCTCTAGTTCTTGAATAGTATTTAATTGCTTTGGAAGGCATACTCTGTCTCTAAAAAGGCTTATTTTTATTATATTAGTCAACTTATGATAAAAGACTACCCTAATTAGATAAAATGTGCAAGACAATATGTAACCATAAGTTAATATCGAGAATAGTCTGGCTAGTGTTCACATTTTGGATCTGACATTTTTTTTTCTATTATCCGAAGGCAGGAGCCAGGTGCTTCTCCTGGGGTGCAGGGCCCAAGCACCTGGGCCATCCTTCACTGCACTCCCGGGCCACAGCAGAGAGCTGGCCCAGAAGAGGGGCAACCGGGACAGAATCCGGTGCCCCAACCGGGACTAGAACCTGGTGTGCTGGCGCCGCAAGGCGGAGGATTAGCCTAGTGAGCCGCAGCGCTGGCCTGGATCTGACAATTTTGGTACCGCTGTGGTAGAACATTCCCTTTGGACAGGGCAGTTGAATACTTGAAGAGATGCTGAATGCCCAGAATCCAGCTTCTGAAACTTCCCACCACAGTGGTATCATGCTGCGTCTCCTTCCTCATCACCTACTTATTCCATAATCATTCCTGTGAGGAAAGTGCTATACAAATGTGACTGAAACTGCACTGGTATCAAATGGGCTCATGGCATTCAGAACATGGAGAGAAAGAGAGAGCAGAAGAGGAAAGCAAGGCAAGGAGGAAAAGTAGTGATCACAACTTGTCCTCTCTTTGAAGCTTTGACGATCGAAAGAAAATCTTTAAATTTTTTTATTTAAGGTAAATAAATTTCATGTATTTCACATACACAGATTTAGAAACATGGTGTATTTCCCACTCAACCTTCCTTCCCACCCTTTTTCCTTCTTCCTCTCTTATTCTCTCTTAATTTTTACAATGATCTATTTTCAGTATATAGTATACTCATAAGATTAACCCTAATCTTAGGACTTAATAATTTTCATTAAAAATATGTTATTATTGAAATGGAACAAAAATAATCTATTGTATATGTGCTATGTGTGTTGCTAGAGCTACCTTTCTATTTTTCCTTTTACAATTCTCTTTCATTGTTACCAACCTGTCCATTCTATCTCTGTCTTTTACCAGAAACTTTCCAGCTTATGTCTGAGTAACTCTCAGTGGAATGTCATCTGCTTTCCCAGAGGTCTCATCAAATTTTGTTAATCAAGGCACAGCTGAAGTACCACCTCCTCCATGAATATTCGCTTATTTACTCCTGTCTTCACCAAGCTCTGTCATTTCTGAAATTCTGCAACATTAAATCACAACATCCTTATAGGCTATCTACATACATGGAGCAAGCAATTCCATATTGTTATAATCCAAACTAGCCTCTTGGCATTACTCTAGGTTTCTCGAAACCATATGCAGTTTTCAAAGAGCTGTAATACTGTTTTATTTCTTATTTTATATATGTTTTAATTCATAGTACATTGCAATAAATAAATGTTGAAAATTGGTTTATTAATGAGCTTGATCTCATCTTCTATTACTATGGGTATCTTTGTCAATGAAGAAATCAACATTTAGGTTCTTATTTATATCATTATTTAAGGCAAACAAGACTCTACTGTGCGTCTATCACACAGCTAAAGTGTAAAAATAAAATAGATTAGAAGATCATAGTTACTTCCATCAATTCATTTTATTTATTGAGAGAAAGAGGTAGAAAAAAACAATGTAAACAAGCCAAGGGCGCAAGTGTTGATTCTGAAGGACAGCCTTTTATTTTCCCCCATATAATGACAAAGGATGTTGTGCAAAGGAATGAAAGATTATATTAAGTTATTTCACCTCGTATTATGTTAAGTTATCCTCCTCTCCTAATGATGGATGTGGACTTTCACTATCAACTGTGTATGAATCCTCTTTAAAAAAAATGTAGTCCAGGAGGCAGGCAGTTCTTCAGAATTATATATTCCTACTGTCTCCATTTCTGGTCACAAGCAAATAAAGATTGCCTCTGAGTAAAAATAAAGGTCAAAGTAGCTTGGGATGAGGTGTAACTCTTTTCTAATAATGATTATCTCACCTATGTAGAGTCTACAATAATATTCCTATAACTGAACTACATATGACACTTCTTTTCCAAATATTCATAAACAGCATATGATGAATGTGAGGATTTTATTCTTCCTTATAAATGAGGTTGAGGGTGGAAGAGGAGAATTCTCTAAAGATAATACCATTATCCTCATTACCTTCTCAAAATTTTTGTTCTTTATGAAGAATGATTTTTGAAGGAGAGTCACTAACCAAAAAAATATATAAAGAAGAAGCTGTTGTTTTCAGAGAGCATAGTAAAACAGGTGGAAAGATTTTGATAACCATGTAATCCACCTACTAACATAACACAAATAGAAACTTTTCTGTTACAGCTCAGGAATACAAATAGAAGTAAATGGTGGCATTATTATATGAATAAATAAGTCAATCAATCATTGACAAAAGAGACTCTGTAATCAAAAGATTTTTCATGTTAAGATTAATTTCATGTAATACAAGTCTAAATATTACATAAACCCCTTTGACATTGAGTTATACTTCATAAGACAAAACACACTTTCAGAAGCCAAAGAGTGGCAAATAGTCAGGATCAATTCTCTTGGATTTCAGGATCTGGGTGGCCACTAACCAAAGTCTGGGGCTGCTCTGAAAGTCATAGTTTAGATTTATCCTGTCTAAAACAATAGCCACAAATAACATGTGGTTACTTAACAATGCTGGTAACTGCCAACACTGGTAGGGACAGAGTTAGATAAAAGGAGTAAACTCCCTGAAACTAAACTCCTAGCATCTTATAAACATGAAATATATACCAAGTAGTATATATTAGTTGCCAGAAGCCTTACTATATTATTATTTATATGTTTAGAAGACATATAAATAATAATAATGTAAATTGAAGATAAATGCATTGCTTCTAAGCTTTCATATTCAATAGAAACTCCATGAACCCTGAGGACCTCATTAGCACAAAGATCAACTGAAGAAGAGCACACATTTAAAATCAGTTTATCACACTCACTTTTAGGCAAGTGTGCTCCAACCAGCCTCACCCCACTCATCAGGGGAATGTGCTTCACCCTCTAGCAAAGCAAAGATGATAATTGATAAAACGGCCAGGGCCACCTTGAATTCAAAATGGTGTATTGTGCCAGAATTAATCTAGGATGGAGGAATCCATAAAAATAGTTCTTTGATTTTATACTGACATTACCAGTGCATTTTGCGTAAAAGAGTTGACATGGGCCTATTACCAGAACTTGTCTAGTTAACGTCAAAAGATAGCTGTGGTCCTTTCAGATGGGGGCACCCTTGGAGGATTCTTGAGAATTCTTCAGTAAGACATTTTTCTATGGTGTCTTAGTAAAATTGGTCACTTCTATTTTTTTTTGCATAGATTTCTCCAGAACTGAAAACCCAGGAGAATGATACACTCACCAAATTCAAAGTATTTCAGTAGAAGAATTTAGTCTTCCACTTCAATGAGCGTGGATTTACTCTCTAGGAGAATGTTGGTAAATACAATCACACGACGTTTTACATTCTTTTATGAAGACAAAGGCCATAAATGTACTTAAAGACAATGTTCCTTTACATGGGCAAATGGTTTTCAAATGTTTAAGAAATCTTAGACATAAAAAATAGGAAAGAACAAGTCTTTATATATTCTTTATTCCCCACCTACATGCAGAATAGTGGACAAATATGTTTTATTAATAATTCTGAGGCTACTCATCAGAAATTATAGAATCTGCACTTTAGGGAAAACAAGAGAAGAATTTTTTTTATAAATAACAGGACAAAATCTACCATTCTTAGAAGGTTTTACACACAAATTATTTGCCAGACATGGAGCTTCATAACTCCCACTGCTTCTCTCACCTGGGAACTCAGGATGTTGGCTAAGCTGAAGTTCTTTGTGACTTCTGTTGATTTTATTTCTGATTCAGATATACTCAGTCCCCAGGAGAGCAGGCTGAGAGGGTTCTTCACCTTCTCTTTCATTCTGTAAGCTGTTAATAAAATCAAATAATATTAAACCTCAAAAGTTTCTTTACATACATTTCATCTTAATTCCTCCTTTTATCGGAGAGTGAACTTTAGGGAAGAATAAAGAACGGTCATCTGTCAGTTATCTTGAGAAAGGAGAAAATCGTCTACAATGCAAGTCTTCAAATTTTCTGTCAGTGCTCTTCAAATTTCCTCAAATTACACTCCCACAGTAAAGTGCTATCATAAGACTCAGAGGAGTGTGCATTCAGCCAGAGAAGATGCCTGGATGCCATATGAGTGTCTAGGTTCAATTTCCAGCTTTGCTTTATCTCCTGACTCCTATTTCCTCCTAATGCAGACCCTAGGTTGTGGTGGTCTTGTGGTCTTGACTGGAGTGATTGGGGCCTTGCCATCACATGGGAGACTTGGATTGTATTTTGAATTCCTAGCTTCAGCTCCAGCCCAGGCCTCACTATTGTGGACAATTGGAGAATGAGCCAGCAGATGAGTGATTCTCAGATAAGGAACTCTTACAAAGAGAAAAAAGAAGCACTCACTTTGTTAGAAACACAGGGCATTACACATCACATATTACATGATTTGGTTATAAAGTGTTCAGTTCATTTTAAGTAATGGGACTTATTTTAATGTGGGCTGTTAAAATTCTTAAATTATGTATTCATTTCTAGGGGCCAGTGCCGTGCCGCACTAGGTTAATCCTCCACCTGCGGCACCGGCATCACATATGGGCACCGGTTCTAGTCCCTGTTGCTCCTCTTCTGATCCAGCTCTCTGCTGTGGCCTGGAAAGGCTCAAGTACTTGGGCCGCTGCACCCACATGGGAGACCAGGAAGAAGCACCTGGCTCCTGGCTTCTAATTGGCATAGCTCTGGCTGTAGCAGCCATTTGGGGAGTGAACCAACAGAAGGAAGACCTTTCTCTCTCACTTCTCACTCTCTATAACTCTACCTGTCAAATAAATAAATAAAATATCTTAAAAAATTATATATTTATTTCTAAGAGTGGTTATCATTATTTACATATGGGAGGGGAATGGTGGAAGACCGTTAAGTCTATTTAAATGCCCATAAATAGATGTTTGAGCTACAAGCTTTTAGGGCAGTGGGGAACATCCTGCCCACAGGTTGTATAAGGCCCATAAAATCATTTGGTCCGGCCCTGCCAAAGCAACTACAGGAGGGACCTGAAATTCAATAAATCTCTTGCAGGTCAATTTTCAATTCAATGATTTTGTATTGTCCTCAAGTTATGTTATAAATATCCAAATGGCTCTTGGAGGAAAAAAGGTTCTCCACCCCCATTCCTGCTGGGAATCCTAAAGCTTGGGTTGAGCTACTTTTATTAGTACCTTATTATGAACTAGATGACTTCCTTTGTGGAGCTAGGGATTCTGTGACACCCAGATGGAAGGTTTGACATGTGTCTTAAAAACTGTTTTTCATTATGATGGGATATGGAGATGATGTACACAGGTTTATAAGCCCTGGTGTAAACAAGGTTAGAAAACCTTGGAAATAAAACTTCCCTATAATTTTCACAATATGACCAGGACAGATTAATTTCTCTCTTATAAGAATAATTTGTGATATGTATAATCTTAATTGTATTCATCTTGTTAGCCTATTTTTAAGTAAAAGAAAAATAATCATGCTCTTTCTCTGATATCTTTAAGCTTTTGGTTTAAAAAGAGCTATTTGAATCAACTGAGGATGATGCCAGAAACCAATTGGTTTCACAATACAGAATTATGCCATTATAATGACAAAACATGGTCTGTCCTCAAAAGACTACACAATTATATGCCTCTTATTGAAGGCTTTTAAATGCATTTTCATTTAGCAGGTCAAAAAAATGAAGGTTCAAAAAATTATAGAATTTTTCACCGTTGAAGAGAAAATGATATACATAAAGGGGAAAATATCTGTCTCTCATACATTCTGACACTTTCATATTTGCAGTTCTGTAATAATAAGGTCATTCTTAAATCATCTATTTCACAGCACATATGCACGAGCAGTTATGAGGTCATAAGACTTCCTGTTATCATCACACCCCAAACTTGGCCCTTCTCCTTTCTACCTTTCCTGTACTCGGATCCCCATCAGCATTGGTCTGAGTGACTACAAGTATCTCTGTCAGGTACCTCCCTTTCTCTCCAGTCCACATGAGTGACAATATTACCTTCTTTAAAACAAGTAAGCAAAGCAAAGCAAATTGGACAGCCCCCCTCACTCCTCCCCTGATTTATCAGTCCATTGCATGTACTTGCTTCTTGGGTCTAATGGCTGTTCTCCTCCCATTGCCTCCATAAACTGTGTGCTTTCCCTGCAGACCCATTCCCATCAGAACTCCTTTGAGAACCCATGACACAGATAGTTCCTTCTGCCTGGAATTCCTTTTTTCGGGCCTCCCTTTCTACCTCCAAGTCCATCACTTTTGACCAATTTAAATATGAAAACTCCCTCAGTGATCAATTCCAGCTGTCTAGGATGGGACAATCACTCCATTAGCCCTTTAGAATTGAGGTTTAATTTTCTACACATTTACAAGAGCACTTTTCATTGGTTGTTTTAATTATCTATTTAATTTCTAAACTCACACAGATACTGACATACAACTTCCATGAAATAATATATTCACTTACTCTCATCTGTTTTTGAAAAAAAAAAATATGCTGCTAACAACTCATTGTACTAATTTCCCAGTTCAATAGTGTCCACTACTTCCTACTTGGCAAAGCCCACTCTTACATTATGAATGATTGCCTCACTTTTTTTATCTCCAATGCTTACCACATATATGGAATACACATCAGTATTTGTTTTGAAAATGGGTGTTAAACTTTTCCTCTGCTATAATACATGTTCTATTTCTTAATTATTTTGAAATTCACTTGGTGCTATCTCCATTTTTTGGTTATTTAAGAGAAGAAATAAAAGAATAAACCTTAGATGGGTTATATTCGTGATTTGGAGGCCCTGTTAAGAGGGCAGAGCTGATGAGTAGAGGGTAGAACTTGTGGTACAATGAGTTTTGGGATTCTTTAGAGATTTCATTGATTATCACTTGCTTCAATAAGCAGCAAAGTCAAACATGATAATGTAAGCATTTTCTGTTCAAATTATTGTAATTAGTTGATTTTGAATCTCAAGATAGTCCTACTAGACCCAAAATATCATTACAAATAAAAATTAATTTGTTCAGAAATTAGCTAACTGTAGTTCTTCAATCCATCTATGCTTTTGCATTTGGTTTGTTTACTGTTTTTAGTTTTGACTTTCAGTGTTTGACAGACTATAAATTTTGTATTATAAATGTTATGGTCACAATCCAGACCCTGTGTTCTTAACAGATATTAATAATAACACTAAAAACATTTTTCTTGGTCCAATGGCAACCTTGCCAGTTTTCAACCAAGAATAAATAGAACACTCAATTCAGTCTATGTGCTCATTATGAAGCTTAGAGAGAATAAATCAACTCTTTCCTTGATGCTAATAGCTGAGTGGAAGTGGAAAGCTTGTGAAAAATCAGTTATAAGTTACATGGATTTAGCTGTCAATTGTTGATTTTGTGATTATTTCTACTGAGTTATCTTTAGGTCATAATAGAATGAAAAGTATGTCTTTGTGCATTTTTGGGCATGGAATTAAAATATCATTAATACTTCCTTAATATCACTTGCAATTAACACCTGAATTTAGAGATTTCTAAGGGTTAAGTCACTTCCTCAATATTACACCTTTTGTGGAACTGTATACAAAGTTGATTCAAATATATCGGGATTAACTATCCAGCTTCAGTGAAACCCCTGATATTAATTCTAGAAGTGTAATTTTGAATTAACTTTCCTTAATTTTTCCTGAAAACTCTATCTACCTCCAATCCCAAAAGCATCCAGGCTTATGGCTTTGAAACAGCTCTTAGGAGATTCTGAAAAAATCTTCCCTCTGGCTCCCTAGAACCACTCTAGTCCTGAAATGTTCTAGACCTTCTGGATAAGAATCTCTTGGGAAATTCTCATGCACAACTAAGTTTGAGATCCTATATTTAGAGGAATACAGAAAGATGTCCCTATGCAGTCTGCACTAGACTAAACAATCACTCCTTTACAAGAAAAATCTGGTCTTCTATCAGGAACCAAACACACAACATCAAAATTCACAGGCAATACACTTGCCATTTCCCTTTTAAAACTCAAAAAGCACAAATCTCATCATACTAAAGCCCACTGCTCTCTGACGGATAAGTCTCTTGAGGATTCCAGCCTTTGCCTATGAGAACCACTGGGGAAGTGATTCTGATGGGAAAATCACCGGAGTGTACTGAATCCAAACCTGGTTGCACAGGGGACCCAGGGGCTGGCTGGTGCTCCTTGTGTTTAGTTTTCTCACTTTATTCTCAGTTTACACTCAGCTGTAATTACTGTCTTGTGATGTAGTTTTATTTGATGAATATGGAAGTAGAATGTTGTAAGACAATTTTGTCCAAGAACAGCAAAATAACATGAGTAGCACCACTGCAGAACCAACTGGTAGTTAAATGAATATATTCTATGTGAATGAATTGGATTCTGTCTCCAGGATTTATTAATGCTGTTACTCTGGGAATCTTACTTAACCTGTGTCTCAGATTTACCTGTTAATATGATGATGGTGATTATGATGACAACAAGGACGATGACAATGATGATGATAATATATTAGGTGCCTCATAACATTGTTAGCAATAGTAAATTAGTTAATATTTACAAGGTGTTTGGGACAGTGCCTAGGCAAGTGTCTGAAAGACAGTTAAAAGTGTATGGAAATCAGACTTTGTTTCTATGTGCGAGATATCATCTAATGCTTTGCAAGCATCTCATCATTTTACTAACTCTCCTCACCATTTTTTGTAAACCAAAGCATGGAGAGCTTGTGAAACTTACCCAATAACCCTACAGCTGGATAAACTTGGGAAAGCCAGTAGCAAAATCTAAATGACGTGGTATGGAAATTTTTATGTTTTATAGTGATTTATGTGGTTAAATTTTACTGGCAGAGTTCTGAGCTGACACTTGTATATGATTAGATATCTTTAAGATGGGGAAACTCAAACATGGAGACAAAAAGGATAATACTGTGGAGAGAAAGATCTAGGCAATTCTAGGTCATCTAATTTTCTTTTTTCTGGTCTTTATTAGATATACGTTTATTATGGTATTAATATTTCCTATGCATTTTGCTATGACTTTGCATATACAGTCTATAATTGTTTACTTATACTTGAATGCATTCAGGTGCTTTGGATTAGAATTTTAATTTCATTTGTTTTTTAGCTTTGCATGAAAAATTTAGAATTCTGCTTGGGACATCTTCACACTAGCTCCAAGGGGAACCTACCTTCCCACTGAGTGTCATGTTTCACTGAGGATTCAGTCCCACTCCTCTATCCCTCAGCTGGTTAAGATGTGGCCTCTTGAACAGGCTTCAAGAAGAAGCACGCCTGGGCGTCATTTAGAACTGAATGACATTATTTCCTCTCTCTCAGTATTAGTCATATTCTCATCCTCTTTTTTAGAGGGATGAACAACTCGGCTTACAACTCCCCAAATTTCAAAAAGACCTTTGTATGCAGAGCTTTGACAGAGAGGCCGATGACTGTGGGATCATTTATTTATATTATTATGTCACAATAGCAGTCACTTTGGACCTTGAATGTGTTCCAGTTGACTCATGATATTTTTTCCGATGTTTTTTGACCTCTGCTCCTTTCCATATTCTCCCATCTCTGATAAGCTAGCTTCAAAACCACAGAAAAACCACAGCTGTGTTTGTTGACCAGCGACTTGAAGAATGAAATCAACTTTTTCCATGAGGAAACTTCAAAGGAGGTAAATGATTTCCCTGTTGCCTACATAGAACCAGATATTAAGAGATTTTGGACACAAGAGTTGTCATTTCTTGTTTGGAAAACATTTTCACATGCTAAAAAGTTTGAAAGTTTTCAAAACATCACCAAGATCAGCTGAGCTGTATGTTTTGTCATTACATTGTAGCATTACAAATTAGATGGCACACAAATCATAATGAACGCAGGTTAGAAAGTAATAATATATTAAATATAATTAATCTATTTTAATCTCTCTTAAGAGACAAATATGATTATCAGAATGTAAAATATTGAATGTCTAAGTTAAAAATATGTAGGGTTAACAAAAGAAGACATTGATTTATGGAAATGCAAAGTGTTCTAGGCCTCCAGAGGGTGCTATTGCATTTACACAGAAACAATTATGCACATATTTCCCTGAAATAAAAAAAATGAGAATTTTGAGCATTTCTTATTAATTTTCACAAAAAATAATGAAAAAATCAATAAGAATGATAATAATATCTTCTAAAATATTAACTGACGCTTATCTCATAAAACAAACCAGTTTTTTTTTTACCCAGAGATCAGTTACCTAATAAAAGAATGGAAAAGATTACCAAGCCATTTCAGATACTATTTACAGGAAACTTAATTTGAGCAAAATGAATTTTACATTAGTCATGGACATCAAATTGATTGTATGTTCATAAATACATTTGAAGCTTTAAAAACCTGTAAAGTTTTTGAGCAGTGAGAAATAAATCACACTGTGAAATCAATCTTTGAGGAAAAGCTGCAGGTTTTGAAAGTACAAATAAAATATTTACCTAGGAAAAATTATTTCACACTGTCATATCTAGTGCTTTACACATATTCTTACAGGTATGAATATATTCCCTATGATGTAATGAAACAGAGGCAATGGTAAATAAATACTAAATTTATTCTTTGTCTTACTTCAAAGCTGAATGACAATGGTGGATAGGTGTATGTTAAAATATTTTAAATTCATATGACATGGTTGTACATATGCACACTGAGCTCTGATCTATAAATATATATTTCAAATAATATTACTGAAATGATTGAAATGGACCCAAATAATCCTTTTTAAATTCACTGGCATATTTATTTGATTTGAGTTTTGATAGCTATTATGAATCCTTATCATATTTACAAAATTACTTGAATCACAATATTTTTAGGATCGTTAGTTGCTATTGGAATTTCATATAGAAATACCCTGGAATAAAGAAAACATTTGGTGTTACTCCACATCTTTAAATTTCTTATTTGTACTTCTGCTAATTTAAATCGTCCTGATGCTGTTTAACCAAAAATTGAATTATTTTCCTCGGAATAAAAAAAAGAGAACTAATACGAATATTTGATTCTTGATAACATTAGTAAAAACATCATATAATGTAGGCAATAGAATAGAACATAAGTGAGTCTAAAATATATCCCCCCAAATAGCAACATTTCTTATTATTGAGAAAATAGTCTATGTGGGAAATGTACAGAATAACTGAAAAGCCATGCTTAAATGGAAATGACTTGAGTTCCAGGTCAGGAGATTAAGCAACATGTTCATCGACATGTGAGGATGATGTTAGAGAACTTGTAGAACCTAGGTGCAGAGTGGGGCATGGGTATCAGCCATCTGTAGCATCTCTCTCTCACCAACACAGGCTAGCCTAGAATCCACTCTCCTTGCTTGGAGGAAGGAGAATTTTAATGCCACTTTGGCTACAAGAGGACAAGATGATGACTTCAAGAACAAAGCAAAAGGATTGGTATGCAGATGGGTGGCAGCTTCCCATGTTTGTAGGTAACCATGGATGCAGATGGAATTGTTAAATGTTTGACTTGTGATAACCCAGATGACATCAGTGAAGGAAGACTTCCAATTCAAACGGCTCATTAATAGAAAAGGAAAATATAACTTTCTTCAGGAAATGATCTCACAAAATATTCTTATTGAGGTCTGTAAATCATTCATTCAATAGATTATCGAGAGATTATTGTGACTGGGGGATATGTTAAACCCTTACTATTCCAGAGGCTAACTAGAACAAAGAACACCAACACATGATGGTGGCATGCAGAAGACAAAGAACTCTCATGAGGGTTTGACTCTTTTAATTTTTTTTAATGTACATGCCCTTTCACTGGGGCCATGACAGTCTAACTGTATATATCATGTTACACACATAAGTGAAAAATGGTTAGAACTATATAGTGCTGGGAGGTTAAAGACTGAAAATAGGGGCCGGCACTGTGTTGTAGCAAGTAGAGTCACCACCTGCAACACCGGTATTCCATATGGGAGCTGGTTAGAATCCCAGCTGCTCCACTTCCAGTCTACCTCCCTGCTAATGGGCCTGGGAAGACAATGGATAATGGATCAAGCATTTGTACTTCTACTCATGTGGGAGACCAGAACAGAGTTCCAGGCTCCTGGCTTTGGACCAGGCTAGCTCTAGCCATTGTGACTAGTTGGGGAGTGAACCAGCAGATGGAATATTATTCTCTCTTTCTCTCTCTCTCTCTCTGTTTCTCCCTCTCTTTCTGTAACTCTGGCTTTCAAAAAAATGCATCGAATAGGAATATATGTGGCAAAATAGAGATGCATTAAATAAAATGATGTGTTTAAAGTATTTTGGAATTACAAAGGGCTGTACTGTATTAGCCTAATTTGGTTTGTGATTTTATCTCTGGCAAGATCCCAGGTATCTGGGACACCATATTCTTCTTCCCCTCTTAGGAAAAGACAAATTAGAAAGAGTCAAGAAACTCTGGCTTATACCCCAGTATTTACTCTGGGTCAAGATCAAGGGTGGAGGTGAGCCTTAGCTAGGATCTCCTCCCTTGGGTAGAGTGTGAGTGATGAGGCTTGCTTGTTCCCTCACCCCTCCAGTCTTTGAGAGCATTTCCCATGGGATACCAAAGGAATGCCTGGAAGTGACAGCAAATTTTTCAAATGACTCACTGCATACACACTCCATCAGCATTTCTGTATGCCTGTGACAGTGTGATTGACAATGTTTCAGAATAAAAACTGCCTACAAACTACAAAAGTCTGTGCACACAGAATCACTTTGTTATTTTATGAATCCACCAGGCACATCACCGGGACAAGTATATCAGGTGACTCAAACATTCATGGAAAGGGGACATAAAAGATGTTGATTTGGGTATAAGAATTTTTTATATCCATACATAGTTTTATTCATAATATTTATTTTCCATAAACTTTTTGAGGCACCTTCATATTATAGTCAGCTTTTTGGTTTACTTTCACAACATTGACTTTGAAACTTAGAAGTTATCTCCATTCAGGAAGAGAATCATCACAGAAAATAAACACCATCTATGTATTTAGCTTACTTGCTGTGTTTGAGGGAATGTAGGAAATTACTATGCTCCTCTTTAGGTACAGGAAAGGGAGTCATACTTGCATAGTTCCAAGCAAGAAAAGGTGAGACTTTTACAGAGAATAGTTGTGAAATTGATAGGGAAGAAGATGATTCACAATGAACCTGAACATCGAAGTTGTTATAACTTTGTACACTACGGCCTGAGAGTTAGGTCTCACCTTCTGCGACCATTTTCATGCTTGCCACTTTGAGGATGGAGTAAGACTACCATCCTTGAAATTTCCTCAAGGCTCTGGAATGTTGTGATTTTCTGACCAGTTCATGTGTGTGTGTGTGTGTGTACATATGTGTATGTGTGGTGGGAGTGGGGAGAGTGTATTCTAAAATAACTCTCTTGTACTAGAAATTAAATATAAAAGTTTATAAAAACAAAGGTCACGGCCGGCGCCGCAGCTCACTAGGCTAATCCTCTGCCTTGCGGCGCCGGCACACCGGGTTCTAGTCCCGGTCAGGGCACTGGGTTCTATCCCGGTTGCCCCTCTTCCAGGCCAGCTCTCTGCTGTGGCCAGGGAGTGCAGTGGAGGATGGCCCAAGTGCTTGGGCCCTGCACCCCATGGGAGACCAGGATAAGTACCTGGCTCCTGCCATTGGATCAGCGTGGTGCGCCGGCCGCAGCGCGCTGGCCGCGGCGGCCATTGGAGGGTGAACCAATGGCAAAAGGAAGACCTTTCTCTCTGTCTCTCTCTCTCACTGTCCACTCTGCCTGTCAAAAAAAAAAAAAAAAAAAAAAGTCACACAACCCTATTAGGGGATTGGCAAACAGTTATTTCAAGGGTGTTTGAAGGGTGTTTGAAAGGTATTGCACCACAATACCTTTTTGAAACCTTTATTTATATAGAAAGAATACATAAAATTTTAGTGCATATATTATAAAGACATGTATTTTTTTTGACAGGCAGAGTGGACAGTGAGAGAGAGAGACAGAGAGAAAGGTCTTCCTTTGCCGTTGGTTCACCCTCCAATGGCCGCCGCGGCTGGCGCACTGTGGCCGGCGCACCGCGCTGATCCGATGCAGGAGCCAGGTACTTCTCCTGGTCTCCCATGGGGTGCAAGGCCCAAGCACTTGGGCCATCCTTCACTGCACTCCCTGGCCACAGCAGAGAGCTGGCCTGGAAGAGGAGCAACCGGGACAGAACCCAGCACCCTGACCGGGACTAGAACCCGGTGTGCCGGCGCCACAAGGCAGAGGATTAGCCTAGTGAGCCGCAGCGCTGGCCAAGACATGTATTTTTTAAAACAATTATCTTTATTTGCTATCGTTAGCTGGTGTCTTTCCAACTGCATAGGTGGTGGCTTTGGCCACACGGTTTTATAAATAACTTCCTCTATACAATTTTAAACGTTCAAGGCATTGTGTTACTGGGCTAGTAATGTAATAGCCTGGCTTTATATTTTATTGTAACAAATTCCTCTATTTCAGTATGCTACTTTTATTGAGAGAAAGATACACTAAACAGTGATTTAAAATGTACATAAAAGTTGCCAGATGAAAACGTCCATATCTTTTTCTGCTATATTATATCCAGCATCTATAAATTTGGACCTACATCTATACATAGATTTATGCAATTGGATAAAAACCTCACAATCATATTGTAAATCCTATCCATTTGTGAGGATTAGCCTGTTCAACTAATTCAGGAGGCAGGATTGTAGTAATTTCGCTCGTCCTGTACTCAAGACTGTATCCGCAGGGAAATCTCACTGCATCTCATCAGCTTGTAAACATTAGCAGTCAGCCCACACCATTCAGCTTCATTTTCCAGACAGGTAAAAGCTTTCTGACGAATATGGAAGTACCTCTATTTCAGGTAGAAAGAGTTAGAGAGCCTTTTTATTTTTGCTTTATAGTTGATTTTTTTTGTGTAATTTGGAGTCCAAATATCATGACTAGAATGGACATATGTCTCTCTATTTAAAACAGAAGCAACCAACTGGCTTTGTGAAATGTTCTCTACCTATTTCAGCAGAGTCAGATGCTTCAGAAAAAGAATACACAAGACAGCCATCGGATGGGAAAAGCAAGGTTAGAGGGAGAGTGGCCTGCTTACTATCTTACTCTTCCCTAGCAGTTCCTGAATTCAGTCCTAAAATGACAAACATAAAATTGTCTAAGTACTGCTTGCTTTATCTTACTTTTTAGAGGACTATGCCGAGACTTGTTTCAAAAACAAATGAACCCCAGAGTCAAGTATTGTCTGAGCTAATGCATGTTTTTAAATTTAAGAGCACAGACAATAGAGCATTAGTAGAAAATAAAATATTCTTCTCCATTTTTGATTCCTCATTGACATATTATTTTTTCAACTTTCCTCATGTATACAAATAGAATTAGAATTTGCCAAGGTGATCAATGATGTATTAGGATCACTGTCTGAGAGTTAGTGATTTCTTTCATACTTTGCACGTGTTTACAGTTTTTGTGTTTAAATTAGATTTTACTTCTTTGGTGAGACTCAGTTATTCAGTGTCCTCCTTATTGGACCACAGTTTAGAATCTGAAAATAAACAGAGATAATTTCTTAGAAGTAACAGTTGCTATGTACCCTAGCACCCATGGCATCACCAAGCACTTATTCACTCTTACTACATATTTCACATGGCTTAATCCTTAGCTTTCAAAGATTACAGATGCTATTGATTATAGCAAAATGATAGTCAGACAACTTGCAAAAAGGCTTAATTCTTAAATCCTTGGTATCAGTAAGACTATGAGCAATTTGAGTACCGGAGTGTCACTATACTATATCCTTGAATCATCCATTGAACTTGAGGGCTTCCTGAGTTCTACAGACATGTGTAATCATCTGAAGGTATGTGACTTTTGTGAAGTAACATGTAAAAGATTTCATTTTTATTATTTTAATAATACCTTTCCAAAAGAAACATTTTAGAAAGTTTTTTCATCTTGCCAAAGGAGTCGGAAATCCAAGAATAGCTAAGAAAAATATCTGGGTGTAACATCTATTTTTCTCCCTGTGTATCTCTAAAAAAATGTCTATAGTGAGCTCACAAATCCAAGATTTTGAGTACTTTTGCAGTCATTTTTGTAATATTTCTTCATTATTGTATCCTAGCATTATTCATCAGTTGTTGAATTGATTTTTCTCCAACAACAGAGATTAAGCATAACTTTATTTACCCACATAGAATGTATAGATTTCAGATCACGACTTAGTGGGCTAAATTATGATGTGGTCTACAAATTTAAAAAGCATATTGATCATTTTGTCTCCATTGCCAAACATGTGTTTTTAATATCAAAAATCTGTACAAAAATGTTCATACGTGTGGAGTGGTTAGTTTTATGTTTATCTCATGTCAAGAACTCGTGTATGAAACTAAAAGGCCCATTTGAAATGTCCAGCTTTTGTCATCAGATGGTTTATGAAGCACTATACTCTCTCCCCATTCAACTCTTAGAATATCAGGGTAATTATTCTAGGAAAGTTTGAGACTGTGAGAATGAATTAGATTGTTATTTGAATGAAATAACATCAAATGCTAAATCTATTCTCTATTTACACACAGGCAAATTAAGTTTATCTTTGGTAATGTTTTCTTCTTTCTGTTAGTTTTCTTCCTGGGGTTTAGTGGCAAGTAAACATGACTTGTGGTCAGAAAATTTACCATACTGTTGATTCTTGGCTTTCTTTTTTACGTAGAACAATTCTGTTTTGCATCGACTCTCATATTGTTTGAAATAAACTTTATAAATTAGACTTCATTACTCATAAACTAGTATATTTATATTTTCCATGTGAGGGACTTTCTTAGGTGCCAGAACACAAAGGAAAACAAGACACATCTCCCACTCTTAAGGAGCAGAGCTAAAAAATCTGTATCTACCTAAGAAAATATTGCTGTATTTGTACTAGTATTATTACTGCTATTCTTCATTTTTAATGATTATTATACCTAGTTCCAGCAAAGGGCATTTATAACACTTTTTATGATAGTACATATTACTCAAAAAGAGAAATAATGTTCTCTAATATAAGTGAGTTTTTCTTTATAAAGGTGGAAAACGTTTGTCAATTTTCTCCTTGAACTTCTACCCCTTTGCAATCAGGAACTAATTAATTAATTAGCTAATATTTCTAAAGTGCATTGAAGATGAGCAGCAGTGTCACACAAATGCTAAGTATTTTAAAGCCATGTATTGCTGCATATACTGGATATGCTTTTTTAAAGTCTGGAAAGGACAATTTGAACAAATTATACTTCATCTAAATGAAAAAGCAAGGCATATATTGAAGGTAGGGGGTAGGCAGAAGTTGGAATGGAAAAGTACAAATGAATCAAGAGAAGAAGAACCATCCTTTAGATTTTTCTCTTTTATCATCACAAAACAAAAGAGGTATGTACACTCTTATCTAACTGCTAAAACAGCATAAACTTATTCAAATGGAATAATATTAAATTTTTTCACACGTATAAAATTGTTAATAGGATTAATTCAGAGCTTCTGGATGCAAGTTATTATTTTAAAATGTTCTTGGAAATTAATTCTAAGGCCAAAACATATAATTTGGAATCTTGATGTAGGCCTACACTGCCAAAATTCATGAAATAATTATCAACTCTTTCCTTCAGCATGCTTTTCATGGCTAAGAATGCACAAACGCCTGGGATAGGCAAGAGAAAGAAGAATCACAGCCAATGCCCCAAAGTCATTGATGCAGAATCTCAAACCTGAATATCAATGCTCTAATGTGAGCTTTCTAATTTAGTGATTCTTGAACCTGGGCAAAGTGCTCAGATAATTTATTTGATCCAGACCTTCCTGTGTGATTTTCAAACATGAATCCAATGAGAAATTCAACCTTACTAGGAATTATATTTGTTTCCGTTTGGTGGATTTTGTTATTTCATCATCTTTCCATGCTGCTCTTCCTTATAAAGCCAATGAGATAGTTGTTCCATAACATATGAAACAAGGCATTACTTTTGTCCACTCTTTAGTTGTTTTCAGATCACCAGTCCTGCGTTTTCTCTGATCACAGCATTGACTTGGGCAAAGGAATTTGCCCTCAACACAGAACACCACTGTGGGCTTTGCTAAGCAATTGTTCACCAGTAGGAGGTGCTCTACGCAATTGTACCTGTCTTTAGGACATAAATGACAGTCTGATAGCATACAATCATCTCTCTCTCCATGTAACTTGAGGCAGATTTAGTGATATCATGCAATGTTCCTTATATCATCTGAAACTAATGGATCTGTCTCTTTTTATGTTCTTTTCCAGAAATAGGAATCATTTATTAAGCAAGATTTAGGGGCAAATAAACACCTATTTACAGGATTTTCAGTTTTCTACTGAGAAGCACTCCCAACTTTTGGTGCAACTTGATGCCTAATAGGTGCAATCCATCTATCTCCTGTTTCTCCTTTAAGAAAACAAATACCTATCACTACTGAATGAATGACAAAGAATCCCCAAGGCATTTGTATAGATGACACATTTGAATAACTAGAATGATTTGAGCAATGAGCGCTATCACATTTTGCTTTTCTTGCACCTGTAGCCATTGCCATAGTAAGCAATGCTAACTAAGACTTCAAAACAGCAAAACACACATCTGACTTTGAGAAATCAGCTTCAGTCACAAGGCCTGTGCTAGTCCCTTTCGGGTGTGAAGCCTCAATTACAGCACAACCACAGGTCATGGAGACAACTAGCTGCACAAATCAGGAGAACAATCGGGAGCCTCATCCCAGCTGCTGAAGATCAAGGAACACCAAGGTTCAAGTATCTACACGGTAAGAACAAAGAAGAAAGTGCAATAACAAACTGAGAGAAAGCTTAGTCTGGAGACACGCAAGATTCCTTTGCAAAATTCATTACTTGTCATCCATTGGCTTAAAGGCCCAAGTGTGAGACAGCACACCTCTCCTACTCTGGATGCCCTTCCTTTCCTGCCGTGGTACAAAGAAGTGGCTTATGAATTCGTGACCTTCCATAGTTTCACTCTCTATTAAGTTTGACTTGTCTGGACAATTAAAGCTCTTTTCTAACAAAAGCACTCAAGTGTCTTTATCTGGGGTTTAACTTTGTGCCTAATCACAGCTAGCTCATCAGATAAACTTGTCAATGGTTGTGTGTTCATAAGTGTTTAGATGATAGCATTGCTGTCATAAAAGAATTTTCAAAACAAGTGCCTTATCTCAAAGATTCATTAGAGCAAATTTTTGAACAAATGCAGACTTATGAAATAACTGTGATCAAAGGAAGTTACGCCTGGGAGGAGGCTATTTATTTATTTGATCGCTGCTTAGCAAATAGGTTTCTAAACTCTGTTTTGTTTCAAGTCCCTGCTCTGTCACCTACTAGCTATGTGACTTTCACCTGGCTAATCACCCTATCTATGTCTCAGTTTATTCATTCATAATTGTTGTGAGGATAAAAATTGGTCTCACAATTTAATTGTCTGGAAAAGTGCTGGCTCTATATGTGTTAGTAATTATGATTATTATCTTTATCATTATTACTATGAACAGATCTTATGAGGGAATCTCAAAAAGTTTGTGGAAAATGTATTTAGAAAATAATTGTATCTTGGTCCAAAATATTTAAAATCCACACATATGAAAGATATTCAAAATGTCCATGAAAATTCATTTAGTAAAAAGTATATGCATGGATTTCAAAATTATTTGCAACAAAATAAACATCTTTTAGTTTCCTTTTCCATCAAGTGTTTGAAGTCTCTGAGTATGGTACATAGATTAAAGACTCCAGCTCTGATGTTACACATCTGTGTGAGTCTGGAGAAACTACACCATCTCTCTACATCTCAGTTTTCTCTTCTACAAAGTGGGTTTCAAGAACTAAGTCAGATTATACTTGTAAATGTCTCTATACATGGAAAATATTATTTTTCTTATTTTCAACTTTGCTTGACAATTTTTATAAGATTATATCTTTTGTCATGTCTAATGATATCTGTCTGGAATATGTCATCATACTCATGCTATAAATACACAGATTGAGGAAAGTATTTTGAGTAATATAGTAATAGCAAGTATGATTGTGTGTAGCTTGACACAGTTTAAAAAAAGAAATTATTAGAGAAAACTATTGCTAACTGTAGGTCGGTGTGGTTGTAAAATAAGACTTCTCAAGTAAAGATTGATGCCCATTTCTCCAGCTCTCATATTTCTGGGAAGTTTCGGCATCAGAGCCCTCTAGCTTGTTTTTCAGCAGCTCGTAGTAAATGTGATTACACTCAATCTTCATCTTGAAGTTCTCTATGCAAATGCAGGAGGCTCTTGCCTTGAGAAAAATCTTTAAAAGTTGCACAGCTCCCCAGAAGCAGAGGTTGGGAGGGAGGCATGCTTTGTGTCATACACATTAATTCAGTTGGCACATTACAATGTTAAACTAAATGACATTATTACAAAGCTGTGCTAAGAAGTGTTGACAGGTCCATATGGTAATTTTACAATGTATAATGAACACACAGACTCCTTTCTTGCAGAAATTTATAGTTCAAATCTATACCCAGGATATCCAGTTTTATTTCCAGAAACTTAAATTGACTTATTACGATGTAGTGAATGTATAAATTAGTTCCAGTAGTTAAACTGAAACATTTCCCTACAGACTCAATTAGATTCATTAATCTGCTGTGTAGACCTGTAAACGGCCCATTGTTCTTTTCCCCCCAAAATGTCAAAAACTATTTCTCCAACTATAAAATATTTCCTACAAAAACTGTTTTAAAAAGTCAGAATTATTGTATATTAGAAACCCAGAACTACAAATTATCTTAGTGCCCTGGCACCTTTTTTTCCCAAGAAAAATAGGGTCCAGCACTTGCCAAGTAATTTAATGGGGTTAGCGACTGGATTCAGTGCTCACTCACACTAAAAATGCACTGAAATTAAGAAAAGATCATCCCTCCTCTCATCCTGCTGCATCAATCAGCTGGCATGGGGTGAACTGTGTATGTTCCTAGCCCCACAGCTTTTTCATTTGAAAACTTTTGTTGCTGGGCTTCCGTCTGCCTGAAGTGTGGCAGCATATCAGGCCATTGTAATGTGCCACGGAGGCAGAGTGAAATAATGCAACCCGGTAACGAATTCCATCTCAAACGATGCACAACTGTGGCTTACCTTTTCAAAATATCAGCCTCCATGTGGGAACTAGGGAAGCCTCTGCACAGCAGAGATTTAAACACAAATCTTTTTTTTTTTTTTTAAGCTACTGCTGTGGATTTTTTTAAACCAAAACAACAAAAACTTGTTTTATTGATTGATGGAGGTGGCTGTTTTTACTTACTGCATGCTTATTTTTTTCTTCTGTGATTTATTAAACATCATTTTTGATTTAAAATATCTTTACAACTGTTACCTTTGACTTTTTTTTAATGCCTCGGCCCTGAGAATCTTACAGGGCTGTGTGTGATGGTAACTTTGATTATGTTTTGACTCTGAGGTAGACATGAAACTGATTCATTTTAAAGATGAGAGGGAGCTGTTTGGGTCATTATCAGAGGGGCTTCTATTGATATTGTCTGAAACTGAGATAGTCAAGACTCATTTGATTGTATTTAAGAGAAAGCATTCCAGCTCTCTTAAGTGGTGGGTGGGGACTTGGGGGCTGCATGGAGATGTTTTTGAGAACATGGGAGTATCTCATGGCAGATGATCCTCTGGGATGATTTAGAGTTAAGTGTCGGAATATTATCTCTCTCCCCATCTCTCTCTTCATAGCCATTTCATTCTTATTAATATTTTGATTGCAGTACAGCTTTCTCTACTTCTCTTGATCATAGGGCAGAAAATTTCAGTTTTTACCTAACAGACTGAGTTCTCTCCCATCTCAATCCAGATTTTAGAAAACAAGATTCTTACTGATATTGATTGCTTCAGTTCCTGTGTCTTTCCTACTTTGGGGCTAATCAGACATGAATGGGGGAAGTCGGGTATAGAAGGAAAGGGAAAATACTCCATGTCCGACAGGAATAAAAATCTGTTACTTCAGCTAGATGACAGAGAAAGTGAAAGAGAGACATTTCCTTGGAAATGTTAGTGATGGTAAGTGGGGGTCAGTGTTGAGCTAAACACACCGTGTAACAAATACCTGTCTACCTCATTTTAAAGTGACCTTCATCATTATCTTCAGTCCAAAATTATGTAGAAAGTTAGAGTAGTAGGTGCTCCAAAAGTAGAGATATTGGACTTTTCCTCCAGGATGATATTTCCAGTGAGAAATATAATGTGTTGGAATAATCAGCTTCCTGTTCACAGTCCCATGTTCATCTGCTCACAGGACACGCACAATTTTCCTGCCAATGCAGAGCATAACATTTCCTTCCCCCACCCTTTTCATTTCATTAATATGGAGGTGGGGAAGGGGTGTGCCAGATTCTTTTTACAACATATTTCCCCCTAATTTTTCAACTTATCACCTCCCTTCTTGGAATCCTAGCTTTTCATGACAAATTGAAGAGTTCTTGCTTGTGCAAATCTGCTCAATGCTAATATCTGCACCTGTACTTCTGGGTTGTGGCGAAGCAGCCACACATGCACAATAAGTCTGGGTCTTCCACTTCCAGAAAGGACAGGAGGCCTGGTATCAGCAAAACCAGCTCAAGTACTTCCCTGACCTTTTGAGTTAGTAAGTGCTTCTGTTCAGGCAGCCTTCCCCATGGCTCAGCACATTGCATCGCAATTCAAGTATTTATTGAAAAATGTCTGTGTGCCAAGAGCTGAGTTATAGACTTTTAGAGATACAGAATAACTAATATACTATAGCTGCCTTCAAAGAGAATATCACCTTTATAGAGTGACCAGCCAGTCTCACAGATAATTACAGTTAAAGGGGCAAAGTGAATGTGGTGAATAAACTTGGTAGAAGAAATTTAAAAAAAAATCTTCTTGGAAATGGGTTTTTTAAATGATTAAAAATTTGATGTAAGGAGATTTGGTGTATGTTAAGTACGCTGGCATTTTCCTATTTTTTTCTCCTATTTAGAGTTTATATTTGAAAGAGAATAGAATGAAAATACGGAACCCTAATAGGAAATTGTAGAGGGTAATTGAGGTGAAGAAAATTCTACTGAGTTCCTCTCTACTCACATCACAAGAGGAAATGAGGGAAAATATGAGGGAGGAGAGGGGAGAATAGAATAAGTGAGAACAGTCTGATGGCAGACTTGCTTATTTTACATATGAATTCAAACAATGTTTCTCAAAGTCCTGCCGTGCGCCCGGACCTGTCCCATATGTCTGTCCTGTCTATAGCAGAGATGGATAAATACACTTCTTATGACAACACTAGTAGGTAACAAGCTCGGAACAGCACTGAGCATGCTAGCTATAAACATTGGGAAGAGGTGAGCAGGTGTTCATGGGCTTGTTTCTTGCTAGATCCCTTGATCTCCCCCTCTCTTCTCTGAAGTCCTTGCCCTTCGAGGCATCTCTGGTTACCACGTTACCATTGCAGACCCTTCAGCAGCAGAAATTTGTTAATGTCTACAGTATGCTCATAATGTGTGACTTAGTTACTCTCTCTCCTCTCAAGTCACATTTTAAGTTCTGCTACCATAACTAAATATTCCTGCTTAGGCAACTGACAATCTGTTGCTCTATATCTCTGATCACGCTCTCTAAAAGACATTATGTGATTGGGCCAAGTCACCATCAACATTGCTGTTGAATGGAACCTTGGGCTAGAATTCTTCTATAGTGTAAATCAAGATGCATATAGAATATCATGGGTCTAATGCCCATCTTGATCAAAAAAGCTGTGGCAACATGGTTCAGTCATGTGATCTGGGTGATATTTCCTTCTTTAAATAAGGAATCACTTAGAAGGGAATTGATGTAGACATAGGGAGAGAAAGCTGAGACACTACCAATTCAGGCACTAAAACTGATGCAGTTTTGCAGTCAACATGCCCAAAGAAAATCTGAAGATGTGCTATCCTTTCCAAAATGAGAATGTATTTCTTAGGCTAACTACCTGTGAATACATTACATTTTGTCTTGAGTTGCAGTAACTGGTCCATGGTGGTGCTATATTATAGCAAAATGATTAAGAAAACATATTTTGGAATCAGGTAGCCATAAGCTCAATTCCTACCTTAGATTCTTACCATCTGAATAACTTTAGTAAATTATTCTATTTTATCTGTGCCTCTTTTTCCACCAGTAGAATGGCTGTCAATATTTAAAGGAGTTCATATAAAGATCAAATGAAATACTATCTGTAAAATTTAAGCATAAAACATGACACACTGGCTTTAAAAATAAATTGATATCACTTTTGATATTCAGACAAATACAAAACTATGTACAAATGTTACTAGGCAAAAATTAACAAAGAAATTGAAAAATTATTTGCAAAGTGGTTGGTTCAAAGACGAAATATTTGGTGTGGTTTATGCCTTATAAAACAAACAAAGCAAACATTTGCTTTTATGTAACCTTAGAACTGTAGGGTGAGAGGAAGGCATGGTTCTTTTTAGTACACAATTTAGTTTGCGAAAATTATAGTCTAAATCTACATTCCTTGCATAAATAGACCTTTCCCATAAAAACATCTTGTGGCGATCCTCTAATTCTTAAAAACTTAATGTACTAATGACCACATGTAAAGATGAAACTGAATGCTAATGCCATAGTTGGTCGAGCCAAGATTTTACACATAAATAAATGATGGTGGCACATTAAAAACTGTGTACAAACATTAAAGTACAAAGTTCATAAAAGAAATGAACTACAGTTTAATTTTTTGGTATGTTTTAAAAATGTAATTGATGATCTTTCTGTTATGAAGACAAGAAAAAGCAATAGCACATGATTTTGGGGGAAATATTAAAAATAATTCCTTCTGATACATAAGAACATTTGCACATCCAAAACCAGCTTCTCAACAGGGCTTTTTTTTATGAATGATCAACTCCCTAATTAGCCAATTATCATTGCAAATAGAGAAAGGGACAAAAATCTCAAACTGTTAGTAACTTAAAATAGAAATCTACATCACTACATATGAAAGGAGAGCTTAAGTAGTATAAGAGGCTTGGGATCAGAATGAAACCATTCTTAAACCTTTTCTGATATAAAAATGATGTTTTACAATATGGCATCTTTTTTTTGTTTGAATAATGAGATTAATTTTTGATATCTGCAAGATGATTAAAAAGCAGTGTGCATCCCATTTATAAAATAAAACAAAGGAGTTTTGCAATGTTTTATAACCCTTATTAAAAATAATTCCAAAATATTCAGAATTAGTATATAGCTGTAATTACTTCTATTAACTGTGTTAGCTGTAGTCAATGCATTAGTATCTCCAAATGATAAATAAAGCAAACCTCTAGCATTTGGAAACCAGTTGGAAATAATACTCTCTGAAATTGCAGCTAGGAAGGAAGTATCAAAACAAAATTAATACAATAAGCCATCTGCAGAGTTAATTCACAATAGACAATGTTTAATAAACAAAACCAGGGTGCCACCAAATATTGCTAGGCAGATGCTAATCAAAAATAAAACATTAGTGCAATAGACTGAAACCCTGAAAGTGATTACTTATGACAATCACAAACACAAATATGAGTATAGCATTATGTGTAAGTGGATGAAGCATGTGTTTGAATAAGAATTTGTTAGTATTACAATCCAATGTACTGCTCTTTGGCATGGACTTTGTGTCTTCCTCTGTGAATTCAGTGGACATGTGGCCCATAAAGAGAGTTGCCACCTTAGCAATTGTACAGCAGGATCCATGACCCTGGGACATAATCCCCAAGCAAATTGACATTAAGTGGCCCAATGTATATAACTGAAATCTGGATACCAGAATGGGAGACTCCACCAGCTTACAGTAAATCTTACACATTCAACATCTAACAACAGTTCATCTATGTTAAGGAAAACATGCTCCTTCTAATGGATTATACTTAATTAAACAGGAACTTATTTTCTTCATGGAAAATGCTTTTGGTAATGTGGACATTAAAAAGCATTACTAATTTTAAATATTAGGCAAGTAATTGAACAACACAAAATTTAGAGTACCGTAAGAGCTTTTTTCCATTTTTTTATTACTTTATTTACATTACAGGTTTGGAACCAACTATATACTTCCCTTTCTTAACTATAATGTTTAGGTATGTTTTATCACTGGGGCAGATATTGTGGGATAGCAGGTTAAGCTGCTGCCTGGGATATCATCATCCCATATCAGAGTATTGATTCAAGATCCAGCTGTTCCGTTTCCTATCCAGCTCCCTGCCAATACATCTAGGACGGCAGCAGATAATGGCCCAAATACTTGGACTCCTGCCACCCTAGTGGGAGACCCAGATGGAGATCCCCCAGATGAAGTTCCTGGCTCCTGGCTTCAGCCTAGCCCAACCCCGACTATAGCAACCATTTGGATGGAGCACCTCTCTCTCTCTCTCTCTCTCTCTCTCTCTCTCGCATTTCAAATAAGTAAATCTTTTTTTTAGAAAGTCTTATAATTGCCTTTAAGTTGTAATTTTCTTGATGGCAGGTGTCAATATATCCACACCACCTCTCACAGCCTTGTGCTTGTGTAGTGACTTGTATATTATAAGTACGCATTCAGAAAATACTTCCTGAGTGAAGGAATGTCTACTGTGTGTTACTGTGGCAGATTTCTCTTCTGTGCTGTGTCACAGCAATTGGATGCCTTAAGAGCATATCTCCATTATCACTTCTGATACTGTTGGAGTTCTTGGCTACACTCCACCAATGAAAGGCATCTATTCAATACTGGAAAATAGGGAATAAAGAATTAGGAGCAACCGTTGCTCTAGTGCCAGCCATTGGCAGGTGATAAAGTCTCTGAACAGCCTACTGAAGATCACTCAATTTGGATTCACTGTGATCAACAACCGTGTCCTTTTACAGTTCCTCTACTACTAATTTCCTGAAATCCAGTAGTGGTTTTCCCTGAACCACAGTCTTGTCAACAGTTTTGTATGTTCTAAAACCCTGTATAAAATTCCTTTCTGTCTAAAATTTCTGGAGTATGTGATATCTGTTTTCTTAGATACTGAGTGTTCTACTATTTTTATCATTCCCAGTTTATGTCTGTTCTGAAAATAAGCTTCAAAAGTTTGGAGCGTTTTGTCTAGAAAGTGAACTGTAATAGCAGTAGAGGATATGTCACAGCTTCAACTTCCAGTAGTTTTGAATTTGATAAAGACTTTTTTAATCTAGAGATTATTGTAGGAACAATTGAAATTTTAATAATGTTGAATTTTCAACCCATTAATATTGCTTATCTCTTGAATTCTTATTTTCTCAGATAAGTTTGTAGTTTTTGGTGTATAGTTCGTGCATATTTCATTTAAAAATGTTATACTTAAATATTTTGTGTTTTTGATGCAAATAAATTACACTTTGAAAACAATACCAAATTAACATTAAGCTTTTTAAAATGATATTTCAGTATTTCATATTCCAGTTGTTTGTTCCATATTTCCATTTTGCTTGTATATAAACTTTTTTTAGGTTTTATGACCAAAATTTATTGTGACATCACAACATAATATATTACATTATTAGAGCTTATGATTTGACAATTGATTTTAATATCATGAGTTTTTTTATAGCATCACAATTATGGCCTCATCATGGTACTTTTATGACATCAAAATTTATTATGACTGTACAATGATTTATTTCTAACATCACAATTAAATGTCTAGTGTATCACATTACTTGTTCATTACATTGAAATTTTATTACATAATGATTATGTGTCACACTATTTTTATGACAACAAAATCACTTTTAATCATTAAGTTAGTTTGTGACATCACAATTGATTACAACATGAGAATGGAAGGTTTACAACATAACATCAATGATTTTATGACATCAAAATTTTTTAAAACTACAATACATTTTATGATACTATAAGTTTAAGTAAATTAAATTGCAATTGATTATGATACCACAATTATGGGTTTGATATCACAATTGATTATGATGTCACAATGACAGGTTTCTGATATCACAATCATACTTGTGACATCATAGATATTTATAACACCATAATTTATTATGAAATCATGCTAATTACTTTATAACCTCACAATGGTAGGTTGATGGCAAACTAATGTTAGTTTAACACATCACAATGATTTTAGGATATCACAATTGATTATGACATTACAAAGATGGTTTATCACATATAATTGATTATGACAAGTGTTTTACAACGTAAAAATTGATCATGTATCACAATGTTAGATTTTTCTTTACATGAAGGTGGATTATCACATTGAAATTGTGAAAATAATGGTTGTTTATGAGATCATAATGGTTTGTTTTATAATCATAATGTGATTATTATGATTGGTCTATAATATCAAAATATTTTTGTAACATCAAAATTGATAGACTTCACAAAGGTAGTTTATGACATTACAAATGATTATGACAAAACAATGGCTTCTGACATCCCAATGGTAGGTTAATGGCATACCAAGGTTGGTTAATTAACAGTAGTTTTTAGACTTGTACATGTCATTACAATGATTATTTTTTAACATTTATTTAATAAATATGAATTTTCAAAGTACAGCTTATGGATTACAATGGCTTTTCCCCCCCATAACTTCCCTCCCACCCGCAACCCTGTCATCTCCTGCTCCCTCTCCCATTTCATTCACATCAAGATTCATTTTCAATTCTCTTTATATACAGAAGATCAATTTAATATATATTAAGTAAAGATTTCAACAGTTTGCACCCACACAGAAATACAAAGTGTAAAGTACTGTTTGAGTACTAGTTATAGCATTAATTCACATTGTACAACACATTAAGGACAGAGATCCTACATGGGGAGTAAGTACACAGTGACTCCTGTTGTTGCCGTAACAATTTGACACTCTTGTTTACGGCGTCAGTAATCACCCTAGGCTCTTGTCATGAGTTGCCAAGGCTATGGAAGCCTTTTGAGTTTGCCAACTCTGATCTTATTTAGACAAGGTCATAGTCAAAGTGGAAGTTCTCTCCTCCCTTCAAAGAAAGGTACCTCCTTCTTTGATGGCCCATTCTTTCTACTGGGATCTCGCTCGCAGAGATGTTTCATTTAGGTCTTTTTTTTTCCAGAGTGTCTTGGCTTTCCATGTCTAAAATACCCCCATGGGCTCTTCATCCAGATCCAAATGCCTTAAGTGCTGATTCTGAGGCCAGAGTGCTGTATAGGACATCTGTCATTCTATGAGTCTGCTGTGTATCCTGCTTCCCATGATGGATCATTCTCTCCCTATTTGATTCTATCAGTTAGTATTTGCAGACACTAGTCTTGTTAATGTAATCCCTTTGACTCTAAGACCTATCAGTGTGATCAATTGTGAACTGAAATTGATCACTTGGACTAGTGAGATGGCATTGGTACATGCCACCTTGATGGGATTGAATTGGAACCCCCTGACACGTTTTTAACTCTACCATTTGGGGCAAGTCCAATTGAGCATGTGCCGGACTGTACATCACTTCTCTCTCTCATTCCCACTCTTATATTTAACAGGGATCACTTTCCAGTTAAATTTAAACACTTAAGAATAATTGTGTGTTAATTACAGAGTTCAACCAATAGTATTAAGTAGAACAAAAAAATACTAAAAGGGATAAAGTATTAAGTTGTCCATCAACAGTCAGGGCAAGGGCTGATCAAGTCACTGTTTCTCATAGTGTCCATTTCACTTCAACAGGTTTCCTTTTTGGTGCTCAGTAAGTTGTCACCGATCAGGGAGAACGTATCATATTTGTTCCTTTGGGACTGGCTTTTATTTCACTCAGCATGATGTTTTCCAAATTCCTCCATTTTGTTGCAAATGACCAAATTTCATTGTTTTTTACTGCTCTGTAACATTCTATAGCATACATGTCCCATAACTTCTTTATTCAGTCTACTGTTGATGGGCATTTAGGTTGATTCCAGGTCTTAGCTACTGTGAATTGAGCTGCAATAAACATTAAGGTGCAGACAGCTTTTTTGTTTGCCAATTTAATTTCCTTTGGGTAAATTCCAAGGAGTGGGATGGCTGGGTTGTATGTTAGGGTTATATTTGGGTTTCTGAGGAATCTCCAGATTGACTTCCATAGTGGTTTTACCAGTTTGCATTCCCACCAACAGTGGGTTAGTGTCCCTTTTCCCCCACATGCTCACCAGCATCTGTTGTAGGTAGATTTATGTATGTGAGCTATTCTAACCGGGGTGAGGTGAAACCTCATTGTGGTTTTGATTTGCATTTCCTTGATTGCTAGTGATCCTGAACATTTTTTCATGTGTCTGTTGGCCATTTGGTTTTCCTCTTTTGAAAAATGTCTATTGAGGTCCTTGGACCATCTCTTAAGTGGGTTGCTTGTTTTGTTGTTGTGGAGTTTATTGATCTCTTTGTACATTTTGGTTATTAACACTTTATCTGTTGCATAGTTTGCAAATATTTTTTTCCCATTCTGTCGGTTGCTTCTTCACTTTCCTGTTTCTTTTGCCATATATAAGCTTCTCAATTTGCTGCAATCCTAGTTATTAATTTTGGCTTTGACTACCTGCGCCTCCAGGGTCTTTTCCAAGAAGTCTTTGCCTGTACCTATATCTTGCAGGGTTTTTCCAATGTTCTCTGATAATTTGATGGTGTCAAGTCATACATTTAGATCTTTAAGCCATGTTGAGTAGATTTTTGTGTTAAGATGCAAGGTAGGGGTCTTTCTTCATGCTTCCACATGTGGAAATCCAGTTTTCCCAGCACCATTTCTTGAACAGACTGAACTTACTCTAGGAATTGGTTTTAGATCCTTGATCAAATATAAGCTAGCTGTAGATGTTTGGATTGATTTCTGGTGTTTCTGTTCTGTTCCATTAGTCTATCCATCTGTTTCTGTACCAGTACCATGCTGTTTTGATTACAACTGCCCTGTAGTATGACCTGAAATCTGGTATGTGATGCCTCCGGCTTTGTTTTTGTTGTACAAGATTGATGTAGCTATTCAAGGTCTCCTGTGTCTCCATATGAATTTCAGCATCATTTTTTCCAGATCTGAGAAGAATGTCTGGTGTTTTGATTGGTATCGAATTGAATATATAAATTGCTTTTGCAAGAATGGACATTTTGATGATGTTGATTCTTCCAATCCATGAGCATGGAAGATTTCTCCATTTTTTGGTATCCTCTTCTATTTCTTTCTTTAGGATTTTGTAATTCTCATCGTAGAGAACTTTTACATCTTTGGTTAAGTTTATTCCAAGGTATTTGATTGTTTTGTGGCTATTGTGAATGGGATTGATCTTAGAAGTTCTTTCTCAGCTGTGGCATTGCTTGTGTATACCAAGGCTGTGGATTTTTGTGCTTTGATTTTATATCCTGCTACTTTGCCAAACTCTTCTATGAGTTCCAATAGTCTCTCTCTCTCTCTCTCTCTCTTTTTTTTTTTTTTTTTTTTTGGACAGGCACAGTGGACAGTGAGAGAGAGAGAGTGAGAGAGCAAGGTCTTCCTTTGCCGTTGGTTCACCCTCCAATGGCTGCCGCAGCTGGCACACTGTGGCCAGCGCACCGCACTGATCCGATCCTAAGGAGCCAGGTACTTATCCCGGTCTCCCATGGGGTGCAGGGCCCAAGGACTTAGGCCATCCTCCACTGCACTCCCTGGCCACAGCAGAGAGCTGGCCTGGAGGAGGGGCAACCGGGACAGAATCCGGCACCCTGACCGGGACTAGAACCTGGTGTGCCAGCGCCACAAGGTGGAGGATTAGCCTAGTGAGCCGTGGCGCTGGCCCAAAGTCTCTTAGTAGAGTTTTTTGGATCCCCTAAATATAGAATCATATCATCTGCAAAGAGGGATAGTTTGACTTCTTCCTTCTCAATTTGTATCCCTTTAATTTCTTTTTCTTACCTAATGGCTCTGGCTAAAACTTCCAGAACTATATTGAATAGCAGTGGTGAGAGTGGGTATCCCTGTCTGGTACCAGATCTCAGTGGAAATGCTTCCAACATTTCCCCATTCAATAGGATGCTGGCCATGGGTTTTTCGTAAATTGCTTTGATTGTATTGAGGAATGTTCCTTCTATACCCAATTTGCTTAGAGTTTTCATCATGAAAGGTTGTTGTATTTTGTCGAATGCTTTCTTTGCATCTATTGAGATAATCATATGGTTTTTTTCTGCAGTTTGTTAATGTGGTGTATCATGGTGATTGTTTTGCAAACATTGAACCATCCCTGAATACCAGGGATAAATCCCACTTGGTCTGGGTGGATGATCTTTCTGATGTGTTGTTGCATTCTATTGGCCAGAATTTCATTGAGGATTTTTGTATCTATGTTCATCAGGGATATTGGTCTCTAATTTTCTTTTAATGCTGCATTGTATATAGACTTATTTTTTTGTAGTTTGACTCTTAATTCTACAAGTGTAATAAACTTTTCATTCCAGTAGCTTTATGTAGACAACTTAGGATATTCTATAAATATGCTTGATTGACGGAAATTAAGACTTTTTCTTTCAATCAACATACTTTATATTTTCTGCCTTATTCTACTGGGACTATGAATTCCAGTAATATATTCAATAGATTTGGCAAAAGCTGATATTTTTGTTTCATCCTAATTTTGAATCTTTCCTTGGACAGTGTTTAGCTGTGGATATTTCACATATGTACTTTACTATTAAGAAAAACCTCCCTTCTATTCCTCAATTGCTGAGAATGCTTATAATGAATATGACTGAATTTCATAAAATATTTTTTCTTCAAGTATTACGATACTTTAAGTTACTTTTTTATTAAATTTTGCTAATATGTTGAATTTCATTGTTTGATTTTTTAAATAAGATGTATTTATTTATTTATTTTTTTGAAAGTCAAAGTTACACAGAGGAGAAGCAGAGGGAGAAAGAGAGAGAGAGAGAGAAAGGTCTTCCCTCCAATGGTTCACTCCCAAATTGGCCGCAATGGCCGAAGCTGCACCTATCTGAAGCCAAGAGCCCAGGAGCTTCCTCCAGGTCTCCCATGCAGATGCAGGGGCCCAAGACCTTGGGCCATCTTCCTTTCCCAGGCCATAGTAGAGAGCTGGATTGGAAGTGAAGCAGCCTGGCCTCCAACCGGTGTCCATATGTTAAAAACAATCTTATACTCTTAAAAAGATTCTACTTGATCTTGTCACAAATTCTTTTTATACATTCCATTGTTCAGTTCTTAAAATATTCTTCAGAAGTATTTTGTACCATGAATACTAGGAATATCAGCAGGCTTTTGTGTTTTCTTGTATCTTGTGATGGCCCTGCCCTTAAAAATTGCTTGGAAATATTCACATTTCCTGTTTTCTGAAAGAAATTTATTTTTCTTTTTCAAATGTTGAAAACTAATTAATCCATCTGGGTTTCTTAGTTAAAAGAGATTTCTTGGTAGAAATTTTAGGCTATGGATTTAATTTCTTAATATAAGGCATATAAGGATATGTGGATCTTCGTTTCATCTCATTGGTTTTCATAATTTCTGATGTCATAGAATCTGTCAATTTCATACAAGTTATTGAATTTATTGGCAAAGGTTTTTATTGTATCATCTTTTAAGAGTTAGCAGACTGTGTAGTAGTCTCCCACCTTCAATTCCTGATATTGGTAATGTTTGCCTTTTCTGTTTTTTATTTTTCAAATTAACTAGAAATTTACAAACTTCATTGACCTTTTCAGAGATTTGTGATTTTGTGTCATGGACTTCTGAATTGTTCAGCTGTTATTCATTTCATCATTGCTGTTTATGATTTGCTTCATTTTTTGTGTATATCCAAGTTGCCCTCTGTATAATTTCCGTTCAGCCCATAGAAGTATCTACCATTCCATGCAGTAAATCTGTAATAGCTAAGATTCATTAAGCTTTTGTTTTGCTGAAATTTGTCTTTGTCTCCATTTCTTTTCTTTCTTTCTTTCTTTCTTTCTTTCTTTTTTTTTTTTTTTTTTTTTTGACAGAGTTAGACAGTGAGAGAGGAGAGACAGAGAGAAAGGTCTTCCTTCTGTTGGTTCACCCCCAAATGACCTCTACGGTTGGAGCTACGCTGAACCAAAGCCAGGAACCAGGAGCTTCTTCCAGGTCTCCCACATGGGTGCAGGCGCCCAAGCACTTGGGCCATCCTCCACTACACTCCCGGGCCACTGCAGAGAGCTGGACTGGAAGAGGAGCAACCGGGACAGAATCCAGCACCGCGACCAGGACAGAATCCGGCGCCCCAACAAGGACTAAATCCCGGTGCTCATATGGGATGCCAGCGCCGCAGGTGGAAGATTAACCAAGTGAGCCACAGCACTGGCCCCTCCATTTCTTAACTTTGGTTTTGAAACAACTTTGAACTTATCAAAAATTTCAAAAATGGTATAAATAAAATCCAGCACCGTAGCTCACTAGGCTAATCCTCCTCCTATAGCACTGCACCTCAGGTTCTAGTCCTGGTTGGGGCAATGGATTCTGTCCCAGTTAATCCTCTTCAAGTCCAGCTCTCTGCTGTGGCCCGGGAAGGCAGTGGAGGATGGCCCAAGTGCTTGGGTCCTGCACCCGCATGGGAGACCAGGAGGAAGCACCTGGCTCCTGGCTTCAGATCAGTGCAGTGCATCAGCTGCAGAGAGCTGGCGGTAGCAGCCATTTGGGGGGTGAACCAACAGAAGGAAGACCTTTCTCTCTCTCTCTCTCACTGTCTAACTCTGCCAGTCAAAAAAGAAAAAAAAAAAAAGAACCCTATCTATATACTTGACACCAAATCCACAAATAATATAATTTCTCAATATTTGTTTCATAATGCATTTTCTCTCTTAGTATACATGACGTATGTGTGTGCATGTGCATATGATATTACATAACTATTAATGCATGCATTTGTTTATAAATATATTAATACTCTCCTTTAAACCCTTTCAAAATGATGTATATATACAAATAAAAATATGTATGTGTATATATGCCTCTCAACCTAAATTAAATGTCATAATTTTGAAGAGTATTATTGTTGGATATTTCATTTTTCCTTGACAGTTTTTTATTTCAGCTATTAGGTGTTGCCTAATAGGTGTTTGGGGTATTCACTATTTCTGATGAGAAGCTAGTGGCCATTCCAATGTTTCTTTTCTTGTCATATTTACTTTTACTCTGCTTACCTTCAAGATGTCCTCTTTACCTTTTAGTTATTGGTATTGTGATACATGTTGGTATTTTTTTGTTTACCCAGCTTGAGTTTTGTTGAGTTTGTCAACAAAAATATGGCCTTAATGTCTTCTATTTTTATCTTCTTTTCATGAACTCCAATTATACATATTAGCCTAATAGACATTTTCTCACAACCACCTGAAGATTTGTTATTTTTGTTTGTCTTACTCAGCCATGTCCATTTTTTATTTTTTACTTTGTTATGTCTATTCATTCTCTAAATCTTTATTTCTCAATGGATTTTCCTACACTGATATTAAATATTTTTATTATTTTCATTTCAGTATTTATTAATCTTATTGTATTCAGACTTTCTGTTAAATCCTTTAAGAAATCTACATTAGCTGTTTCAAAGCTGGTATCTTCTAATTGCATCATCTCTATCTTTTCTAGTTTTCTTTATACTGGCTGATTTTCTCTGGTTATGGGTTAAATTTTCTGTTTTCTCGCGTCTCGTAATATTTGATGGCATGCAGGCCTCTGTATTAGTGATTCTTTCCTGACAGATGTTTCCTGCTTATCTCCTTATAGAGTTCTACCCTATAAATCCATGAAAACCAAAAAGCAGCCTGGTGCAAACTTATGGGGCTTTTTATTCTGTGTAACACGAGCTTTTTTGATACTCTGCCCCACAAATTCTAGTTGTCTCATATTCCTCAAACTCATAAATTGTTTTCTTAATTCTGATATATTACTATGCTCTGCTCAGGTTCCCTTCCCTGCATTTTGATTTGGAAAATATTTCCAGGTGCAACATGAAGATTATTGTTGGGCTCATCTCACATATTCTCCTTGTCTCAGTATATACTTGTGCTGCCTGTTTGTAATTTCTGGAAACAACTGTTTTGTATAGTCTGTTTTCCCAGTTGGTTACAATGGGAGAGCAATCTATTAGAGTTGTTCTGTCATGATCAGAATAAAACAACGATTTTCTCTATCTCTCTTCCTTATATTTATGTAAAAATCAAAATCATTATAATTATTCTAATAATGGAAATGGAGAGTTTTGTGATGATGAGAAAAAAAACTCTTCTGTGTGTTAACGTCAGGACTTGTTATCCTAAGAACAAAGTTACGATTGATAGTTAATAAGTGCAATCCAATGTTGGCTTGAGCAATACGTGGGAAGTGTACCATTGATTTTCTTATTGCAGATTCTACCGAAATTTGGAAGGTCTGAGAAGCCTGGCTCACAAAAATATTTCAATAAGATTGTGGCAGGGGGAAGTAGGCTATAACTATTTTGGATATGGAGAAGTCATATAGATTCCAGAAATTGTGATGCCCAGTGTCTGTTTGAATTTCTTTTTGCCAACAAATTTTCCTGATCCCCAAGATTCTGTTACATTTTTTCTTAAATGTCATAGTCTATTTTTACCTGCTTTATACTCATTCTTTATGTTCAACTTGCGGTCAGGTGATTCAGAATTCCAACTGCACCTAGGCAGATGGTTGTGGTAGTATGTCACCCACTAGGCGTGGAGCATAACATTAGAGGGCAATGACTAACACACGAAAGACAAAGACGAAAAGGCTGATTTAGTGGAAAATAAATGCATCTGCATGGATTAACAGCATGTTAAGGGAGAATAACCCAGTAAAAGCCCTGTGGTATTAACAGAAGAAAAAGTGAAGAATCAGTGTTTATGGGGCATTAATTGGATATTTATCTCCAAAAGTTAGACTGCTAGCTCTATTTGATAAAAATTTTTAAGAAAAAATGATAACAAATGAAGAGATTTCTTCAAAAATATCCTTAGTTCTCTAACAATGAGAATATAGGTAACTGAAAACCTTAATCTAAAAATGAATTTTCTTGACACAAATTAAGAAAATTTTTTATTGCTAAAAAGATATGGCATGATTTTCCTCTTTTATAATTAAGTTTTTAAGTCTATAAATTTCAAGGTGACATATACTAATGTTTTTCAATTTCTTCACTTATGCTTTAGTCAAGTATATACCTGAGTTATCCTTTGGGGCATATTTTGTATTCTGCAATTAAGATTTTAAACTTTGTTTGTGACAATATTTATTAAAAGCAAAGTAATTTTAATATCACACAAATGGTAGAAGGTCACCTTTCTACCTGGAAATACAATGTGCACTTCACGTTTCAACCCATCTGAATTGTTGGTATATAGAGATGTCTTAAATCTCTTTGCATTGCTATGAAAGAATACCAGATACACTACAGAAGTTTATTTCTCACTCTTCTAGGGACTGGGAGGTCCAAGGTCAAAACACTGACATATCCTGTGAGGAACCACTTTCTGGGTCACAGACTGTTGTTTTCTTACTCCTCACATGTTAGAAGAAACAAAGAGTTCTCTAGGTCTTTATTAAAAAGATATTAAATTAATACATGTGGCTCCACCCTCAGGACTTGAGCAGCTCCAGATGACCTCATTTTGTGATACCATTTTAATGGGGTTAAGACTTTAACCTATTAATTTGGGGGAACATAAACCTCCAATCTATAGCAGATAGTAAAAAAAATTAAAATGGAAGTTACATGATTTAAAGTATTACTGATTATTTGCATGGAACCAAAAGCAGAAAAGCTTTATTGGAAAGCTAGATAGCAAAATTTTCTCCTTGGTGACATGAAGAGAAAGGAAAATGTATTCCCTTAATCTGCTTCTTCTAGCGAGCAAAGCAAGCTGTCTATTGTTGTTTACATAAGGCTAAGCTATTCCCTGAGTTGCCATAGACACTCAGCAAATTATAATTTACCTACTACAAGCAATCATCTCAAGAACAGTTCAAGCTCCCAGGTAATTTGTCATATAGGATTATCCACCACATTCTTCAAATTTCCTTGGTATTTCTCTGTTTAGTTTGAATGGTTTGTTATAAACATTTCTTAAAGAAATGTACAGAGAGAAATAATATTTTTCTTTAATAAATGAATGGATCAAACCTTGCAAGGCTGGAATATAGCTGAAGGACAAAGGCCTGAAGAGTGTACTTATTGCACAGGAATGACAGGAAGGACATGTAACACATAACTATTTCTTCCACTTACGCTAAGAGTGATTTCACAAAAGGGAAGAAAGAACTTGAATACACGCATAGAAACTTTGAGTCATCAGACATTTTTGCCTCTTACTGCCTACTTAATCCAGGAAGAAAGTGAACATTCATGAGTCACAGCCCTTAACTTTGCCGAGTTCATTTAAAAGTGACAATAGAATATTGTTGGAAAGGAATTTGCATCAAATAATCTGGAAAATGTTTGAAATAAACCAGCACTTGGTCAGTCAAATTCTCCCATCTTGTGGGTGTACAAGAAATGGGATTGTCTCAGGAAATATGCTCTTATATGGGAAGGGTCCACTAGTATAGGAAGCTACAAATCATCCCATAAGCCCTTAAGAAGGGGGACAGACATGGTCAAAGATAGGACAAGTTAGATTTAAAACTATAAAGGTCGCTCAATGAGATGATTTTCTTCTATATAACAGATATGTATTGATCTTTTTTTATTTATTTGACAGGTACAGTTATAGACAGTGAGAGAGACACAGAGAGAAAGGTCTTCCTTCCATTGGTTCACTCCTCAAATGGCCACTATGGCCAGCACTGTTCTGATCCAAAGCCAGGAGCCAGGTGCTTCTTCCTGGTCTCCCATGCTGGTGCAGGGGCCCAAGCACTTAGGCCATCCTCCACTGCCCTCCTGGGCCAAGCAGAGAGCTGGACTGGAGGAGGAGTGACCGAAACTAGAACCAGTGCCTATATGGGATGCTTGCACCTCAGGCAGAGGATTCGCCAAGTGAGCCACGGTGCCGACCCGGTGCCAACCCGATCATTTCTTTAAGTATTGTTTTAATCTGTTTCACCTTTGTGAAGAAAGAAGGGTTGGTTAAAGAACCTGCATACTAGTTCATTAATGATGTAAATATTTACTTATAAGAAAAAATTATCCTACCATTATCAAGTTGTGATCCAGAAGTAAAAACAGAAGAAGAAGAAGCATGAGAATGACTATAAAAAGGAATCATACCTAGACATGGACCCAGGCAGGATCTTGAGAAACAAGACTGAAGCATTAGTAATAATTATTTAAATTAATGTAGGAAAAGGAGAGTGAACATGCCAGATAGAAGAAAAGACATGGGAAAAAGCCCCTTTTGAAGAAGCGACGCAATACATTTTAAAAATGATAACTAAATAACATGTGTAAACTCCAAAAATGATTAATTATATTAAACATACTGAATCTAAATATTCAAAAAGGGGGAGTTTTCAGGGGCCAGCACCATGGCTCACTTGGTTAATCCTCCATCTTGCGGCACAAGCATCACATATAGGTGCCGGGTTCTAGTCCCGGTTGCTCCTTTTCCAGTCCAGCTCTCTGCTGTGTCCAGGGAAGGCAGTGGAAGATGGCCCAAGTGCTTGGGCCCCTGCACCTGCATAGGAGACCAGAATGAGCACCTGACTTCTGGCTTCAGATCGGCACAGTGCTGGCCATAGCGGCCATTTGGGGAGTGACCCAACGGAAGGAAGTCCTTTCTGTCTCTCTCTCTCACTGTCTATAACTCTACCTGTCAAATAAAAAAAAGAGGGGGGAGTTTTTAATATAGATTAAAACAATAAAACATAACCCACAACTAATGTCCCTTAAATTCAAGGACACAGAGAAGCTGAAAATAAGCATCATTAGAAATATAAACATTTTTAAAAAGATTTATTTATTTATTTGGAAGTCAGAGATACAAAGAGAGAAAGAGAGAGAGAGAGAAGGAGAATTTGTCACCTGCTTCTTCACTCCCCAGATTGCTATAACAGCACCTATATGGATGCTGGCATTGCAGGAGGTGGCTTTGCCTGTTATGCCACAATGCTGGCCCAACACAGAGACTTTTAACATAATAAAAGGTAAGTAATCAAGTAAGCTCAAACAGTCTTAACTTTTTATATTTCTAATAAGCTTCAAAATTAACACAGTGAAAATATCAGAATTGATATTTGAAGTAGACAAATATATAAACATAAAGGAATATTTTACCACATTGCTGCTAATACCAGATGGGACAAGCAGAAAAATAATTAGTAGAGCTATAGAAAATCTAGGCAACATCTCCAGAATATTTAACCTATTTATATAGCTATAGCTCTGAACACAGTCATGACAGAATATACATTTAAGAGTACAGAGAATAGTTACACAAATTGGCCATATCCTGGTCCATAAGCAAAAGTTCAATAACTTCAGGAAACTAGGGGCTAAATTTGACCAGTGATTCTCTAATTCCATTTGTTTATTTATTTGTTTGAAAAGCAAGTAGACAGAGAGGAAGAGAGATCACTACTCGTTCACTTCTAAATATCTGTAATGGTTGGGGCTGAGTTAGGGCCAAAGTCAGGATCTGCAAACTCAATCCAGTTCTTCCACGTGGGTGGCAAGGACCCGGTCACTTAAGCCATTCCTCCTGCTTCTCAGAATCTACACTAGCGGGAAGCTGGAGTCAGGAGCCAATGATAGATAACAGGCTAAGCACTCTGATATGGGAAGTGAGAGTTCAAACCTCTAGACTGAAAGCCTACTCATTTATATTTCTTTTTATTTATTTATTTTTGACAGGCAGAGTGGACAGTGAGAGAGAGAGAGATAGAGAGAAAGGTCTTCCTTGTCCGTTGGTTCACCCTCCAATGGCCGCTGCAGCCAGCATGCTGCAGCCGGCGCACTGCACTGGTCTGAAGCCAGGAGCCAGGTGATTCTCCTGGTCTCCCATGCAGGTTCAGGGCCCAAGGACTTGGGCCATCCTCCACTACACTCCCCGGCCACAGCAGAGAGCTGGACTGGAAGAGGGGCAACCGGGACAGAATCTGGCACCCCGACTGGTACTAGAACCCAGTGTGCCAGTGATGCAGGCAGAGGATTAGCCTATTGAGCCGCGGCACCTGCATTTATATTTCTTGACTGACAGAACTTATTATTTAGACTATAAATGATGATTTTTCTGAACATTTTTATGTGTTTTTATCAATCCAAGAAACATAAGCAACAGAAAATACATGAAATAGCAATAAGCCTGAAATTTTTGGATTTGTGAACTGCTGCTACTCTGGAGAGTAAAAATTATTCATATATTTTTTCTGGTTATGTGAACAGCAAGATAAAAAAAGCTAAGAGATCTCAAAACTAAGCCACCTCAATTAACTAATTGAGCACATGGAGTTAATACTTGTCATTTAGATTCTACACTATATACTGTTTTGAAAAAGGTGTTCCAAAGAACTGTGTTTAATGGACTTGGGGTCTTCTGGCTATTTATGACATTTGCTATAACTATCTTGTATCCATTTCCAATTACTAGTAAGGCTTGATGCTGGATGAGTCATATTTACATAAAATATTTTGCATTTGTGATCAAACAAAAATTAAACAGTAAAATAAGTCAGCATCATTTTATATTCTATTTGAATAAAAATTATGTATATTGAATTGATAGACACAAATAAGTTGTACTAAAACTTACACAGTATTGATTTAAAAGCCTTAAATCAAAACCTCTATGAAATGGATAACTTCCTAGATTCATATAACCTACCAAGATCAAATCAAGAAGATATAGACAATATAAACAGACCCATAACAAGCAATGAGATTGAAGCAGTAATCAAAAGTCTTCCATCAAGGAAAAATCCAAGACCTAATGGTTTTACTGCTGAACCATACAAAACATCCAAAGAGGCAGTAACTCCAATAATTTTAAAATTATTCTAAAATACTGAATATATGGTACTCTGTCAAACTCTTTTTATGATGCCAGCATCTCTTTGATACCAAAACCAAAGACATCACACACACACACACACACACACACTACAGACCTATGTCCTTCGTGAACATAGATGCAAAAATTCTCAACAAAATACCAGCAAATTTTATCCAAAACCACATCTAGAGCATCATACATCACATACAAGTGGGATTTATCACAGAAAAGCAAGGGAGGCTTAACGTTCGCAAATCAATAAGCATCATAAATCATATTAATACATTGAAGAAGAAAACCAACAGAAGAAAGACCTTTCTCTCTATCTCTCCCTCTCCCTGTCTGTAACTCTACCTCTCAAATAAATAAATAAAAATGTACGGCAAAACCAGTTTGATATATATAGAAGAATTAAATTAGATCCATACCTCTCACAAATACAAAAATCAATTCAGGATAGATCAAAATCCTAAATTTAAGACCTGAAACTGTAGTTGTTAGAAGAGAATGTAGGGGAAACACTCAAAGATAATGGTGTAGGGAACGACTTCTTAGACAAGAACCCCAAAGCAAAGGCAACAAAAGCAAAATTAAACACATGGGGCTAAACAAATGGGGCACAGCAAAGGAAACAAGCAATAGAGTGAAGAGACATCCAACAGAATGGGAAAAAATATCTGCATGCTACCCCTCTGATGAAGGATTAATATCATGAACATATCAGCAACTTAAAAAAAAAAAAACTCAACAAGAGACAAATAATCAATCCAGTGAAGAAATTGGCAAAGGACCTCAATAGATAGTTCTCAGAAGAAGAAATACAAATGGCCAAAACATACATGAAAAAAACACTCAATATCACTACTCATCAGGGAAATGCAAATCAAAACCACAGTGAGATATCACCTCATCCCTGTCAGAATGGCTAAAACCCAAAATCCTGAGGGTGACAAATGCTGAGGAGGATATGGACAGAAGGGGACATTTATACACTATTTCTACGAATGTAAATTAGTGCAGCCACTGTGGAAAAGTGTGCAGACTGCCTAAAAACCTAGAAATAGACTTGCCATATGATCTAGCAGTCTCATTGCTGAGTATATACCCAAAAGACTTGAACACATTGTATCAAAGAATTACCTGCACCTCCATGTTTATAGCGGCACTGTTCACAATAGCCAAAACCTGGAAACAATGGATGTGTCCATCATCAAATGAATGGATAAAGAAAATATGGCATATATACACAGTGGAATATTATTCAACTATTAAAAAAATGAAATTCTACCATTTGCAGCAAAATGAATGTAACCGGAGGACATTATGTTGACTGAAATAAGCCTGACACAGAAGGACAAATTCCACATGGTCTCCTTTATATGTGGGAAATAAAGTTTTTTTAAAGTTTTATTTATTTATTAGAAAGGGAGAGTTACAGAAAAGCAAAAAGAGAGAGACACAGAGAGAGAGAGAGGTCTTCCATCCACTGATTCACTCTCCAGGTGGCCACAACTGTGGAGCTGTGCAGATCTGAAGCCAGGACCCAGGAGCTTCTTCCGGGTGCATGTGCCCAGGAAATTGGGCCATCTTCCACTGCTTTCCCAGGTCATAGCAGAGAGCTGGATCAGAAGAGGAGCAGCCAGGACTCGAACCTGCGCCCATATGGGATGCTGGCACTGCAGGCGGTGGCTTTACTCACTACGCCACAGTAGAGGCCCTGGGATATAAATTTGAAAAAGAAGGAAGGAAGGAAGGAAGGAAGGAAGGAAGGAAGGAAGGAAGGAAGGAAGGAAGGAAGGAAGGAAAAGAAATACCTGTGTGCATCAATATTGCTGCAAATATGGATTGGTGAAACTGTGCTTGATACCTTTGCCAAAACAGTGGTTAGAAATGTTATACTACTATAGTTTTAATGATCTGTGATTACTTTAAAATTTACTAAATATCAGTGAAATGGTCATTTTTCCATTCAATTATTGTTTATAACCACTGTCTATATTTCCACTAAAGCAGGGTCTTTTTGCTTTTTACTTATTATATAATGAAATATTAAATGTTTTACTGTAATATAAATTAAAAATGTTATCTTAAATACTGAAAAAAACAAAATGAGAAGAAAGGAGAGTGGAAAGGAGAAAAAGAGGGAGAGAAGGAATAAGAAAGGGCCTATCTTTATGTTCTTAAAATTTTATCTGTAAACCATACTGAGTCTGTTAAAAGCTAATTAAAATTTTAAAATCACATTAAATTTTAAAAACAAGAGAGCAAAAAATCCCCTTTAATATTAAGTAAGAAGGGAGATTGAAATTCAATGTTCTAATGCGTATCTCAAGAAGAAACAAGATCAGAAAATAAAGCTCAAAAAAATTAGGCATGAGGCAATAAATACAAGTGCAGAAATTTATGATTTGGAAATCACAGACAAAGTAAAACAACAAAGCCAGAACTTAATGTGATGGGATAAGTTTAGTTGACCAAAAATATATGATGTTTTCCTCAACTCCAATACCTCAGAATGCATGCATAATTGACAATAAATGCATTGCAGATGTGATTGGTCAAGATGAAGCAATCCTGGAGTAGAGTGGGCCCTTAATTCAGTATACAAAGGGTCCCCATAAGAGATGATGTGAACAGGGGGGAAGATGGCCATGTGATGACAGAAGCGGAGACTGGAAAGATGCATCTATAGGACACAGAGCACTAAAGTTAACAGTCAGCATGTGGGCTAGCAGAATCAAGAAAGGAGTTGCTCCAACAGGTTTCTGAGGGAGTACAGCCCAGCCACCACCTTGATTTGTACTTACAGCCTCCAGAAATATAAGATCTTAAATTTTGTTGTTTTAAGCAACTCAGTTTGTGATACTTTATAATGGCAACTCCAGGAACTTAATACAGCCTATTCTTTGAATATGATATCAAAATTGATAAATACACAGTATAACTGATCAGAAAAAAAGAACAAAGCTAGAAATTATGCATATCTGAAGTGGAAAAGTGATTATATTTTTAAAAATCCTATGGATATTAAAAATAAACATATATAATAAAAACTTTTGTGCAAATAAATGAGATGGCAAAATTAAAGAGTGGTTATTACATATGGAATAGCTGTTCTTTATTTCTGGGTAATAGGGACAGGTAACAAGTGTGATAGGTTCTTCAGCGTTATTAGCAATGTTCTCTTCGTTGTGCATGCTGTTTATATGAGAGTATTTTAAAGTTCGTGGAAAAGTAAAGATAGTATTTGTATGCCAGATAAGACGCATTTTGAGACGTCCATATCACATATCAGAAAGCCTGGGTTTGAGTTCTGGCTACAATTCTAATTCTAGCTTTTTGCTTTTATGTACTACAGGAAGCAGTAAGAGATGACACCACCATTTGGGTCCCTGTCAGACATTTGGGAGACCTAAGTTGTGTTTCGGCCTCCGGGCTTTGGACTGGCCCAGTCCTCACTGTTGTAGACATTTGGTGAGTAAACCTGCTCATGGCAGAACACAATTTTTCTCACTCTTTCTGTTTCTCTGGTTGACTGTCACTCTACTTCTCAAATAGATCACTTAATTAACTAGTGAATTAATTAATTTTAAAAGTTAAGAGAAAAATGAGATTAAAACATATGTTTACATTGGTCCAAAAAATTGAAACTCATACATAGTATTTTCATAAGATACATTTTGCAGAACTTTTGGGAATTATCTTGTTTAGGTATGATCATTTAGTGAAAATTCCTGAAGCTAAACAATTATTTTTGTCACTATTATTACATAAATTTATATTCACTTAAAGAGTTTAGCAAGCAATATAAAAGTCATAACCCATCCAAACAAACTGAGGGTCTGAGAGCAGCCAGTCATAGTCCAGGAGTAATCAGTCATGTCACATGCAATTGGGACACATTTATTATGATTTTTTATGTTTGTTTTGTGGATTTAAAAAATAGCATTGGACAGCTCCTGATAAAAGCAAATAATGTGACATATCTCTTTATTACTTTATCAGCATATTGCAGAAAAATATAAAGGAAAACACAAAAGAAACCAATAATGCTAAAATGAAAAAAAATCACTAGTCTTTTCATTTATATTTTTCTAGCATATATATTCTTCTAAGCACATACATGTCCTAATGCATACATTATTTGCAATTTTGCTGAATTACCTAATGCTATACAACATATTACCTCAAGATATAATGGCTTAAAACCATGATAATCATTTATTAGTATTCATAATTTCATTGGGTCAGGAATTTGAAGGTGGCTTTCATTTTTCAGTTCATCATTAGATCAATTGGTTTGTCCTTTAAAATTCTTACCTGAAAATGAAAGCTTAAAGGAGAAAATGTCTCTGCAGCTAAAGTTTTGGCGTTAACAATTACATTTTATAATTTTTTTCTAAATAATTTGAAGTTACACTTTTGATTTCCCTTTCAATGTTAACAGTTCTGGAGATATTTTACAATCTCTAAATAGATACACTGAAACTTTTCCAGACACTTATGCTCCCATGCTCCAGATTTCAGTATAGTTTATTTTCAAAGCACCAGTTCTTGAAGTGAGGCTGATGGCTTTGTATTTCTGTCACTTAGACAAAATATTACTAAGCATTCTTACCAGTTATGCATATTATGAAATTGCTGAATAATTCAGGTTTCGAGTCATTTATGAACACCATTATAAGTGCTATAATATCTCAGGGTATACCTTCTGCATATAGTACATCCTCTCAGTGCTGCTGACAACTGAATAATCAATATCAAAATACCGGATGTTGTGAATTCTTATAATAACCCATCTACATAGTTCTTATACATTTTTAATAGCATGACCTGCTGATGCTAAGTTTTCTTCCTGCTTCTAAGCTATCTTGTTAATTATGATTTACATTTTTTTTTATTTGTTTGACAGAGTTAGACAGTGAGAGAGAGGGAGACAGAACTGTGCCTATCCAAAGCCAGCAGCCAGGTGCTTCCTCCTGGTCTCCCATGTGGGTGCAGGGGCCCAAGCACTTGGGCCATCCTCCACTGCCTTCCCGGCCACAGCAGAGAGCTGGACTGGAAAAGGAGCAACCGAGACTAGAATCCGGCACCCATATGGGATGCCGGTGCCACAGGTGGAGGATTAACCAAGTGAGCCACAGTGCCAGCCAAAATTTACATATTTTTAACAATTTGAAAGGCACGGAAACAGAAAGAGAAGAGAGACAGAGATACAGATAGGGCACAGAGAGAATCTTTTATCTACAAGTTCATTCCCCAAACATCTATAATGCCCAATGTAGGTTTCCCATGTGAGTGAGAGTCCCAAGAACTTGAGCCATCACCTGCTGCCTCCCAGGGGGGCATATGCACATGAAGGTGGAATCAGAAGGCAAGGACTCCACCCCAGGCCAGGCGCTTTCATATGGAATGCAGGAGTCCTGACCAGCATCAATTTTTTTCCAAGCAGCATCTTAACCACTGCACCAAATGCCAGTCCCCATATTCCTGGGTTTGAAAATACAGTTTGGTTTCTTATCTACAACTTGAGCAAGAAACTTACTGAAAAAGAGTTCTTTCAAATTTGATTTGCCAAGATGCTTCACAGTAAAGTTTAAAAAAAAAAAACTTTTCATATAGGCATGAAAGACATTATTTCACTGCTGGTATATTCAAACTTTCTGGGTTGACATAGATGGCTTTGCCTGTAACGTAAGCAGAAAACTTCCATCCCACAAATTCATTAAGTCTTAGACATTGATACAAAGGTGGAGAGAGGCTTCATACAGCACAGGTTTATGAGAATATATTGTGTTGCTATTAAGTACTCTTTGCTTTGCTTGATTCAAGTGTGAATTAAAATTAAAATGTTAGTAGAAGAATTCTATAAACTAATGTCACAAGCATCCAACCCAAGAAGTTGTCCTGGTAACCAGTTCACCAAGTCAGTTTAGATACTATTTTTGTTTTTCTTAATACCCAGTTGTAGGATTGGGGTATGCTGCCTGTTCTAACAAAATTCCTGACTGACCAGATAAAACAGATTTATTACAAGGAATAATCAGTCAATTAGTTTATCTTAAAAGAATTTTAGGAGTTAGTAGTCAAATCAGTGTGTGAAGTATCCCTAAACTCAGTAAAAGTCATTTTGTTGATTGAAAATAAAAATTTTCTGTCTGAATATGAACCCCTGAAGATTTTATTCATTAGGTCTGGAGTAGGGCCAGAAACTTGCATGAATAACAAAGGATTCCTAGAGCCAAGAGAGGTTAGAGAGTTTCACAGGGAAATGGAGCAGCATAACCATTGTTTATTTACTGTTACCCCCTTCCTATTTCATTCATCAACACACTTACTCTTTCATTTATTCATTTATTCATGACTTTTGAGCATTTACCAGGTTCCAGGCATATGGCTAGGCTCTAGCAAAGAGTAATGGGAAGGTCACAGTGCCTACCCTATAGTGCTTAAGATGTCATAGGGAATGAAGATACATTAGGGCTAGGACAGACCTGGTTCATGATGCACAATCATAGAAACTGAGTATTCTCTACATTTGTACATACCAATTGCAAATGCTTTGCTATTTTTGCTTTCAAATACACAATGGCTCCAGTTTAAACATGACATGGCCCTCCAACTCATTCAGATGTTTAAACCCAAGGTTTTATGTTAATTGTTGATGATTGAAAGTGAAAGCTTGATCTTACTATGTTGTCTCATAAGTAGGCTTAGTGAGAAGTCTTTATATAATTGAGTACTTCCCCTTAAAAAATATTTATCATGAGAGGATTGGTTGTATAGGCTGAGCATGCGTGCTGTCTCCCTCTGTCCTGGCTCACCAGGGGCTTCTCCTACACATACATTCTGCCACCCTCAACCATCACCAGAATAATGGAGCTGCCTGATCTTGGACTGTGGACTCCAAAACTTGTGAGCCAAAATAAACCTTCTTCTGTAATAAGTAGCTTTGCTTGGGTATTTTGTTTAAAGCAACTAAAAGTTGACTAACAGAATGACTCTACTTAACTATTTTAAGTTGGCCACACAGAAGGCTGAAAGTTGCCTATTTTTACAACCTTGACATAAAACAATCAATATTTTCATTATGCAGATTTTTGAGTCATCAAATCAACATAGTAAATCTCTCATTTAAGCTGCTCATTTCTACCTGTATTTCAGTTGAAACATTATTATTATTCTAGAAAAAAATTTAGCTTTCAAATAAACATTCAGTTTCTTTAGAGAGAAAAAAATACAACAATCTCTTAAATTTGAGTTACACTTTATCCACATATGTAATGCTTTTATAATGTTTCTTAATCAATTCTAGTTTGCATTATGTTAAAGGAAATGACTTCAAGGGAATCTTTCCATGAAATTAAGAATTGGAAGAAAAAAGGGAAATTCTTCAGAGGAATTATTTTTATATTTGCAAGATACTTGATATCTCCAGATGATATTGAAGACAAACCCACAACCTGCAGAGAAAGGCAGTGCAAAAAGCAGACTCTTCCAAGTTCTTTTGTTAAAAATTATGATTTATTTTTCTCCCTAAACCATCAGGGTGAAATTTTGCGAAACCTAATTTCACTTGACAAAGGATATCTGTCATTCTGCTATGTATTCTGCATGTACTTAGGCATCTTTTGTTGTCAGCCTGCTTGTTGTTCTCCAGTCACTGAAAAAGGTGGGGATTTTAGAAATATACTCTAGTGGATAGGATGTTCTATCAGTTGGAAATCATTAATGCTGAAAACATCAATGACAAAGATAAACAGGATTAAATGTTAATATTTCAGAGCAAAAGAGTACAACAAGGGAAAGAGACAAGAACCTCAGCATGACTTTTGAGTATTCGAATCCATGAGTAGTTTTGAGACACAAGTAGATCTATAGAAAAAATGGGCATTTTGAACTAAATAATAAAATAGATTGTTTTAACTCTCAGTTTTATATTACCACTTATATTTACTTAAGATGCTCTTTAATTTTCTTAATAGAATGCCAATATTTAGTTGGGTTACATTTTCATGGTACTGGACTTGAACCGGGGGTAGGCACAGATGTAATCATCTGAGCAATGGAAATGCAATAGATAACACTCCCTTCTCTGCTAATCTGTTCCCCATAGAATGTAAGTGATGGTGGTCAATGTTATGGTGCAGTGCGTTAAACTTCTAGTTCTAGCACCAGCATCCCACACCAGAGCACCAGTGTCCTAGCTGCTCCATTTCCAATCTAGCTCCTTGCTAGTGTGCCTAGGAAAGCAACCAAAGATGGCCCCAATGCTTGGGCCCCTGTCACCCACATGAGAGAATTGGATGGAGTTTTCACACTTTTTATACATTCATCTTGTTAGTTACTGTTCATTTGCTGTTTTAAAAATTGTATTTCTTTGAGAGCAGAGAGACAGAGGGAAAGACAGGGACACAGACAGAGAAAGAAAGAGAGTGTGAGACCTCTCATGCATGGGTTCACTCTCCAAATTCCTGCAACAGCAGGGTCTGGACTGCGGCTGAAAGCAGGAGCTGGGAACTCAATCTGGTCCCCCATTTACAAGACACAATTCTGTTACATGTGCCACCAACAGTGCCTCCTAGGTTCTACGTTAGCAAGACACTGGAGTCAGAAGCCAGAAGCAGTAACCGAACCCAGGGACTCAATGCAGGCTGCAGGCATCTTTACCACTAGGGGAAACACCAGATCTGAGTTGCTTGCACATCTTGGTCATTGCGAATACTGCTGCAATGAACATAAAAATGCTAATATCTATTTAACATTTTAATTTTGGTTCAGAAAACTCTCTCATTTTGGTGCCATATTTTTCATTTCAAATGCAGTCATTTATTATCTTATACAGAGTTAATTTATTCCATTTAGCTGCAAGTAGCATCCTAGTTAGTGTCTCAGTAGTGGAATACATAATATATTTTTATATATGAAAGTTAATGGGTATTGATTTAAAAAAGCAATCAATTTTCATATTGATAAAATAGAAGTTCATAAATAGGTAGATTGTTAGAGGGGTAAAGTCACCATGCTTTGGTCCAGACAGACTTTGTTTCTCATACTGAAAATCTCAGATATACTGTTTTGCACTATTTTCTTTATCTGAAATAGTATTTGGTTGTTTTACATCCAAGTAGAAGTGAATTGTAATGCTGATTGTGCAGCATTAATTAAACACTGCAATTACAATGTCAACATTCCTTTTTTTTGGTTAGTTCTCTACTGGAATTAATGAAAATAGATATTGCTGGAGAAAACCCAGAATATAATGAGTGAGAGTTACATAGTAATACATAGGATTGAGAAAATAAGTGTTTTTTATTCTTTTATTATTATTTTAATATACACTTTACTTGACATTATTAAATTGGCCTAGCTTTATTAAGAGCCCAGTTAGATAATATATGTGTTATGCGATTAAATGTTGCAAGACAATTATTTCTTTTCTCAAGAATGTTATAGTCAAAAGTACAATAAATGTTTACGCATCTTAGTGATTTGGTTACCCACTGATTTTAAGTTAATATTAGGAAAATATATCTCTCACTAATAAGTCTGGAACCATGGCTTAGATCATGGATTCTTGAGTCAAAGTGATTGAGTTTAAATCTGATTATACTAATTGCTAACTGTAAGATCTTAGACTATTTCCATGTCTATCAAATGGAGTAATAAAGGCATCTCAAAGAAGTGTTGTAAAAACTTAAAGAGTATATTAATTTTGTATTAGTTAATGGGAAAGAGGAAATCAACTTTTGGTATTGAAATATTTAAATTAAAATACATATATGTTTAGTTGGAGTAGAAGACCAGTGTGTAGAGAAACTACCCAAAACTGGTATTTTTAGAGAATATCATGTGGTAACATATATTTTAGTGCCCTACAAAGCAACTAAGAACCTTGATAGTTTCATGGGATTTAACACATTTGCTTTGTAATGTATTACAGGTAGAATGCTGAAGAAGCCATTTCAAATGTCTGGTCAATATTTAGAGGCAACACAAATCTTTCTTTTTTGTAAAATGCCTTTGGAAAAATACTTACAATGTCTGTATTGTAAACTTTAGTTATAATGAATTTACCATCAAGAAAGAAAAGAATTAGTTTATGGAATCCTCATGTAAATGCTTGCAGATGAAGGGACTGTGAATCTAATTAAAAGTAATCCTTTATATTCTCTACCCAAGATAATTCCTATTTTCTCTCTTTGCCTCATCTACTTTCATTTTAACAGAACTTCATGTGAGAATGTTTTGCTATGATAATTTTAAATGTATTATATCCCTGGGGCCGGCTTTGTGGCGCAGCGGGTTAAAGCCCTGGCCTGAAGCACCAGCATCCCATATGGGCTCTGGTTCTAGTCCCCGCTGATCCTCTTCCGATCCAGCTCTCTGCTATGGCCTGGGTTAGCAGTGGAAGATGGCCCAAGTCCTTGGACACCTGCACCCACGTGGGAAACCCAGAAGAATCTCCTGGCTCCTGGCATCGGATCGACACAGCTCTGGCTGTTGCGGCCATCTAGGGAGTGGGCCAGAGAATGGAGGACCTCTCTCTCTGTCTCTACCTCTCTCTGTAACTCTGTCTTTCAAATAAATAAAGTAAATCTTTTTAAAAATGTATATATCTCTGTCAATGATTTTTAATGATTTTTTTCTATTTTATAAGAGTTGTATGGGTTTGAGAGCCTCAAATTAAAAGTTCATATTTAGTGACTAGTGTTATGGTGAAGCAGGTTAAAGTAGTTCACTTACAATGCTGGCATCCTATATGGGCACCAAGTCAAGTCCCAGCTCCTCCACTTCCAATCCACCTCCTTGCTAATGCTCCTGGGAAAGCAGAAGAACATGGTTCAAGTGGTTGGGCCCCTGCCACTCACATGGGAGATCTGGATGGAGTTCTAGGCTCCCGGCTTTGGCCTGGCCCCCAGCCTTGCCATTGCAGCCATATGGGGAGAGAACCAGCAAATGGCAGATCTTTCTCTCTCTCTATCTCTCCCGCTTCCTGTCTCTGTAACTCTTTAAATAAGTAAATAAATCTTTTTTTAAAAAATACTGCATTTAGCTTCTTTTCAAGATTAATCAATCGATCTATCTGTCTATCTATTTATCTATCTATCATCTATCCCAAGGAAATAAAGTTGTTTCCAGTTTGCTTCAAAGTACTCCTTTGTGCCATGGAGATTTGGATCAATTTCTTGACAGAACAGTGCATTCTTTAAATTATATTCTCTTATATATCATGGACTTATAACTTTTTTAAAAAAATAGACTGTCATTTAAAATAACCACATTACAGAAATGAACTGAGGGATCACTCACCAGCCAGAAGACAGAGAACACATTCCAGCACTCAACAGACCAAACACAAGCCTTCTTTGTACATGAGCACCATTAAAGCATCTTCCAATAATTGCCTTTTTCTCAACAGGAAGTATCATGAAGCCAACATTCTCAGGCAAAGGAGGGAAGACCCAGGCCACCTTGATAAGAAGAGGAACTACCATGACATTCAGCAGAAGTGAGGAAGGTGGATCTCTGAAGTACATTAATTAATGATTTAATTTTATTAATAAGCTTCTGTAATTAAAGAGGTAGAATTTTTTTACATTAAAACAACTGAGATGCTAATGAGAATTATGGAATTTGTTCAGGGGACTAGAATTTCAAAGATCTCAGAAGATCTATAAAGCGTTAATCATTTTTGTCCAGAACAAAGCATTAAGACTCTCTTTAGTATATTGTGTTTTAACCTTGGGAATATGTGACATGAATTTCTACTGATTATAAGGGCTGCTCCTCACCTTCAATGATATATTGATGAAGAAAAACCTTCAGTTGCTAACACATAATTTTAATGAAAATGCCCATATAAGTTGGTCACACCATAAGGACTTGAGTTGACTGGTAATTTCCTAAAAGTAAATTTACACTGATACTGACATCAAAAATACAGCTCTATCACTGTCACCTTTATGTCAGCAAACAGATTAGATGCTTCTAATATCCAACGTAATGACATTCTGCATGATCTAGATCACATTTCAGATAGTATATTTGATACAGTTGTAAACCTTGGAAGAATATGCCCGCCTAAGAGAATAGCTTTCTTTCTAGTCTTAAACACATTACAGTTGCCAGTGTAAATCACTTGTCAGTCTAGGGCAAATGTAACAGTGTTTTAATCTGAAAAAATGGGAGAAATAAAATACAGATAATCTTTTTGGCCATTTTCTTGGCACCGTAGTACATTGGAGACTGACAGGTCCTTCATTTGAGTGACAGGTGTCCTTTGAAATGCCTGTGAATCAGTATCTGTACAGACTGTTGAAATGCATATTTCCATCCTTATCATAAAGGAATGGATGGGCAAGATAGGTGCTGTTAACATTGCAAATAGCCCCAGAATTATTCATTGTCAGCTCCAGGCAAAGAATAGGGGGAAAGTTTTATTATTCACCATGCACAATAGGAGGATGCTTAATGATCCTCAGTTACCTTGGCAGAATTGTCTGTCGACTTCAGGCACCAGCAGTGGGTGACACAGGTCTGGCCAAGTGTTAGAGCAAGATCATACATTCTGGTCCCATTTTAATTTCTAATACATTAATCTTTCCCTCCCAGATGCACAATGAATATTCCATAGACTCTTGTTTGTCAGAAGCTGTCTGGCTTTCATCTATTCAGGTGGTTTCATTGACTGTGAAAGCGTGCTTCAAAGGCCTGATCAGTCAATGACAACTGTCTCACAATAGCATTGAGTAATGCTTCCCTTTTTTCTTTTCAGGCATCTGATAGACAACTTTGACACCTGATCTCTGGGGACCTTACGGAGTCACTTGGAGTTCTTAAGAGACTTCTTTTACTTTATCATTCCAGAAAGAATTGTCACAGGTGAATGTATCGCACTTTCTCAGGAGCTGAACCTGACCCTTGAATCCATCTCATTTGCACTGCAGGTTTCACAATGAATTAAAATGGATTAAGTTGGCTTAATGCTGTTTTACAAGCATGCGGAAAGCTCTGCACCATTCATTTTTAATTTTAATCCTTTGTCTTAGCCTGCTAATTACTATTGTTTTAAGTTCATTATCCTGGCATGCACATTGTTACTAGTTGGATGCTAATGCTTGTAAGCAGTGTCCTTACTTTTGCAGGTACTGACCCTTCAATTGTTGAAGTAGTCCATGTCATTCCTGAACAGGCGACTCTAATCTGCAATTCTGTTTAAATTTTTTTTCTTCACTTGCCTCTAATTAATTAAGCAATAACCTCACTGCACAGTGTTCAAAAGCACTACAACGAGGAGGAAGCAGACTTCAGTTGTGTGATTCCTCAGGTTTGGGTCAGAGAAATTCTATCACGACACAAGTTTTGTCTGTAATGCTTGCAAAATACAACCATAAAAAGCAATCTCAGATATATTTCACCTCTTACCACAAATATTTTGGAATTCTTCATTACAATTCAGATGCTATAATACTACAATAGAGACCAAAGCTTAAGAAAGAAAAAACATGGATGGAAAAAGATATGAATAAAGGAACTAGGTGCAGAATACAAGAAGCTCACTTTTGGTACAGATTGAAATGTCTAACATAATTTCCCGTTTCAGTGAAAGAGTTATCTCCATAAAGTCCTCATGGAGTTCAGCCAGCTCTCTGAATATTTTCTTTGAAGGGAACTTTGCAACCTCACAAATGCAATGTTGTGATCATTACAAAGTTCATCTTTATTATGAATTGTCTGTCTACTGGTTCTGGATACACACACACACACACACACACATTCACAAGCATGACTATCTGTTGTATGAGTAAACTTCTGTTACTTGCAATATGCTCTTTCTATGAGTATTAAATTATTGAAATCCTTTTATAATCCCAGTGAGTTTCTCCTGTCTATGTTTCTCATTGCTCTTCTACAGGCACAATTTCTTGTCAGAGATAAGAAATACTTGGGAAGTAAGTCTTCCCTCCATGAAGACCAATAAATCTAACCAACACAAAACTTCTCATCACCACCAGTTGTACCAACCTACATGAATCTCAACTTATTTCTGCTGCTTTACTTCCTAACCAGTGAAAGAAGTATCCTTGAACCTGTGGACTCCTGATTCTCTCCCATCTTGCCTTTCCGACAACTTCACACATGCACTCATTTCTTCTTACCAAGTTCTTCCAAATTGTAAGATTAGTTTAACAAAAAAATTTGATTTCTGCCTTGGATCATAAATTTTTCTCTACTGCCCTCATTTTCTATTTTTTCATGGAAAGTTACTGTAACATTTTCATCACTCAATGCCTCCACTTCTTGTTCTGTTAGTCCCCATACTGTCCCATTTAGGTATCTTAAAAGATCTATTTATTTGTGTATTTATTTGAAATGGAGGGACGGAGGGTTGAGGTAGAGAGAAAGAGGGGGGGAGAGAGAGAGAGAGAGAGAGAGAGAGAGAGAAATTGTCAGACAACATCCAATTTGTCAGGGGACTTGAACCATCACTCTTTTATGGAATGCCAGCATTTCAAGCTGTAGCTTAACCACTGCACCATAATGCTGGCCCCATCTATTAAGTTTTTTTTTTTTAATCACATTGCTTCCTAAAAGGGATTTTGTCATTGACTTCCACATCACCACACTGGGACAATCAATTATTTCTTCTTGTTCTGTGTCTCATTTACTTAGTCTCTCGGGAACATTGGACAGAGCTGCTATTTTCCATTCTTGAAACACTTTCTCTTCCCGACTTCAGTTAAACCATGACGTCCTGATTTACCTCAAACATCACTGGCTATTTCTTCCTAGTGTTTTTTGCCAGCTTCCCGTCCTCATTCCATTCTGTATATTCTGAAGTTCCTGGTTCTTGGCCTTTGACCTTCTTCTTTATCTATATTCACATCCTAAGTGATCATAAGTGATCCCATGACTTCAAGTGATACCTGTATGTCAATATCTCCCTAAGTTATATCTTCCATACTGAACTCCTCTGAGAGATTTAGACTCACATAACTACTTTTCAAGTCAATATTTCCACTTATTTTATAACAGGCATGCAATCCTTTATATGCCCAAAATGAAACTTGGACTTTATTGATTGGTAAAATAATTGATCCAATATCTTCATTTGTTCAACCCCAGCTATGTAAAAGAAAGAGAGAAAACACATTTTAAGTCCTCTGAAAAGTAACAAAAGTATGACAAACTATAAGAGATTATCAAAAATAGATACAAAATTGAAATTGAGAGTGGCAAATAAACTTCATAACTGTTGTATAAAAAGAGCAGAAATCAGGGGCCGGCTCTGTGGCACAGTGGGTTAATACTCCGCCTGCAGTGCTGGCATCCCATATAGGCTCCGGTTCTAGTTCCAGCTGCCCCTCTTCCAGTCCAGCTCTCTGCTGTGGCCTGGGATAGCAGTAGAAGATGGCCCAAGTGCTTGGGCCCCTGCACCCGCATGGGAGACCGGGAAGAAACACATGACTCCTGGCTTCAGATTGGCGCAGCTCTGGCTGTTGTGGCCACCTGGGGAGTGAACTAATGGAAGGAAGACCTTTCTTTCTATCCCTCTCACTGTCTGTAACTCTACCTCTCAAATAAATAAATAAAATCTTAAAAAATAAAAAGAGCAGGGGCCAGCGCCATGGCTCACTTGGTTAATCCTCCGCCTGTGGCACCGGCATCCCATATGGGTGCCGGTTCTAGTCCCAGTTGCTCCTCTTCCAGTCCAGCTCTCTGCTGTGGCCCGGAAGGGCAGTGGAGGATGGCCCAGGTTCTTGAGCCCCTGCACCCGCATGGGAGACCAGGAGGAAGCACCTGGCTCCTGGCTTCGGATCGGCCCAGCACTGGCCATGGCAGCCATTTGAGGAGTGAACCAATGGAGGGAGGACCTTTCTCTCTGTCTCTCTCTCACTGTCTATAATTCTACCTGTCAAATAAATAAAGAAAGAAATATAAAAAGAGCAGAAATAAAAACTCAAATATTCGTAAAAGTTTGGAAGCCTAGTGAGGGACTCCCTCAACAATGAGATGCCAAAAACATTCCTTCTTCGGGAGAGGTTAAAACATAGACAACTCTTACATGGGATCCCAGCATGGTTTTGAATTGACTAGATTGTCTGCAGGGAAATTATGGTTTAAGATGTAGGTGAAGTTGATCCCCAGTTGGTATTACCTTTAGAGGCCTGAGAAAATAAATCATAAATTCTGGATACAATTATATTCATTTTAAGTCTCAAATTACGGTTATCAATATATTATTAATAGCTTAGGCACAAGGAAATAAGACACCATGAAGGAAAACAACTAAAACTATTTTGAAAAGAACAGAAGCAAACTATAAAAATTTTAAAATCATGTATATACCAAAAATATGTTGTAGTTAAACTTCACTTAAAAAAAAGTATTTATGAGGGGCTGGCGCCACGGTGCACTAGGTTAATCCTCTGTCTTTGGTGCCGGGATCCCATATGGGTGCTGGTTCTAGTCCCAGGAAGAAGCACCTGGTTCCTGGCTTCTGATCCACACAGCTTCAGATGTTGCAGCCATTTGGAGAGTGAACCAATGGAAGGAAGACCTTTCTCTCTGTCTCTCTCTCTCACACTGTCTGTAATTCTGCCTGCCAAATAATTAAATAAAATCTTTAAAAAATGGTATTTATGAGATTATCTCCAAGTAGAAGTTTAAAAATTGACAAGACAAATTTCAAAAAATGAATTACAAAAGATTATTCAGAATGAAAGAGAAATTGCATCAAAATCACAAAGTTAATTTTATCTCCTTTACCTGAAATCCTCTGGTCTGCACAAAACTGATACATCTTAATTAATAATCTTACTGACTATTGAGTTGCTTAGATGGTGTTTCCCTCTTCTGTCATACACAATCCAACAATAATGCTATACATTGTGTTTCCAATAATCTGATCCTTTTTTCAGCATTTTTATAGCTATATCCCAGTCTATGATGCTATGGTTTAGGACCTGAACTATTGCAGTTCCCTACTAAATGATCGCTTTGGTTCCATCTGTATCATCTTCTAGTTTTCTCCAAATAGCATCCAGTGATATCTTCTAAAAATTTAAAGCAGACACTAATGATCCTCTTCCTGAAATGCAATGGCTTCCTTTGCTTACAATGCTTACTGAGTTCTCCATAATCTGGTTGCTAAAATATTTTCCCTCTGCTGTGCTCTCAGTTGGCTTTATTGAAAATAAAAACTTAATTTTGCCTCATACATCTTGTACTTTCTGGTGATTCTATATCAAATGTATCATTCTGTGGTACAAGGTTTTGTTCAAATGTCATCTCCACAGGTAAGACTACTCTAATCTTCTCACCTCTTCAACCATTCTGTAGTCTACAGATCTCTTTCATTTTTGTTATGGAATTTACTTCTTTTTGAAGGCATCCTATTTATTCACTCACTTCCTTCCAAAATCCTATCTATTTGGTTTGCTGTTATATTCCCAGAGTCTAGAACCATCTAGTAAGTCATGAATATTCAAAAATAAATGAAGAATGATGAAATGTACTTATAGTAGATTATATTATTAATATAATTGGCAAATGTAAACTTATATATTGTGTAGAAGTTTATCATTGTAGTTTCTGGCACTGTGGTGCTGAAGCTTAAGCCATCACCTGCAATGCCAGCATCCCATATCAGAACACCAATTAGAGTTCCTACTGCTCCACCTCTGATCCAGCACCCAGCTAATGTAGCTGGGAAGGAGGCAGAAGATAGTGCAAGTACTTGGGCTTCTGTCACATTCATAGGAGACCCAGATGAAGCACCTAACCCCTGGCTTTAGCCTGACCCAGCCCTAGCCGTTGTAGATATTTGGGAAGTGAAACAGAGAATGGAATATCTTTTTGTCTCTGTGGCTCTCCCTATTTCTGACAGTGCCTTAAAATAAATAAAACAAATTTTTAAAAAAATTTATAAAAAGCTTTTCATTGGAGTAGATTTTTTAAAATTTTAAAGTCCTTTTTAAAATTTCTTAAGTTTAGCTTTTTAAAAAAATTTTAACTTTTCTTTAGTTGTACAATTGTTATGTATTTCATATATACAGATTTAGGAACATAGTGATAATTCCCCTTATAACCTCCCACACACCTATGCTCTGACCGTTTTTCCTCCTCTCTCTCACATTCCCACTGTTAATTTTTACAAATATTTATTTTTAGTTTACTTAATGATTGCATAGTTAACCCTACACAGAGTCAAAGAGTTCACCAAGTACTATGAAGATAAAAAAGGAACATTTTTCCTCAATGGAAGAGACAAGGGCTATAAAAATCATTGAATCTCAAAGCATCTATTACACTCCAACACATTACATCTCAGATAATTGATTAGTAAGCTCTGATTGCAGAAAACATATGCTATCCATATTATTGCAATTGGTGTATTTCACTAAGTATAATGGTTTCCAGTTGTGTCCATCTTATTGCAAAAGACAGAATTACACCTTTGTTTTTATAGTTGTAGTACTCCATAGTGTGTATATACCATAATTCCTTTATCCAGTCTAAGTTGATGCACATCTGGGTTGATTCCATAACTTACCTATTGTGAATTGTGCTGCAATGAACCTGGGGGTACAGATAACTCTTTAATATACTGAACTTTTCTGGTTTGTGTGAATTCCCAGGAGTGGGATGGCTGGATCCTATGGTAGGTCTATATTCAGATTTCTGAGGTGTCTCCACACTGTCTCTCACAGTGGCACACCAGTTCACATTCCCACCAGCAGTGCTCCAGGGTATCTTTTACTCCACATCCTCAGCAGCGTCTGTCATTTGTTGACTTCTGTACAAAGGCCGTTCTAACTGCCGTGAGGTAAAACCTTGTTGTGGTTTTGATTTGCATTTCCCTGGTGGCTAGTGATCCTGAATATTTTTTCAAGTGTCTGTTGGCCATTGGAATTTCTTATCTTGAAAAATATCTGTTCAAGTACTTTGCTAATTTGTCAACTGAATTGTTTATTTTGTTGAAATTGAATTTCTTGAGCTCTTTATAGATAAGGGATCTTAACCCTTTATCAATTGCATAGTTTTCAAATATTCTCTCCCATTTTGTCAGCTGCCTCTTCACTTTGCTGAGTGCTTCTTTTGCAGTGCAGAAGCTTCACAGCTTGATGTAAATCCATTTTTCAACTTTGGATTTGATTGCCTATGCTTCTGGGGTCTTTTCCCAGAAGCCTTTGCCTATGCCAATGTCTTCCAGAGTTTCTCCAATGTTCTCTGGTTATTTGATGGTAACAGTTCACAGATGCAGGTCTTTGATCCATTTTCAGTGGATGCTTGTGTGAGGTGTAAGGTAGGGGCCTAATTTCATACTTCTGCACATGGAGATCCAGTTTCCTCAGTACCATCCATGAGGAGACTGTCCTTCCTCCAGAGAATGACCCCAGCTCCTTTGTCAAAGAGAAGTTAGTTGTACATATGTGGATTAATTTATGGCATTTCTGTTCTGTTCCATTGTTTATAAGTCTGTTTTGTGCCAATACCAGGCAGTTTTGATTATAAGGACTTGTACTATGACTTGAAATCAGGTATTGTGATGCCTTCAGCTTTGTTTTCATTGTATATGATTGCTCTAGCTATTATGGTCTCTTGTGTTTCTATATAAAATTTAGCATCATTTTTTCTAGAAATGTGAGGAATGACTTTGGTAGTTTGATTGACAGTACATTTGAATCTGTAAATTGCTTTTGGTAGTATGGACATTTTGAGGATGTTGATTCTTCCAATACATGAACATGAAGGATTTTTCCATTTTTTAATGTCTTACTCTATTCTTTACTTATTTTTTATTTACTTATTTACTTATTTACTTATTTTTATTTACTTATTTTTTATAATTCTCATTGTAGAGGTCTTTGACATCCTTGTCTGAATTTATTCCAAGGTATTTGATTTTTCTTTGTAGCTACTATGAATGAAATTGATCTTAGAAGTTGTTTCTCAGCCATGGCATTATCTGTGTATGCAAAGGCTGTTGATTTTCCCATGTTGATTTTATATTCTGCCACTTTACCAAACTCTTCTGTGAGTTCCAATAGTTTCCTAGTGGAGTTTTTTGAATCCCCTATATATATATTTATGTTATCTATTTAAGTCATTTAACTTCCTGTTTTCCAATTTGTATCAGTTTGATTTCTTTTTCTTGCCTAATGTCTCTGGCTAAAACTTCCAGGAATACATTGAATAGCAATGGTGAGAGTGGGTATCCTTATCTGGTTCCAGATCTCAGTGGGAATGCTTCCAAGTTTTCCCCAATCAATAGGATACTGGCTGTGGGTTTGTAATAAGTTACCTTGATTGTGTTGAGGGATATTCCCTCTATCCCCAATTTGTTAAATGTTTTCATCATGAAAGGGTGTTGTATTTTATCAAATGCTTCCTCTGAATCTATAGCAATAATCCTAATAATCATATAGGCTTTGTTCTTCAATTTGTTAATGTGATGTATCAGGTTGATTGATTTGTGAATATTGGAACATCCGTGCATACCAGGGATAAATACTACTTAGTCCAGGTGAATAATATTTCTGATGGGTTGCTGGAATCAATTGGCTAGTATTTCAGTGAGGATTTTTGCAATTATGTTCATCAGAGAAATTAGTCTGTAATTCTCTTTCTCTTTTGTATCTTTTTCAGGTTTAGAAATTAAGGTGATGCTGGCTTCATAGAAGGAGCTGGGGAATATTCCTTCCCTTTTGATTATTTTGAATGGCTTGAGAAGAATTGGAGTTAATCCTTCTTTAAATGGTAGAATTTTGCAGTGAAGCCATCTGGTACTGGGCTTTTCTTTGCTTGCAGGGTCTTCATTACTGATTTAATTTCTGTCTTGGTTATTGGTCCATGTAGGTTTTCTACATCTTTGTGATTCAATTTTGGTTGATTGATTATGTCTAGGAATCTATCCATTTCTTCTAAGTTTCCCAATTTGTTGGCATACAGTTTTTCTAGTAATTCCTGATAATTCTATTTATTTCTGTGCTATCTGTTGTTACATTTGCTTTTTGATCTCCAATTTTAATGATTTGGTTTCCCTTTGCTTTTTTCCTTTAGTTGGGCCATTGGTGTATAAATTTTGTTTAATTTTTCAAAAAGCCAGCTCTTCATTTAACTGATCTTTTGTATTTTTTGGCCTCAATTTTGTTTATTTCTTCTCTGAATTATAATTATTTCTTTCCTCCTATTGATTTGGGGCTTGGTTTGTTGTTGTTTTTATAAGTCCTTGAGATGTATTGATAGTTCATTTATTTGGTACCTTTTAGTTTCTTCATGTAGGCAACCATTGCTATAAACTTCCCTCTTAGCACTGCTATTGCGGTATCCCACAAATTTTGATATCATGTATTGTCATCTTCATTTGTTTACAGAATTTTTTGATTTTTCTTCTGATTTACTCTGTGACCCACTGTTCATTCAGGAGCATGTTGTTCAGTCTCCATGTGTTTGCATGTGATCTAGCAATTCTTGACTTGTTGATATCTAGCTTCCTTCCATTGTGGTCAGAGAAGATTCACAGTAAGATTTTTGTTTTGTTTTGTTTTGAATTTTCTGAGACTTGCGTTATGGCCTAGCATATGGTCTATCCTAGCAAAAGCTCCAGGCACTGATGAGTAGAATATGTATTCTGGAATTGTGGTGTGAAAAGTTCTGTAGATGTCAGTTAGGTCTATTGTTTCCATAATGTCGATTAGCTCTGTTGTCTCTTTGTTGATTTGCTGTCTAGTTGATCTGTCCATTGATGAAAGTGTGATATTGGAGGCCCCTGTTACCATTGTATTGGAGTCTATGTCTCCCTTTAGATCAATTAACATTTAAATAGCCAGGTACTTTGTAATTTGGTGCATATGCACTTATTTTAGTAACATCTTCCTGTTGAATTGATCCCTTAATCATTACATGGTGCCCTTCTTTGCTTCTTTTTACAGTTTTTATGTTAATATCTATTTGGCTGATATTATAATTAGAATTATATATTTTTTGGTTTCTGTTAGCATGGAATCTCTTTTTCCATTCTTTCACTTTAAGTCTGCATGTACCTTTTGGGGGGAAATATGTTTCTTATAAGCAGCAAATAGATGGATCATGTTTATTAACTCCTCCAACCAGTCTGCATATTTTAACTGGAGAGTTGAAGCCATTTACATTCAAGGTAGCTACTGATAAGTAACGACTTGGCCCTGCTGGTTTTCATAAATATCCCCATTGTTTACTTTGGATTTCTATTGCACTTTTACTGGGGGCATTTTCTGGCTTCACATTCTTTTATAAAGATGGCTAACTTCATGTGTTTCTTTGTGTAGTACATCCTTAAGAATGTTTTATAAGACTGGATGAGTGGCCACAATTTTTTCAATTTTGGTTTGCTATGGAAGGTCTTTATTTCACTTTTATTCATAAATGAGAGCTTTGCAGGGTACTATATTCTTGCTTGACAGGTTTTTTTTTTTTTTTCTTTTAAGACCTGGACTATATCTCTCTATTCCCTTCAAGCCTGTAGGGTTTCCAATGAGAAATCAGCTATGGCTCTAATTGGAGATCCTCTGAAAGTAATCTGGCGTTTCTCTTGTGAACATTTTAGAATCTTATGTTTTGCTTTGGAATGTTTAACTTACAACGTCTCATGGTGAAGAGCTTTTCTGGTCATGTCTGTTAGGTGTTCTATGTGCTTCCTCTACTTGAACACCCCTTTCTCTGCAAATTGGGGAAGTTTTTTATAATTATTTCACTAAATAGGCTGTCTAGTCCATTCTCTTTTTCCATGCCTTCAGGAACTCTTAAGACCTGTATGGTTGGTCAGTTGATAGTAACCCATAAATCTCCAACATGGTTTTTAAGTGTTTTTTTTTTTTTGTTTTTTGGTCTGACTGCAAGATTTCAAAAGATTTATCTTCTTTTTAGAATATTTTTCTTTTGTCTTACCAAGTCTGCTGTTACAGTTTTTCACTGCATTTTTATTTGCTCTATTATATTTTTCATTCCTATTATTTTGTGTTCATTTCTCTTTAAAATCTCAATTTCATAGGAACAATTTTCATTAATGTCATATATGATTTTCTTTAGTTCATGAATTTGGTTCTGATTGCTTTTGAGTAATCCTGATGAATTTTTAATTTTTTGAATTCCATTTCTGGCATTTCCTCAATCTCTTCATCCTCACATTCTAATATTAAAATGTTGCTCTGCTTCTTTTGAAGGGTAATGGTGTCTTCCTTATTTCTTGTTTCTTGAATTTCTTCATTTATTTTTAGGGATTTGTTGGAGTTGATTTTTGTTTTTTCATCTGATGGCTTTTCTTTTTGACCCAGACCTCTGTGGCTTAGTGGAATTTCTGCATTTTAATGAATACCAAAAAGTATGTGGTAGTTGTGACCAAAGAGCTCTAGTCAGTGCTCCAGGGTGGGGTGAATATCCAGGGTAATACCCAGGTTGGGCGTAGTAGATCTCAATGTCCATATGTTAGCCTCCAGTGTGTTCCTTACCACCTTATGAACTGCACAAATGATCTGCACAGTGTTCACTGTGAGCAGTTTCCCCTGCAATATCTGCTCTAGGTAACCTGGGAGCTTAGAGCATGTGAAGCCATACCCAGTGATTGACCAGAGACCCATCTCCACTTTGTAGCTTATCATGTAAATTACCTAGTCCCCATGGCCTCAGCACACAAGGCTCCCACAGTCACTGCGTACAGAAATTTCTCTCTGCCTTGCCAGGCTGTCCAGGCTGCAGAGAGGCAGATATTCCCTGGGACAGCTTCACCTACTTGTCTTGATCCTGGGATGCTGTGGGCGCTTTACCATCCTATGTGATTGCCCAGCTACCTTCCAGCCTGGCTCAAAGTCAGTGGGGACTGTGGATTGTTCCCTCCACTAGAATCTCTGGATCACAGTTATAATCAAGAGCCACTGGCTGAATGTTGCTCTATTCTCACCACTGTCACCAGTACTGCTAGAAGGATGGCATCCTGTCTCAGCCAGTTGCTGTGTGTGCACACATGGTCTCCCGCAGCTCCTGCCCAAATGCAAAATGACACCCATCCTTTCTCAGCCAGGCAGCAGGCACTGTTGTGGGGAAGTTGGGGTGAGATAAACATGCCCCCTCTACTGCACCAGGGCTCCAGTCTTGACTCATGCCATGCTCTCCCTCCTGCTATATCACAACAGGATGCTGTAGTCCTGTCTCCATTTCTAAGCTGCTGTCCGCTCTGGCACCAGCTGTTGCACTTCTGCATTGTTTCTCAATTTTCTTTTCTTGATTGTTAATTTTTATTGTATCTTAAAGTGCATTAAACCATATATACATTAAAATAATAAAGCTCAGCTCTGGTAGGTACATAGACGATAAAATAAATTAACTAAAATACTTAACTTCTACTGCTTGATAAATAATAAGTATTTAAATATAAAAATTAAACATATTCTTCAATGCAATCCTCATTATCACTAATTTTTTAAAGACTTATTTATTTTATTGGAAAAGCAGAGTTACAGAGAAGAAGAGGGAGCGAGAAAGGAGGGGGAAGAGGGAGATCTTCCATCTGCCAGTTTACCCCCCAAATGGCTGCAAAGGCCAGAGCTGTGCCCATCTAAAGCCAGGAGCCAGGAGCTCATTCTGGGTGTCCCATGCGGGTGCAGGGACACAAGGACTTGGTCATCTTCTACTACTTTCCCAGGCCTCAGCAGAGAGCTGGATCTGAAGTAGAGCAGCCGGGACTAAAACTGGTGTCCATATGGGATGAACACAGCTCATGGGATGCCAGCACTGCTGGCAATGGCTTTACCCACTATGCCACAGTGCCAGCTCCTTATCATTTGTAAAATGCAGATCTTGAGGTCGGCGCCGTGGCTCAATAGGCTAATCCTCCACCTTGCGGCGCCGGCACACCGGGTTCTAGTCCCGGTCGGGGCGCCGGATTCTGTCCCGGTTGCCCCTCTTCCAGGCCAGCTCTCTGCTATGGCCAGGGAGTGCAGTGGAGGATGGCCCAGGTGCTTGGGCCCTGCACCCCATGGGAGACCAGGAAAAGCACCTGGATCCTGGCTCCTGCCATCGGATCAGCGCAGTGCGCCAGCTGCAGCGGCGGCCATTGGAGGGTGAACCAACGGCAAAGGAAGACCTTTCTCTCTCTGTCTCTCTCACTGTCCACTCTGCCTGTCAAAAAAAAAAAAAAATGCAGATCTTGGTATCCTGAAAATAAGTTTTGGTTTTATTTTAAACCAAAAAAACTCATTGAATATCCAATCCTATTGTTAAATAAAACAAAAAAAAATGCTTGGCAATGGTATTTGACTACTAATGTAAGGATAAGTGGAAACCCACTGAGACGTTCAGAGGTAAACCATGTATCCTCAACCTGTTGATCACCTCTTCCTTGTGAATTATGATTCCTACCTAAAGGACTTGGGAAAATTCCCAGGAGTCTTGAAAAACTCACATTACATGAGTCAGGAGTGAGAAAGAATTTCCTAAGGAAAACTGAAGAAAGTATAATTTTAGTGCACACAACTCAAGGTGAAATGGAGTGGTGAGCTGTTGTTTACGTGGAGATCCTTTGCCAGAGTGTTTCATCTGATCCCAGTGTGCAAGCTCTCACACAGCAGCACAGCCCTCACACTCTACACAGCAAGACAAGAAAACAACCCTGCCCCAACATCTTCCCTAACTTAAATAGAAAAATACAGTCCCAACTCAACAAATGAGATGTTGATCAATATATGAAAAATAAGAAACTATGTGTTTAATGATTGTGTTATTTAGGTAAGATATTCAGAAAGTTCATTCCTCAATACAACAGAGATGAAAGCAATCTCTTGATTTTCTTAAATTAGATGAGTAATCATTGACAATCTGATGGGGAGAAAAGAATGTGGAGATATCAGTGTTCTCCATGAGCCTAACAATTCTTTGCTTTCCATTGCCTTTTTTGTAATTCAAAACTGAATTTTGAGAGAAGAAAAAAATCAAACCAGGCTTTTCAGTCAACGTTTTCCATATTAATATAAATTAAGAGTAAGAAATTTATTGTGCAGACCAGACGTGATGGAGAATAGAGACCTCTTCCCCTAGAAGCAGAATAGCACATCCCACTGCAGACTGGTCATGCATGGGTCTTTACAAGAAGGCAAGTTCAAAGAATTTCTCTCTTTAATACAGATCGACAACAAAAAGATATAAGTGGAAAATCAGCTACTGATATTTTTAAGTCTCTAAAGCAGTACTAAAATACAATGTTAATGTTTTGTTTTGTGGAAAACCAAGCACTACTGATAAGCATAATAACTATAATAATAAAACTAATACAAATTTATGTTACTGAATTTAGTTTTTGTGTAGAAAATTATTCCATAATACCCTATTCAGAAGTCTTTTCAGATGCAGAGATGGAAAGAGGAATTTTTTTCTTTTGGTAAAAAAATCATTAATATATTCAAGGTTTAACTTTCTTTTTACAAGTGTTTCTGAGTGTACCATATGGCACCAGTTAGATTTGAAGGTTTTCATTTGCTTTTTAAACTCTGAGTGAGGTTTCCTTTCATAAGCTCATACATACTGGTTATTTTTTAATAAGCATAAAACTTCGTTATAACACCAAATGCATGATTTAACAGGAAGGAATAAAAAATACATGGCGATAAAATAATTGGCTCATTTAGTCAGGAGCTCCTTTCTAGCTTAATAGTAAAAGATAAGCAGTCATTAGCTTATTAGCTCGAGTTGGACACAGTACTTATTTTTTTAAACAAGTGCTGGAATACATATCTTGACAAATTGTAAAATGCCTGTCCTCTTTTCAGTGCCCCTCCATAGTTCTATATGCATAATGAGGAATGAGTTTGTTCTTGCCAGCTCAGTCAGTTGGGATGGAAACGTTAATGTATTTGAGCAGATGTGTGTCAACATCACCGTGCAGAAAGAAGGTTGTGTGCACCCTGCATTGGCACACTCCATCCTAAAATAAAACACACAAGAATTCTGTACTTCCCTGACAATTTGCCTAGGAAAATATGTTGAAGGCTATAATCCAGCAGATTCAAAGTTCTAGACGCACTTGCTTAAAGTGTTTGTTAGCAGGCCTCATGTATTGTCATGGAGAAAGGAGACTTTCAAACACAGATTTTATTAGAATGCATTTTAGGAAATGGGATTAATATTTACTTTAATTAATAGCTATTTTGTGTTGAGCTTTAACATATTTTTGATAAAAATACTAATGTGATAACCTATTATAGATCAAGGTATTTAGGTAAATTGTTTCCTCTTCAGGTTTAACAGGCCTAATATTTTTCAGCTAGATTTTTTGGTTACTTTATATTGATTTCTGAAGAGACTTCTCATCTTTAATGGACTTATCTATGTTTTTTTCTATATATTTTTCTCCAGAAAAATTCGTATAATAACACTGTATCTAAATTTAAGAGAAACATCAGAAAATGGAAACATTGGGTTTGCAAGATAGAACAACTGTTGGATTCTTCAGTATAAGACACAGATTCCCTTAAGAATTATGTAATTTTAATGCAGACATTTAAAAGGACAAATAGAATATATAAGGTCCACCTGACTTCTGTAATTTTGTCTCATTTTATGATCCATAAATATTAATTGAGCACATATTATTCACTATACATCATTGAAAATTCTTATCAGTGTCATCAAGGCTGCAATTCACATTCTTAAGAAACAGTCTATGAAAACAGAAGGCAATTACAATAGTAAGAATTATGCTACGGTTAGATACACGAAGTTATAGCACAAAACAGCATAACTTTCAGGAACTTTTGAAAGATTAGTACTTGCTTTCCTATCAGAAAAGGGAGGAAAGGTGGAAGAAACAGGAAGTGGTGAGAGGACATCATACAGCTAAGGACAGGATTTTGGCTGGTGTGACTTGACTATCACTTTGGTGAATGAATGAGAAAGGAAGTGAGGGTGAAGTTGCAGATCTCTGATGGCTTTATATATCATTTTTATGTTCTTAGTCTGTACCTAGCCAACAGGGAAACAGTAGAGGATTCAAAACATAGAGGTAACACAATTATATGGCTGCAGTATAGCAAGAATTAAAAAATTTATATGAAGCAACTGTAGTTACTGAGAAAAAATAAGTGAAACTCAGAGTGACAAGTGGCTATGTAGTGATGTAAAGAAGATATGTAAAAAGAAGAAAGGAAAGGATGAAGGATAAGAGGAGAAATTTTCTGGGATGATATCTATCTGGTTTGGGAATAGAACTAATCTCCGAATTGTGGAATATAAGCAGAGAATTAGGTTTAAAATTTGTAATAGGAAGAAATAGGAACATGTAGACCAAAATAACTGCTGTTTAACAAGTTGAATGTAAGGTGCCTCTGGCACATGCATTATACACATTCAGTAGGCACTTGTGCAGCTGTGCCTTCAAGAAAGGAGCTAGATATTGAGAATCTTTAGTATAAAATCAGTAACAGCATCAAGTAAATTATTTGGATCAAAAGTCACAAAAAGGGTATGTAGAGAAAAATGAGAAAGGAAGGCAAAGGCACACTGCTTGGAACATTAATATTTAAAGGAAAACTTAACAAAGGCATCAAGGAAAAAGAGTTGAAAAAGCAAAGGCAGTAGGAAAAATACATGGGAGAAGGGGCATTGAGTGAGTTGGGAACAGGTAAAAATTCGGACGGAAAGGAAGATTTATTAACTGTCTAGACGGAGGTTTAATAACAAAAGCCCCAAGTTATTCATGCCATTGGGGACTTTAGGAAGAAGGGTTTCATTTGAGTACAAGGAGCAGAAATTAGCCAATAGTTTGCCAAAGAGAAAATAGGAAGCTTCAGGAGGTCAAAATGACACAGATTGTTGAAAATAAAGTTGGTTTGTTATACAATTAAGTATAATTACAGAGTTTCCTACAATTCTCAGAAATATTAAATGGCAGAAATTGAAGTGGCACCAGATATTCCATAGAATTTCCCAGAAAGAGAGCTATTCCTTCATCTAAATTTATGAAAATATTTATTTGAAAATAAGAGTGGACAATTTTGACGATTCTCACAAAATAAAAGGTGAAATGACACAGAAATAAAGAGAACCACAGTTTAAGACAGAGACAAAACTAAGAGGATTGAGTTTTCTGAAACTAAGGTTTCAGAAATATATTTGCTCTCTTGGAAGGGAGTGTTAAACATGCAGCCAAGAATGTTAGTTGCCAAAGTGGAATACAAAAAAAAAAAATATTTAAATTAGAAAAGGTGAAGATTGTAACTCTAAAATAGTAGCCTCATCAATATTGTTAGAGTTCCCTACCTTTCTCTAATGTAGAAAATGTACTGGTAATCAGTCATCAAAGTACATAGGAAGCCAACAATACAGAAATACAAGACTTGGGTAAGAATTGGTCTTAACAGAAAGAAAAGATGACAGTGAAAACTGGGACTTGGCAAATTGCTGGCCCTCTTTCCCTGGTGACGGTGTGCATGTTGTAAACAGCAGCTTCTGATTATGAGAGTCAGAATGGAGGCTGTAGCTTAGTTTTAAAGTCACATTTGATAAGCTATGAAGGAAGAAAGAAGGTTTTATGTTACAATGAGTAGTTAGAGAGAAATCATGATCTTAGAGGATATCAATTAGTGTCAAAACAAGCAAATGACTACACTTTTAAAAATACATCTATCTTTATCTGAGAAAGCTAGTCTAGTCATCCTTGGTTACTTTTGTTTCAAGGTGATTAGCAATTCTTTCATTCTAGTAAAATGTATTAAGCACTTACTAATCACTCTTGAGTGATTTTCAGTAAATTGGATAGTCTAAAACTGAGTCCCTGCTGTTCTTGATTCAGATTGTTGATTCTCAGATTTTTGGGGACCCAGGTGGCCTGGTGCATCCATTATGCAGTCTGAAGTCACAAGTAGTTTACCTCCCATAGACAAAATGAGATTGGGTGCTTTTAGGCTGGTATAGCCATAGTCTTCCCAAAACTTTGATACACATTATTTTTAAAAATGTGCCTGTTAACAGCAATAACTAAATTTATTCTGAGACTTGATAGAAAGAAATTATATACTGCATTTACAGTTGGAAAATTAAAAGTAATTACTATTGAAATGATCATTAACCAATTAGTATAATTGGGCTTTAACTTTTTATGTTGAACCCCTTCGTCTACAGAGTAAACCCATTGAAATTCTCTACTTATTTTAGGCAGACACACCATTAAGTTATTCAACCCTGAAACTATGCCTCGCCATCTGCTTAGTTCAAATGGTTGTGTGGATTCCTCTCTTGGTAGGCTATATTAAGTTTGCACCAACATAGCATTTTAACCTCTAAACACAGAAAAAGCAACAAACAGGTGAAGATCAACAAACACTGCAGAAAGATTTTAAATAACTAATCAGATGGAAGGAGTATCTAAAAAGTGCAGGCAGGAAAATGGAATGCCAACTGTTGTAGCCACAAGCTTGAGGAGGTGAGAATGGACGGCTGCCTGCCAAGGAAACCTCGGGCCCTGTAAATTCAAAGTGTTACTACAAATAGAAGTACTGGTGCACATGAGCCCACATGCTTGCATGCATGTGTGCACACGTACACACATACAAGCATACACAAGGAAGTAACAGTACATATCTAAACAGGAAACTTCCACATCTTAGATTTAGGTTGAGAAGCAAGTATGCAGAGTGTTCAGTGAGACATAATAAGAATCTGAAACATGAGGATCCACGTCTTGCCTCTATCACTAAATGCTTGGTTTCCCTGCACACTCTCTTTAACATTTCTAAGCATCTATGAGCTCAATTTTAAAACAGGGATTAAGCTCAGTTCCTAGAGAAAGGACTGCTAGTGAATTGAACGTCGAGATCCAGAAAGGTCTTCCAACTGAGAGTGACATGGAGGAAGTACCTCACGTGTGCTGGCAATTGTGGGCTAGAATGATTTTTCTGTTTCCTTGCTGCCAATTCCCCACTGTGTCTCACTCTTCCTGTAAAGTAGTTAGCTTTAAAGTAACTTACATGTAGGCATGCCAGACCTTTCAAATATCTTAGTTTCTCCTCTTTCATAACCCGAAAGTTCAAATAATTTAGATATTTCTGAACTCAAGTAAGAAAGCTTTAAATATTTTGTGCCTTAGAATTCTTCCTCTTTCTATCTGAATACCCTCTCTCTCTGTGCTCATTCTGCAGTTGTCTTCCTGTGTTATCCATTTCAATACTTTACTAAATTCAAGTATTTTCTTTCCCTGAACTACTATTTGGTCATGTATCTGGCCCTTTTAGAAATTGTATAACATCTAAAAAGTCATCAGGAAATATTTTAATGGTCATGAATAAATTGTACTTTTAGATGTATGCTTTCAAGATTTTGTAATTTCAATTCTCAAGACAAACATTTCTACAATTTTTGCCATATCACAACACAAACTAAAAGCCTTTTGATATATTATAAATGCTTCCTCCCCTTTTCATTAATTTTACCAAAAGTGTGTGGCTTACTACATATCATAACAAATCTAAAATATATTTTTCTCACTAATAGTTTCTACAGGCTAAACAGGAAATAATGGAAGTACTGCACTAGGCTGGAGAAAAATAGTAAAAAGAAAAAAAAAAGTGTAGAAAGTACACTTCCAGGGAAAAATCAGAGAGAAAACTTCACTGGAAATCCTAAGAGAAGATAAAGGAATGGCCTGGACCTGTTTGGAGGGTGTGGACACGTCGCCCAAACACAAACATAACACACAATTGCAGCAGCAGAGGGCCGGAGCAGGCAGAATCCAGAGACAGAGAGGAGACTGGACTGCAGCAACCCGTGGTGATACAACCAGAGAGAGAGCGTGCCAGGAGTCAGGATTGAACCCTTGAGGCTAGTCGTCACTACTGGTTGCCCATAGACCCAGTGGAAGTAGAGGAGGCAGGTTATCTCACCCCAACTTCCCCACAGCAGCACCTGCTGCTTGGCTGAGAAAGGGTGGACACCATTTTGGGTTTGGGTGGAAACTATGGAAGAACTCGAGTGAGGGCACAGCAGCTGCCCAAGACAGGATGCCGTCTTCTCTGTACTGGCAGCAGTGGTGAGAAGAGAGCAACATTCATTCAGTGGTTCTTGTGCACACCTGAGGTCCAAAGATTCTAGTAAAAGAACAATCTCAATCCCTACTTTGAGCCTGCCTAGAAAGTGGCTGGGCAACCACACGGTATGGTAAGGGGCTCGCAACCTCCCAAGATCAAGACGACTGTGTAAAGCTGTCTTGGGGAACACCTACCTCTCTGTTGCCTGGACAGCCTGGCAAGGCAGAGAGAAACTTCTGCACCCAGCAAATGTGGGATACTTGTGTGCTGAGAGCATTGGGACTAGTTAGTTACATGAGAAGGTACAGGCTATAGCTGGGACTCTTGGCAATCACTGCGTGTGGCTCCATATGCTCGGAGCTCCTTGTTTGCCCAGAGCAGGCCATTGCAGAAGGAATTGGGCTCACAATGAGGACTGCACAGATCATTTGTGTGTATTTCATATGATGGCATGGAACACACTGGGAGCTGACACCTGGGCACTGAGAGCTACCATGACCAACTTGGGTGTTACCCTGGATACTCACCCATCCTGGAGCACTGACCAGAGCTCCCTGGTTGCAACCACCATACACATCTTACTATTCACTGAAAGCACAGTGGTTCCACTAAGCCAGAGAGGAATATCTCAAAAAGAAAAGCCATCAGAGGAAAAAACAAAAATCAACTCCACAAATGCCTACAAATAAATGCAAAAATTCAAGAAACAATAAGGAAGACACCATGATCTCTCCAAAGGAACATAGCAGTATTTCAATATTAGACTGGGAAGATGAAAGATTGAGGAAGTTCCAGAAATGGAATTCAAAAATTAAAACTAGGTCTCTTCAAAAGCAATTAGAAGCAAATCCACACACTACAAAATATGAAAATTTTCCCATGAAACTGAGGTTGTAAAGAGAAATAAAAATGAAATACTAGAAATGAAGAATTCAATAGATAAAACAAAGAAATGCAATGGAAAGCCTTAATAGCAGTCTTGGCAAGGCAGAAGAAAGAATTTTCAGACAAAAAGGCAAATCTTTGGAAATCTTGCAGACAAACCAAAAAAAAAAAAAAAAGAAGAAGAAAATAGAAAATGTAAAAACAGTGTTGGAGATTTCTGGGATACTATCAAATGACCCAACATATGGGTCTTTAGAGTTCCTGAAGGTGTATAAAGAGAGAATGTACTAGAAGGCTTATTTAGTGAAATAATTATTTTAAAAAATTTTCCCAATTTGGAGAAAGAAAGGGACGTCCAAGTAAAGGAAGCACATAGAGCCCCTAACAGACATGACTAAAAAAATCTTCCCCATGACACATTGTAGTCAAACTTTCTACACTAAAACATAAAGAAAAGATTTTAAAATATGCACAAGAAAAATGCCAGATTACTTTCAGAGGATCTTCAATTAGAGTCACAGCAGACTTCTCTCCAGAAACCATACAGGCTAGAAAGGAATGGAGAGATACAGTCCAAGTCTTAAAAGAAAAAAAAAAAAAAAACTGTTATCTCAGAATAATGTACACTGCAAAGGTCTCACTTATGAATGAAGGTGAAATAAAGACCTTCCATAACAAACCGAAATTGAAAGAATTTGTGGCCACTCATCCAGCTCACAAAAGATGTTTAAGGATGTGCTACACACAGAAACACAGAAAGTTAGCCATCGTTATGAAGAATGTTAAGGCAGAAAATGCAATTTTTCACAAACACACGGCCAGCATCCTGTTGTATAGAGACAAGCTGGAAGCATTACCCCTAAGATCTGAAACCAGACAATGATCCCATTTTCACCATTGCTATTTAATGTACTCCTGGAAGTATTAGTCTGAGCCATTAGGCAAGAAAAAGAAATTAAAGGAATACGAATTGGAAAGGAGGAAATCAAACTATCTCTATTTGCAGATGAAATGGTTCTATATATATAGAAGATCCAAAAGACTCCATTGAGATATTATTGGAACTCTTAAAAGGGTTTAATAAATTGGCAGGATATAAAATCAACACAAAAAATAAATAACCCTGTATATGCAGAAAATTTCATGGTTCAGAGAGAACTTTTAAGATCAGTCCCATTCACAGTAGTTACAAAAAGAATTAATATCTTGGAATAAATTTAACCAAGGATGTCAAAGACCTCTATGATGAAAACTATAAAACACTAAGGAAAGAAATAGAACAAGACATTAAAGGACAGAAAAATCTATGCTGTTCATGGATTAGAAGAATGAACATCATCAAAATATCCATACTACTAAAAGTAATTTACAGATTCAATGTAACCCCAAATACCAATGATAGCTTTCACAGATCTAGAAAAAAGTGATGGTAAAGCTCATATGGAAACACAAAAGACCCCGAATAGCTAAAGCAATCTAATACAACTAAAACAAAGCCAGAGTCATCACAATTCCTGATTTCAAGAAATACTATAGAATAGCATAATCAAAACAGCCTGTTACTGGCACAAAAACAGATTTGCAGACCAACGGGACAGAATAGAAACTCCAGAAATCAATCCATGCATCTACAACCAACTTATCTTTGACAAAGGAGCTGGGGTCAATCCCTGGAGCAAGGGCAGACTCTTTAACGAAAGGTGTTGGAGAAGCTGGATTTCCATGTGAACATATATGGAATGAGACCCCTACATTATACCTTATACAAACATCCACTCAAATGGATCAAAGACCTGAATCTACAACCTATTACCATCCAATTACTAGAGAATATTGAGGAAACTGCGAGACATTGACATAGGCAAATGCTTCTTGAAAAAGACTCCAGAAGCATAGGCAATGAAAGACATAATTGACAAATGGGATTACATCATGATGAGAAGCTTCTGCACTGCAAAGGAAACATTTAGCAATGTGAAGAGGAAACCGACAGAATGGGAGAAAATATTTGCAAACTAAACAACTGATCAAGGGTTAACATCAAGAATCTATAAAGAGCTCAATAAATTCAACAACAACAAATCTAATAATCCAGTTTAGAAATGAGTAAAGGACTTGAACGGGCATTTTTCAAGAGAGTATATTCAAATGTTCAAGATACACTTGAGAAAATGCTCAAGATCACAAGCTGTCAGGGAAATGCAAATCAAACCCATATCAAGATTTCACCTCACTCCAGTTAGAACGGCCTTCATAACAGAGATCAACAGATGACAAATGCTAGAGAGAATATGGGGAAAAGGTAACCTGGTTCACTGTTGGTGAGAATGTAAACTGGTGGGGCCACTGTGGAAGTTACCTCAGAAATCTCAGTAATTTGTATTAAAATGTATTTCTGAAATCAAAACATATTTGGTTATCAATGTATAAACTGAAATCTAGTTTATTTACAAAAATAACTATTCCATTTGTATTTCACAGAATTTACTGAAAAGACCACAAATAGGGAGACTTAGAGGTTCCATCCATTTTCCTGGTAATCATCTAGATATCCACTATTTGGGATTGTGACTTAACATGGCAAATGAACTTAAACATATTCAAAGTAATACATAGTTACATAAGCAAAAGAGAATACAAAGGCGTCTTTATAGCAAAAATAATCACAGCAAAAGCCTCTAAACTCTGAAGAAAGTTCTTTGCAGCATGTCCTGAAACTTCACCCAGACAGAGACTATGGGATCAGAGAACATGATCCAAAAGAGTTCACTTATTGAATGTTATCGAGTAATTTCTTTGTCATTCAGATTCCACTTTTATCTATCAGATGCTAATATACAGCCAGAATATGGAGTGTCTCAGGTTGTGTGGAGAGAGACAAAGACTCTTGGGAGAAGAGATTGGTCAAGCCATATGTGACTGGATGTGAGTTTTGAGTCCAGGAAGATTTCTCAGGCTCATGGCTTCTCTGTAAATATGTGGAGTATCCCAAATTGTCCCATTCAGATATCTCTCTTCAGCACATCCACTTGTGAAGTAAAAACTCCAGGACATTACAAAGTGCAAGCAATCATTTCCAGTTGGCATCTCCTCTCCCCCGTCACTCTCTCCAAAGTGTTCTTAAATTTTCAATGTGGAGCCAATATTGCTGTGCAGCAGGTTAAGTCTCTGCCTGGGATGGCGGCATCCCGTATGGACCCTTGTTCACGTACCAGTTGCTCCACTTCCATTTCAGTTCCCTACTAATGTGTCTGGGAAAGCAACAGAAGATGGACCAGGTACTTGGGCCCTTGTACCCGCATGAGGAGACCTGGATGAAGTTCCTGGCTCCTGGCTTCAGCCTACCCCAGCCCTGATCATTGCAGCTATTTGAGGGGCAAATCAGATGATGAAAGACTCTCATTCTCTCTCTCTCTCTCTCTCTCTCCATCTATCTCTCTCTGTAACTCTGCCTTTCAAGTAAATAAATAAATCTTTATAAAATGTTTCTGTGTTTCAAAAACATTTAATTTTAATTTGTTTTTAAAAACAAATCCCCAAAATGCATTAATTAATTATTACTCCCAATGTCAGTATTTATATCACAAATAAATAAATTGTAAATTCCGTGAAGATATAGTTTTTCTTCTTGGTTTATCAGATTGTGATGGGTGAAATGAATTAGGCTGGGATTCTAATCATTAATAAGGTATATTTTTTGCATGAAGAAGCAAGCAATATGACTACTAGAAAATGATTGGAAGAGAACCCAAGAGAGAAAGCTTGCAGTTTATGGAAGGGTTATTCATGCTGAGACCTGCCTGAGAAATTAAACCTATGCAGGATGTCCCTGGTTCTGCCTTCAATTAGATTATAGGCTATAAAACAGCTTAGAAGTGTGGTTTTCACCAGAGTTAATGTAAAGGACAAAGGGCAGACGGTAATGAGTTCCTGACCCAAAAGAGCTCATAAGAAAGGGAAATTCTAGCAAAACAACCTTACTTTGACCATTTTAATAGTGTGTATATGTGTGAAGCAACATTTTTTCATCAGTAATCCAGGTATATTTTTATTAGACTAGGACATATCAGGTCACAAAACTTAATGGCCACATGGGCCAAAGGGCAGGCAGTCACACAGATGAGTGAAGTGGCCTGAACCTGAGAATATAAGGGCTCATGTGTTACCCAAAGGCAGAGTCACTGGAGGCAAAGTCAGTATGTGGACTTATCATCTGATGTCTTATGGGATTTATAAATAGGGATGTTCAAGTAAAATCTGGTGTGAGGTTGCCATCCAGACAATGCAAGCATCAGAGGCCACCCAGGCAGCGGCGTCTTTGGTGGAGGTGGCTGTGATAGCTTCTCAGGAAATGCAGCAGGTAGCCATGCCACCACGGCACTCAACAGGTAGAGGCAGGGATAGGGGAACAAAGGAGGATCCCAGGTCTGTCCTCAAATGTATTTTCTTTCTGATTATTATTTATTAACACTAAGGCCTGATATTGATTTTGAATTCAAATACAACAGAATACAGCAAGTGTTCTACAGCATAGCATACATTAAAGATAAATTACACACATTTCATATGAAAGACTTGACTTGAAAAACCAGAACTTACTCTAAGTCCATTTGCAGGATTAAACAAGGCTCAATGGTGGTTCTAGGAGAAGAAAGTGATAAAGAACAAAGATCTTCCAAGACAGCCTTCAAAGATAACCCCAGCAATGCCACAGGAGATGTGTTCTGGTGTTTTATGTAAAGGGCCCATTTCAGCATTCCAGTGACATATGGGAAGAAGCTAATGCACGGTGTATTCCATTCTTTTTACAATGCCACTCAGAAGTCCTACATACTGTTTGCACTCAAATCCAATCAAGCAAAACTTAGCCACATAGTCATACCTGTCAATTAGAAGAACTGGAAATTTTAATCTTTGCAATTGGAAACCTTGTGTCCATCTAAAAATTGACAGATCTATTTTGAAAGAAGAAGGAATATATATATATGTATTTATATATATAGATATTTCCTCTACCAACAAAACTCTACTGCTTTAGAAATTATCTTGTTAGATAAATCCCAATAAAACATATATATAAACATATATTTCATACTCATGGGTGGTTTAAAACCCAGTAGGTAACATGCTCTTGAGAACAGATGCTATCCAAGAAAAGGGAATCATGTGACCAAATATATGCAAGCTGGAAAGTGTGGTGCTTTACATGATACTGGGGATTTGGCCCAGAACTTGACTGGCCTTCTCAACACAATAAGACTCACTCCAGGGAGAATATTGTGGAGCAGACAGAACCATTGAAACTGGCCTCTGATCCTGGAGCCTTACTCATTCCAGGCACCAATGCCAAGTTGAGAAGTTCTGCTTTTATTCTGTCAGAGCAAGCCACTTCATGAACAAGGAACCGCTGGAGAAATAACTCTGCCAGCACATAAAAATGCTGCCTGGTCGCTTCCTGAATCACCCAACTGAATCACCCATCACCAGGAAACAAAGTGCCTAACAAAAGAGGCCTGGATCTGTATAGCACCAAAATCATCTACAATATACAAAACTTTTTAAAAAGTATGGAGATAAAGAATAGACTCAGGGATATATCTCCATCTTGATAAAACTCTCAAAACTTGTCAAAATATACTGCTTTAATAATCCTTTACTTTTAGACTTCAACTTCAATCACCAGAAGTTTATTTTCCCTTATTGCCTCTGCTTTTGTCAATGTTTTTCTCTTCCTTGCACTTGAAGTTAAGATTTTCTCAAAGCATGGCCTTGAGCTTTCAACTTTTAATCCTGACCCCCAAATCTTTCAAGAAATCTAAAAGCAACTTCTGTTTTAACTCACGCCCTCAAAATCCAAGCTCTATCACAAATACTCTGCCCCATTTTCATCCAAACTCACATTCATCTTATTGGAGAGATAAAGAAATACAACTGAAACAGAGGCCATATAAGTGCCATGTTAGTGTGGGCTTGAGGCATCAAAGACAGCTTGCATTAGAATGTTAACAATGGAATGCAAAAGAAGGTAGAAAAGTGAGGGACCTAAATTAGAGATAAAACTGAACTGCTGACTGATTGTGTAGAATAGGTTTAGGAAAGATTCAAAGATAGCACTGGAATTCCCAACATGAGGCAAAGGAAGTAATAAGCATTAGCAGAGATAGAAAATCAGGAAGGTGATTTATGGTGAGGCTGAGGCTTTTGATTTGTAATATGAAGCATTGTTTGGTGACTGCATAAGTACATCTTCCCATTAATGACTTTTTTCTATCATCCACATCTCTAAAAATAGGCCTCTAAATTTCTATTCAGAAGGAAAACAATGTTATCATGGTATTTTTCTCTCTAGTAAATACATTCTGATGAATATTTTTGGCTGCTTGAGTAATTATAGTGTTAAAGAAACAAAATGAATCCAGACTTCAGTAAGGGAAGATCTTATTCAAAAGGACTTTTGCCATAAGGGAAAGGGCCTATGGTGGTAATGAGGGAAACTATTATAATAAGGAGAGTTCTGACCATGAGATCAACAAGTGTCTCAATGGTCAGTCAGAAAAATGGCTATTAAAGGGAGGAATGCTTACAAGTCTAGTAAAAACATGGTGGAGGGAACTGAATGAACCAGGGAATTTGGTCAAGAAATATTTTTCTCTGAGATCAGATGATGCTTGTGAGTGGCCTTCGAGGAGGGCTGATTCTGCTTTCCAATGCTCAAGGACTGGCCAGAGTTCAGGGACATTGGGAAGGGCCAGAAGCCCGAGTAAAGTTTGCTGAAGTGAGTGGACATTTTGTGACTGGTCAGTAGGAACAAACAATCCATTTCGAGATTAGGATTAGAAATTTAAAAGGCCTGTGTCTGGCCTTGTCATACAAGTGATCACTCATAAGCCTTATGCATTCATACAGGGAAGAGTGGCTCTTTGGCATTTCTCTGAGTTATAAGCCATTTCTTGGACACAAGGGTCAGGGGTAATTTCTTGATTGTTCTCTGGAACAGGGTAAATCAAGAAAAGTTTAGCATTGCCTGATGCATTTCAAACAGATTATTTTCTGCAAGGAGTAGCTAGTCTGGCTAGTCTGAAGGTTTTTCTTTAAAATATTTAAAAAGTGTTGAGAAACTAAAAATTTTTAGTCTGCACTTTTTTCTATATAAGGTCACTGTGGAAATGAAAGGAAATTTGACGCTGTTTTTCTCCCAAATGCTGCCTATCAATTTAGCAGACAAGAGCTTCCCTTCTCTTCCCTTGCCTTGTTCATTTAATCTCTTTAGAGAGAACTTTGACTCTTCCCTCCACAGGTTTTTGTATTTTCTATCAGGATCTCAAATAAGCTGTTTAATAATGCCAAGAGGACCATTTTCATTGGAATTTTATTGTGATTTACTAGGTCTACAAACATAGTATTTAGGTTGGGGGAGGGGAGTATTTCTTGTACATCACACAGAAGTTGGCCCATGCACTCAATAAAAGCTCATTATGGAAAGATTATAAACATATAACAATACATTTTAAGTGAGATGCAATGATCCATAAAATTGTTGTGGCTAATTAGCAGATCAAATCTCTGTAAGAACTGGATGTCTTTAATATCCTGCAGATACTTAATTCTATAGGTATTTCACTACCCACAAATATTTAGTAAAATTAAATAATAGTATAAGTGTTCCATGGGATTAAAGCAACTGTAAAATGAAACCAAACAAAGTGAGTTTATTTTGCTAATAGAATAAAGAGAATCCCAGTGTTAATATAACATTACACAAAATGTAGAGCAAACATCCTCTGAATCCCAGCCTCATTTCACATGTAATTAACCTTTCTCAATCAAGCTAAGCATCCCTTACACCTCCTTCTCAACTGCCGCTCATCCATATCTCTTCTTTCGTGTGAATAAAAGGCCAGCATCAATTTAGACTGGTAATACTACCTCTTACTGTGCTTCCAGAGCCACATCATCCCAAGAGCATTCTGAATACTGATGATTTCTCCAAGCTCATATGTATGTATTACAGATCTTATTCCTTCTTTGGGTAGTAGGAGCTGTTTAATGCCAAGAGATGATGTTTTAGAGGTAAAATAGTCTCAACTGTTGGTCATAACCAAGGTGAACATGTGTTACATTTTGACCCTTTGTCTAGTTTCTGGCAAATACTCACAAACTGGGAGCAGTAATCCACCCTCTTTGGATGATTCTATTCTCCGTCTACAGGGATGAAACGTGTTACCTAGCTTCACTCAATAAGAATGTTCAATTCCCCTGGTCTCAATGATTGGCAAATAGGTGGGCTCAGAATCCAAGTTACATCAATCTGGATGATTAGAAGGCACATGAGTGAGAGCTGCAGGAAAGAATCATTTCTCAGGACTTTACCTGAGAGCCATGTATGGTTATTGCTGCAATTCTGCTACTACACAGACCTAGAGAACATACACAACATATGGAGATGATTCTCACCAACAGCATGGACAAACCACATCCTGATGATGTTGGGTGAGCCTACACAGAGCCATTTCTTGAGTTGGTTTCACCTGCCTGCCCCCAATACTTCCCAGTTAAATGAATCCTTCCACTCTATTATTATAATTTTTGTTAGTTTGGGGTGTGTTTTCTGTCATAACCAAAGAGTTTCAAGTCATACAATATTAGTTCAATATAATAGATATAGTAGTAATAATATATTTAAGACCACAAGCTCTAATTCCCCTTCTGCTACTAACTTCCTGAATTTCTTTTGGCAAAAATCTTCAGCTTTTCCTTTCAGTATTTAAGAGCCCATAAAATCTTCATTGAAAGTATTAAATAAATTGTAATAAATTATACATAAGAAACTTAGTTTTCAACAAATGGTATTTTTATAACATTGATTTTTGCAGAGATTTTATAAAATAATGAAACTTATTTAGTTTTATTTTAGCTATAGTAAATTTTATTCTAGATATTAGGTTTACCAATGTCCTGAAATTTTTCTTTTTCTGGAAGTGTTTTTAGCTCTGTACTTTAGAGATGTGAATGTCCAGAAGGAGAAGCAAAAAGGTAAATCATGAGTCTAACACTGGAACCCACATTTTCTGATTTAGAGGCAAATTTCAGGACATTGGTGAACCTAATATCTAGAATAAAATTCACTATAGCTAAAATAAAACTAAATAAGTTTCATTGTTTTATAAAATCTCTGCAAAAATCAATGTTATAAAAATACCATTTGTTGAAAACTAACAGTTTCTTATGTATAATTTATTATAATTTATTTAATACTTACAATGAGGTAAAATGATTTATCAAGGGGTAGATCAACAGGATTTACAGACAGGCTGTACAAAAAAAGTAAACAGGAAGAATCCTTTCAAAATGCCCGGCAAGGTTATGTTTTAAGGGCCCTTTCTACTTCTGTCACAATTAACTATGTAATGAGACATTAAAAAATTAGTGCTCAGATATGCACATCTCACAGTCAGAAAATGAGCAAAAATATAAAGTCACAGGTTTTAGGACTGCAGCCCCAAAAGCAAGCAAAAGTTGCCACCCATGACTCAAAGAAAACTATAATTGTTTTCCACAAGATAAAGAATAAGTATCACGTTCACCTTTTGAAATCAGTAGTTACCACTAAAATCCACTGAGAATCTGCCGCATGGCCAGGAGAGATGAAAGCACACATAGTGTGCCATGACAAAAAATTGAACAAAGTAATTCACGAGAATGAAGACCATATATGGACCATCCACTACACTACAACAGGACAGTGTGGGTTCTGAACTAGGGGTAAAGGGGAAAACCTAAGAAAACATCACAAACCACCAGGAAGAGAAATATGAGGAGAAAGGGAAAATGTGAAAAATAAGAAGAAAATATTCTGTTTACATAGCCAACTATTGTAACATGAGTTAATCTTAAGTGAATTTAATTCATGTAAGTCTGAAAAATAATATGAAGTATACTAAGTTGATTTTCTCAGAGATATAGTTGTAATATTCATTTTAATAAGTCAAAACCTACAAAATGAATGCAAGACAAAAACAAGTGGGTTTAAAAAGAGTACATTAGAGAACTTGGAATTGATATAAATGGCTATTAACAATTTTAACTGATTATAATAGACATTATAAACTTTACAGTAGACATAATAAAAATAAGAACATGCTGAAATATGGAGAAATAAGAGGTAAAAATAAAAATAGCAGAAGTGTGTTTTTAGTTGCCTCTCAGTTGAGATGCCCATGTGCCACACTGGAGTTCCTGGGTTCATTCCCAGCTCTGGCTCCTAACTCAAGTTTCCTGGTAGTGCAGACCCTACGAGTCAGTGGTGGTTCAAGTAATTGGCTTCCTGCCACCATGCATGGGATACCTGGATTGAGTTCCCAGCTCCTGGATCCTGACTTCTGCTATGGCCTGGTCTTGGTCATTGTGGGAATTTGAGAAATGAGCCAGCAAGTGGAAGTGTTTCTCTTTCTCTCCCTCCCTCCTTCCTTCCCTCCCCCTCTCTCTCCCTTCCTCCCTCTCTCCATCCCCCCATCTATCTCTCCTCTTCATCAAAAGTAAATAAATTAAAAATATGATAGATCAGTTTTTGAATGCCCAATGAAGAGTGCCACTATTAATTCCAAATACCATAGTGAAAGATTTAAAGAAACAACATTTGAACAACAACTGAAAGTTTTCCAGAAATCAATAAACTAATTATAAGATTTACTAAATATTGAGGAGGATGAATGACAGTAAATACACACCTACCCACCTTTCAGTGATGATATGTAGTATTTGCAGTGTCATAAAAATAGAAATCTCAGTAGCAATAGTAGATATCAATAAATCATACATCATTGTCTTTCAAGGGCCAAGGGAAACTTACTGGCAACCTGGAATTCAATATAAAGCTGAAAGATCATTAAAACCATAAAGAAATAAACATGATTATATACACAGAATTAAAGCTTTACATATACTTGCTGAAATAATTATTACAATAATTTCCTTGGAAAGATAATTAAGTGATCTCAAAGGGAAAGAGTAGAAAAAAGGATAGGAGCACAGACTTAATTAAAATTAATATACAATTAAAAAAAACAAGTTCACATTTTTGTACCCATAGGGAATTAAGAATTCTAAATAACATTGATAATATTGGCTGTTAGTGTGATGCACTGTGGGAAAACTCAATTGTGCTAAGGTCCCTCTCAAGTATAGGTGGATAAAATAACAACTTTAGTCCATTACTAAGAAAAATATCATAATGTACATATGTGCACGTAGGAATTAAAAGTAATAATTAAAGGAATAGAAAAAGCATTCTAATGTTCCTAAGCCAATACAAATTATTACAAAATTACTCAATTTAACTGAAGGCATAAAGGAAAGTAAAAAAGGAAAATAATCTTAAATATAAATTTAAATTAAAAACCCCTAAGTTATAGTAAGTGTAAGCCTATCAATAAGCATATGAAATAAAATTGATTAAACTTACATATTAAATTATTGAAAGGAGATAATATTAATAGAAAAATAGAAAAGAAATTATAGGAATTTTTTGCCAAGGAAGACTGATTTAACAACAACATATATGAATCAAAATACCATTTTGAGAATTCTGAAATTCAGCTAGGAAGTACTAACCCAAGCAAACACAAAGTCATGAACCGTAACATTAAAATATCTAAGAAAATAAAGTTCTTGTTACACACATCAGCCTCTGACACCTAGCCAGCGCATCTTAGAGAACATTCCAGCTTGGAACTTTTTTTATTAAAAGGAAGAGAATAGCAAAAGAATTGTCCAGTGTGAGCTTTTCAGAGAGCTGCAACAGGGAGACCTTTCTGTCTTGTTTGAAGCACTAATGGAACTAGAGTAGTTTGGATATTCAGGGGAAGCAAGGCAAAGGGGTCATTGAGAACAAAGAATATTATGAGAGAGCTGGGGTGGGAGGAGGCTAATTATGGCCAGAATAGCTTGGTGCAATTGCTGCATAGCTCAAGACTTCTTCTCTGGATGGAGGGGTAAGATTGTGCGATGAGTAGAGAGTGAGTCAAACATTCCAGGATTTTGGAGGGATTACCAATGGCCTGGTGTCTGACTTTTTCTGATTCACAATACTGACTGGTATATGTTGGATATATGGTAGACACTAAGGGAAACAGGAAGGTTTGCTGCAATAGAACCAGAGAATCTGAAGTCCCGTAGACAGACAGCAGAGAAAGGAAGATATTATGAGCTACTGATAAAAAAAATCAGCAAGTCTCTCTAACTGAGGAATTGCACACACAGGAACAGAGACATCAGATTATCCTAGAAAAACTTTAAAGGTCATGGAATACCAATACCAAGTCACATTAATTAGTTAGGGACTTCTACTATGGAAAATGATTCTATAAAGACTTGGAGAAGTAGGTTTTTCAAATGCATGCATCTCAACATAAAGTTATATGACACATAAAGAAACAGGAAAACATCGCACAAAGAAAGGAACAAAATAAATCTTCAGAACCACATCCTAAAGAAACACAACTACATGAATTTTTGACAAATAATCCAAAGTTAATATCATTATGTTCAATGAGCTCAAGAAAACCATCCATAAACAAAATAAGAATATCAACAATGATATAGAATATATAAAAAAGAACCAAATGGAAATTTTGGAGATGAAGAACTCATAATTCACTAGAGAAATTTAAGACTAGATCAAGTAGAATAATCAGTAAGCTCAAAGACTGATCATTTGAGATTATCAAGCTAGAAGAAAGGGGAAAATTAATGCAGAATAACAAAGAAATCCTGAGGGTCTTATGAAAATAGACAAGAGAAATAGCATACACATAATGGAATATCCAGAAGAAGAATTGGAAGAAAAAGAACCAGAAAACAGATTTAAATAAACCATGGCTAAAAACTACCCAAATCTTTGGAAGGTATAGACATTCAGATTCAAGAAGCCAGTGGACTCCAAATATAATGAACTAAAAATCCACAAGCCACATTATAATCATATTATCAAAAGTCAGACAGGAGAGATTCCAAGATGGTGGAATAGGGAGAGGGCTTACTGCTCTAGGCTAGGCATAAAGCCAAACATGTCATCTAATTGAACATAATCAAGGCTTGAAGCCACATACATGAGATCATAACTACCCAGGCTTAAAAATTCATCTGAAAATAGTAATGTAGAACTTCAAATTGTTTAATAAAATTAACAAAAAATGGAAATTCTTAGCAAAACAAAAAGCCATCAAATAAAGTGGGAACTCTGGCACATATAGTAGATGAAATATTTCCTGCTGGAGGTTTTTGCTTTGTTTGCTTGTTGGTCTAGAAGAGAATAGCTAGTTAAAAAAATTCACATGAAAGTCCTCTGAATAATAGAGTGGAATGCACTGATGCAAAAACTAAATACAGTCATTAATCAGAGCCCTCCAACCTGAGGCACTGCCTTGAAAACATATGGAGAAAAGCCAGGAAATATTTTTAATATGAACTATGAAATAAGGAATGTCATTTTCTCCAAGTTTCATTCATATACAAAATACTGCAAAATCCTAAGTGTGTGATTTACTAAATATTAATTTGCTTCTTATCAGAAGATAACATAATTTAATATGGATGTATGATGGAATTACCATCATATTTAGAAGATACAACAAAATGAAAATTCAGAAAAGATAGTTGCTCAGAGAAGAGGTGGAACTTGAGGTAGAACATGCATAAAAGAGGGATATAAAGGAATTAGAACATGGTCACTCAGAAATAGTCACAAAGCAGGGGATCTTACAGCACCAGTTATTCAGTCATAAACCCACCATTTTGTAACAACTGAAACTTGCAAGAAAAAATAGCTTGCAGGGATCCTTCAGTCATCACTATCTCATTGCCTGAGGTTGGTGTAGACACACAGCAATTGCATCTTGTTTCCCAGTGTTTGTCTTAGCTTTCTTGTGTCCCACTGATCCATTGATTCTGCCCCACAGGCTGCTGACTTCAGTTTTCAGAGAAGAGCCTGCTGAGAAAAGGGCTTTGTTTCTTCCACTCGACCAATAGAGTGAGGTTGTCCTGGAAAGCCAGATTTCTAGGTAACTCAAGTTTCCTGTGGCAGTAGTTAATTATCCAACAGGAACTTTTATATTTCTAGAAGAATTACCTCCAGTCCTTGGAGTCCCTGCAAAGCTCTTGTGAATCAGACTTGAAAACAAGCTCTGTCAAACAGCAGGGTCTGTCTGAATGGAAGTCAAAAATAGAAAATTGTTGAAAAGATTAGCAGCAATTGGCGAAAGACAAGACAGTCTAAAAAGTATTCACAACTCCTTTACTGCCTCTTAAAACTCATTAAAAATACAATTGTTTCTAAAATCTACCACATTTTAGTAGTTTGGCATGGCTCAGATAATATCACTTTCATTGCAGTCATTCAGCCACTAGAGAAAAATGATAAGACCCAAATGTACTAAGATTTTAGACAAGAGGAAGACTCTTGAGTAGAATTTAGAAAGCTTATTATGTGCCTATGTTATATTGGGAGAAATCTGGTTAATGTAGGCCTTTCTTTTACCTAGAAATCTTTTATTTAAGATATACAGACTTCATACAATTCATACAAACAAATTTAGGAGCACAGTGGTTCTATAAACATCCTTTCCAATGAAAGTTTGGTATGAAACTAAACACAAAATTAGCCAATGACTTTTAAAAGAGTAATGTGTGATAATAATAATTTATGGATGGCATGTTGATATCGAGAATGACCCCCTAAAATCGACACCAAAATGTGGCCCTTTAAAGTTCCCCAGAAGTGCCGTCTGGGGTGTCACATATGCTACCGGAATTTGGGGCGCCATACAATTTCACCATATGCTTATTAATAAATCACCAATTTTAATAAGCCCGAGAGGGTTCTTGCCTAATATTTAGAGAATACTAAATACCGGCATAAATAAATGAGGCAGCATAGTTCATTTTAGGCTTTTATTTAGTGAGAAAGACGCATAGGGGAGTGAGAGCTTTATCTAAGAGAGAGAAGTAAATCTGGGTTCATACTGAGCACCAGGAACCAGCCACATGGAGGAGCATCTAGGCCAGGAAGCCTAGGGCAGGTGGCCCGAAGACCATGCACCCTGCAGGCGCAGGGCTACAGCAAGCCCCCTCCTGGCAAGAGGCCAGGGAAGAAGAGAGGGGCCAGACACATTGTGTCCCAGGCTTTTAACCCACTTACAAAGGGGAGTGGTTAATTAACCTGATTGGCCAGTGGGCACCCAGATGTGGCCAGGTAGGGGCATGAGGTCACACAGGGGTGTGGTGAAGGTATCAGGTAGGGGCATGAGGTCACACAGAGGCGAAATTCCCAGATAGTGGGTAGTGATAGGCTACCCTTATTTAGATTATAAACCCATTTAGTTTCAGTATAGAGAATTATAGTAGAAGAACTCATTAGTTAGCTTTATCATCAATAACAGTTCCCAGAGATAATTAAGAAAGGCAGGTACAGCATGTTTGCCTTAAGAAGACAAAGGCAAAAGCTTTACTTATCCTTTTTGCTTTGAAGTACTTAAGGTTTCTGATTGGCTTATAGAAACAGTCAGGCATGTCTTTCGCATTCACCTGTGAAGACTTAAGAGGTAGAAGTTTAATCCTAATTTCACAGAGGTAGTCAGCCTCAATAGCACCTGGTAAGGTCCCTTTAATTTAAGCTGAAGCTGATCTGAAGAGAATCTTCCTATGAATGGCTTGCTCAGGAAATTCTAATGTTGGAGTTTTTGTCAAAAACTCCTTGATTCCTTGGAACATCTTTGCAGCTCCCTGTCCAGCACAGTGTTTCTGTTTCAGGGGCTTTTAAGCAAACATGTGGCTTAGAACCCAAACCCTGGAATCCATAACAACTTTTGTAGTTACCCTTTTCAGTACAGAGTCTGCATCAGGGCGTCTTTAAAGCTACATAGGAAAGTTTGGAATCCAAATCTTGGAATCCAATTCCATAGAATCCTGTCATCAGCGATTCCCAATACCGGAGCTTTGGTTAGAAGCTCCTTAGTTCTCTGGAACAGCTTTTGCAGCTACCCTTTTCAGTGTGGAGACTGCATCAGGGCGTCTTTAAAGCTATACACAAAAGCTCAGAATCCAAATTTTGGAATCCAATGTCCACAGAATTTTGCCATTCTCAGAAATCTCCTCAGCAGCCTTTATATATCTGAGCCTATGTTAAAGCATACAGGATAGGAATTTTACAGAGAGACATGTATCCAAGATTTTACATTTGAGGCACTTAATAAACTTTAAAGAAATACCTAGGACTACAGGCAGTTTGACAATTAAAAATAACTAGAATTTATGATGCATAATATCACACAATCAGAACAAAGAAAATCTTTGGGATCAAGTTTTAGCATTAATGTTAATACTGTAGTTCTTTTGAGAACAGAGATCCTACATGGGAAGTTAGCACACAGTGACTCCTGTTAATTTAACAATTAACGCTCTTACATGTAACATCAGTTAGCACCCGAGGCACTTGACAGGAGCTGCCTAGGCCATGGAAACCTTGAGTTCTGCAAGTTCCATCAGTATTCAGAAAAGGCCATATGCAAAGTGGAAGTTCTCTCCTCCCTCCAGAGAAAAGTACATCCTTCTTTGATAGCCACTCTTTTCCACTGGGGTCTCACCCAGTGGGGTCCTCCACAAAGGGACACTTTTTGCACAAGTGTCCTGGCTTTCCACACCTGAAACGCTCTTGTGGGCTTTTAGCAAGACGAGAACACCTGTAGGCTGATTTTGAGGTCACTGAGTGTTACTCAAGGAGATTGCCACTCTAGGAGTCTGATGTACAGACTCCTCCCCATGTTGAAGCATTTACTCCTCTTTAACTTTATTATTGTTAGTAGTAAACACTTAGTCCTATTGACATAATCACTTTAACACTTAATCCCACCCATATGACCGCTTTAAAACATAAGATGTTACCATTACCATCTAGCCCAAGGGGATTTTGATCCCATAGCAAGTTTTAAACTGTACCCTTAGAAGTAAGTTCATAGGAATTCATGCAGAGCTACACAACTTTACAGTCTCTCTGTAGGACCTGAAAAAATAAAAACAGACACCACTCTTCAGGAGCTTAATTATTTTTAAGCATTTCACATGGATACATTGTATTAGCTATAATTCCATAATCCCATCTAGTCAAAGGGCTTCCCAATTAGTAAGTGTAGATCTTTCAGGGAGTCTCTGAAGGAGCAGATGTAGAACTACCCATAGTTAAATTACTTTGTAATCTGGGCAGACAGGAGGTAAAGAGGGCTAAGCTTTCTGCCCAGTTATATCCCTGATCATCTACCTTAACCAATAATCTGACATCTCAGTGCCACTATGCCTATTATAGAGTTTAATGCATTTATATCATACCAAGGAAATATAAACCACCCAGTCTGAGAAATGCCATTTCAGACTGTTCAAATCCTGCTCTGGAGGCGAAAACAACAAATTGAACTGATGGATATCTGCTCTGGAGACCAAAATAAAAAAAAATATATGATTTAATGCTGCTCCAGAAGTGAAAACAACAAACTGGAATGAGGTGGTATCTGCTCTGGAGACGAAAGTAAAAAAGTATGATTTAATGCTGCCCCAGAGATGAAAACAACAAACGCTCCCAAGGCAAAAATAATAAATTTTTTTAAAAAAGCATGATTTAATATACATTGCTCTATTGATCAGGCATGTAGCATGTGGTGGGCCATGGGGTCCGCCATCTTGGGGTGGAAGTCCCACCCTCCACGACAGGAAGTAGAGTGTCCTGCCTGTTTGAAACTCCTCCTCCCTGAGGCTAACAAGTCTCTAAGCAGCCAGACCAGTTCTCCAACATGAAATTAGCAATTGAAAGCTTGTATAATAAGGCCCAGGGACAAGGAGAAATGTTTTAGAACTTCTTGTAGCTTCTGATACTAGTTAAAAATTTAACCTTAGAAAAGCATGTAAATTGTCTTCGAAACACACTACAACCAATCTAGAATCCTTAGGAGTTTTTCCTCCATGTAAATCTGTTTTATCTCTCTTATTACATTGCACTAGCAACACCACCAAAGTCCTTAAAGCCAGAAACAGTGAAAAAAACCAACCAATGCCTTCCTTTTTGAAAACTACCAGCCTACTTCAATGTTAAAGCACCTTTTTAATTTGTATTGTTCCCCTAATCATAGTTTCCTTTAGGAGACAAAAGCAAAAAGAACTTTAAACTCCAAGATTCTGTTCCATGTTTTCACCTTCTAAGAGTAACTCATGTGAATCTTTCACTTTTATTTCAGGATTGCAAGTGGATAATTTTAGATCTAAGTGGATTATTTTTGGTTTTGAGATAGTGATATCTTCCAGTCTTATTAATAATTTTAGGTGTTGATAATCTTAGTGGATTCTTGCCATCTATTCATAGAAGATTTCTGAATACCGGCTAAGATAGACCAGACAACATGGTTAAGTTTTTAAGCATTTTCTTCTGTGAGAGAAATGTACAGGAAAATGAGGGCTTTAATTAGGGGAGAAAGAAGTCTAGAAACTAAGTTGAGTCCATACCAGGCAGAGAGCAGGCCGGATGTCATGTGGAGCAAGCATGCAGGCAGAAAGCAGAGGCAGGGTGGAGGCCAAAAGGCCAGGAGCCAGAAGGCACAGGACAACAAGGAGGGGCCCACCTTGTGCTGGCCTTTTATTTACTTCCAAAACAGAATGGTTATATAGCCTGATTAGCTGGTGGGCATCCAAATGGGTCAGATAGGGATGTGAGATCACACTGGGGGCAGGACGAAGGTGTGGTCTCCAGCTTACAAATCTAATCAAGTTGATCCTATCTGCCTGCCTATATAAATAGCACTTTAGGTTTTTAAATTCATTCCTACAAAAAATAAAGATAGCATTCAGAATCAAAATAGTGGGATTCATTCTCTGATCTTCCCTATGGCACTGCAAAATAGTATGATTAACCTTGAAATATGGAAACTCAGCCTCTGAGAGTTTAGCCTCAAGTGTGCTGGAGGAGAGCCTGGAACTCTCTTTTCTCAAGGCAGAGTCCATGTCAATTCCATCATGTTAAGATGTGTTCTTTGATAAGGATCACAAAGTTCAGATAGAGATAAGACATTTTGCACTCACAGTGCCCGAGCGTAAGACAGTGAATCATAAGTGGAAGATGACTATTTGTAGTTAACAGCTCATGGAACCTCCTTGGAAGAGGTTTCCAAAGCTAGAAGAAGCTCAAAGAAATGGAAAATTGTTACCTGAGAGATGGAAATACTGCTCTCCCCAAAAAGAAAATTGCAGATTGTTTTGGAGAAAGAGAGGAGGAAATAGAAATTCCATAATTTCCCAGGAAAACTGCTTTTGAGAAGAAATAAATAACTCCTAGAATCCTTATAAATGTTGCAAAATACTCTTGATATTTTATCTTTAAATACCTTTTTTAAAAATAAAAGATAAAAAAGTTCACAACCCCTATATGTCTATGGTATGTGTGTACATGTGTGTGTGTGTGTGTGTGAATACCTCTCAAAAAGTTTTATTTATTTATTTATTTATTTATTTTTTACAAAGCATGGATATTTGACCTGGTGGTTAAGACCCATATTCCAATCCACATCACATATCAGACAACTGAGGAAGCATGTAGGCATTTGTGTAATGAATCAGCAAATGGAGGGTCTCTCAAAAAAAAAAAAAAGAAAAGAAAAGAAAAGAAAAACAGAAAAAACAAAAACCCCAAACCAAAAATCTTTCCTAGTGTTTTTCTTATTAAGCATACTGGTACCCAATGTAAACTGATACAGACTTTCTAGAAAGAAGTTGTATACAAAATCTATGAAATTTCTCTGAAATTTCACTTCCAAGCATTTTTCTTAAGATAATGATGTACTCAAAAATTATGTAAATTGGTGTTTATTGAAGTATTATATTAAATTTGAAGAACTGAAAATAACAAGTATCCAACTTTACAAAAATATTTAAATGTATTATGGTACATGCATAAGATGAAATAATAAATAAAATGTGGAAGAATTCTTTGTGGCTTGAGAAAATATTTGAAATACAAAAGTAAATGAAAAATATAAAAATATTGCAGAGTATTATCTAAATTTAGGGGGAACAGCATATTTATAAAAAGAAAAAGTATTGGAAGAAAAATTATTAATATGAATATAACCAACATATTAATAATAATTGTTAGAATAGTGAGATCTAAAAATATACATTATAATTTTTACTATTTTTTAAATTTCAATAATCTTCATATGTTACTTTTATAATCAGAATATAACAAATATTACTCTTTAAGAAAATGTATTGGACAATTGTATTTTTCAATTTAAGAACTTTTTATTTTACTCCTATAGATGGTTTCTCAAAATATCCTATTTATTGACATATCATTCTGATTATTGCTTTTCCTGAATAACTCAGATATTATAATGACATACCAGTTAAGCTATTTTGGGGACTCAAAGATGGAACTGAGGTAATGGTTAATTATGACTATATAATTTTGTCTTTGTGCCAGCTCTGATCATGTGCATTTGGGCACATATGTATGTGTACATATGAAGTCACTATGACAAATACCTGACTGGGTATAGCCAAGACTCTTTATCACTGAAAAATAGCCTGACTTCTTTGATCTGTCCAATCACCATTTTGGTTTAATTGCCTGACTAAATGCAACTTCATCCCAGTGCTCCTGCCACAATAGGCCCTCAGTGACCCACTGTCTGAAGGAGTGATCCTTGCCCATGTGCCTAGTCCAGTGTCTTCAGAAAGCTATTTATGACATTAAAGAAAATTTTACTGACTTGGATGAGATTTAGAACTTCCTTTGCTGATCTAAAATTTCTTCTAATGTCTGCCTAGAATCTTGAAAGTCACTATCAACACAGAACTTATATAATGTTTTGTTTCTTTACTTGATTTCATTTTATTTTGTTGAAAGAAGAGCAGACTTGTCATGATTGTAGAAACAGATAACATTTTATAAGTTACACTTGTTTAGATTTTTCAGGTAAGTGAGAAAGAGACATGAAAAAATAGGGTACCAATATTGGCCAGCACTGCAGCTCAATAGGCTAATCCTCCGCCTGCGGCGCTGGCACACCGGGTTCTAGTCCCGGTCGGGGCGCCAGATTCTGTCCCGGTTGCTGCTCTTCCAGTCCAGCTCTCTGCTGTGGCCCAGGAGTGCAGTGGAGGATGGCCCAGGTCCTTGGGCCCTGCACCCGCATGGGAGACCAGGAGGAAGCGCCATTGGAAGGTGAACCAATGGCAAAAGGAAGACTTTCTCTCTGTCTCTCTCTCTCACTGTTCACTTGCCTGTCCCCTCCCCCCCAAAAATTATGAACTTTACAAGAGACAAATATTTGGTAGTGTATTTGACAGAAAAAAAATATAAAGAGAATTATTATTTCGCGTGAAGAGGCTGATTATGTCTTTTAATTCACTCAGTTGTGAGTATATCCTGTTAGGGATAGTCTACACAAAGATCTTGAAATTCTTGACCTAAACTTGGCATCAGACTTTTGAATCTTCATGTAGAAGATGAGCCTGTAAAATCTACATTTTTAAAGAAATTTACCATGGATTCTAACATGTAGTTAGGCTTGGAAACTACTGCTCCTAGGTATCTGAAAGTGTACATTTGGAGAAAAAAAATTTTGACTACATTAATGGAAATCCTTTTAAACAAATAGATGTGTTTATAAAACAATATTATCTTAAGATGAAAAAACACAAGCATTCATGTGAGAATTATGTTTCTCTTGGATTACTTTCAATTCTGTAAATTATTCCTTAGATTTCCTCAAGGACTGAAGATCTTCTTGTGGAAATGAGTCTGATTTTGTTGAAGCATATTAAATTCTTCTGGAATTGTGCTTCAGAATAGTAAGGGCTTAGATTTTTGCAGTCTCCCTCTGGGTCTTGGTCAGTTGAAGAAAAAGGTGCAAAAATAACTCCTCCTGAAGTTATTTAGAGTTGTTAAGTTGCTTAGAGTTCAAATACCATGATGAAGAAAATCACCCTTCACTTGACCAAGAAGCTTTATTATCAGAAGCTCATTTTTAAAGAAAAGAATCTCATAACCTTAACACAAATAAGAAACATACCTCTTTAGTACTTGCAATGAAGCCCAAATATTAAGTCAAATTGTACGTGCTGAGATTGCTGTTTAATTATATGACAAGTCCATATCAATGTAGTAGACCAGAAGACTATCTTTCATTAGTAGGCTTCAGATAATTCAACTCTATCTCAGCATTGTTCATGTGTTTCAGTAGCTTGTATATTAATTTTAAAGATATATAGTACTGAGGCCAGACTAGTTTCCAACATAAAGACATCCAAAAAAATGCCAACTCTTTGTTCATTTATATTATGTGATCCTGGAGAAGTTTTTAAGTAATCTGAAATTCATAAAATATTTCTTTTATATAACACCTCTATTTAAAAAAATTAATTTTCATTTTTCTTTTCCCTATTGCATGGTTAATAAATTTTGTTTGAAAGTTGCCCAAGTAATAGGACAATCTAGTTTAGAAAGAACTTTCTTCCTTGCCATGATTAATGCCTATAGTTTTCTGCAGCATTTTAGAGGCAGGGAAATTATCCAAGAAACACTCAAGTCTACTTTGCCTTGGCTGGAGAATATCAGTTGATTTACTTCTTCAAAGTTTAAATCTTGGAGGTAATTTTCAAACAATCTCCACTCCATCTAAATATGGGAAATTGGGTGTTGGGAGTAACAAAGATGGGCAGGAATATAATAAAACAAGGTTACCAAAAATGTATTAGGATGCTCTCACCAGCGTCCTTTTCTGTGCTCTTATTCTTGATGGGATCTGCTGGTGAAAGATGAAGCATGTTATTCATATGACAAACCCTGTGTCACTATCCAACAAATGTAAGTTTAATTGCCTTGCTCTGACATTCCATGAGAATGTGTAACTACCTAGAACTACTTTAGGAAAATATACTCCACTCTGATTGTGTATTTTTTCTCCTTCAAAATTTAAATCACTTGTGAGATTAAATCCCAATTTTGGATGACTGGTGTTACCTCCCAGTGAGGCACTGCGATCATAAAAGTACAGAATGAATATACATCATATGTAAGAAGTCATGGCATAGTTCAGCTTTTCTGTTGAATATCCAGAGATTCTGCATGCCTAGAAACATCACAGACTGGGATAGTTACAAGGGCAAAATCTAACCCCAGATCCCTTGATGACTGCCCTCCTCCCACATTATGCTTCCATGTTGGTATCTGTTCTGGATAAGTCACTTCAAAATTAACTTTCAAAAGCCACCATATCAGCAACAACACTAACAGCTTGTTTCATGCCACAGAGAATGAACACAGAGAAGAAAGAAGGAGAAGGTGACAGAGCATGTGGGTAGGCCACTGCCTTTGAAATGGGTGCAGCCAGGACCTCAGGCCAAAGAGCAGGGAGTTGGTGGCCACAGCTAATATTGAGGTGCTGGAGGGAAGCTTGTGTTAGGACCTGAGAGGCCATTGGGCCAAAAGGAATTCATGAAGAAACTATAACTGGGAAACAAAGAATTCTTTGTGAAGTGACCAGATCCCAAGTAACAGTGTCACTGCTACTGCATGAAAGACCCTTTTTAGATTTCCTTCATCCTCACCCTGGGAGCTGTAAATAACAGGAAAAGTTGCTGAGAGCCCACCCTCTAATGCTCATTGCATGTTCAAATTGTGTTTCGCTCCTCACCTTCCACCCCTTTTCATGAGCTGTGTTGTTTTATATGTTTAGATAAAGAATGAAATTTATGTAATAAATGCAGTAAAATGGCTATTAGGACTGGGAAGAATCAAATGAAAGAGAAATCATTGTAGTTTGCTATTTTTTTATTTTTATTTTTTGAGGATTGCATATATTTCTCTAGTTTCTACTAGACCTTAAGAAAAAAGACTTATGACAATTAATGGATGAATACAGAAAAAAGAATTGGGATACCATGTAAACTAATGACAGAAGAATCCATATTGTAAAAGCATATATATAGACATATTTGGACCTGATAGCTACAAACACAGTTTAGTTCATTGAATTTACTTTGATATCAACTGGATATAGAAACTTATGCTTAAAATGATGTACCAACATATGAAACAGCCAGTCTTTCTCATTTCTATAAACATAAAAGGCTAATAAGTTTTTTTATATTGACATAAAACATGAGTTTCACCCCACATTTTATAGGAATGAAGTAATAAAGTTATATTATTATATTTGTGGGATTTAAAAAACATGAGATTTTTGAATGATATTTTGTATGCAAGAGTTGATTATTATTCTAGAAGTATTGGGATTATAGTGAAACTGACCATTCAGAACAAGTAGGCCCAGGTTGAGGTGGTGCCTTCTGCTTGTGCTCTGTTCATAGAAACCCTTAAAAAACCAGCAACAGAGAAAGAAGAACATCAAACACAGTGGAAATGGCACTTTTCATGAGATTATCAACATTGTCTGGTTGAAGCACCAGTGATCTTTAGCCGGAGAACTCTCTAGAACCATTGAAACAATCCTGGGACTGCCAGTGATGGTTCACTCCCTAACTGGCTGCAATGGCCAGAGCTGAGCCAATCCGAAACCAGGAGCCAGGAGCTTCTTCAGGGTCTCCCACATGGGTTGCAGGGGCCCACGGACTTGGACCATCTTGTACTGGTTTCCCAGGCCATCGCAGAGAGCTGGATCGGAAGTACAGAGGATAAAGTCACAATAAAGGACAATCTGACAACGAAAACATTTTAACAACTGATCATTATTAATCAGATATATTTGCTGACTTTACTTTGAGTTACATTGTGTTTGAGGCAAAATTTTTCCCTAATTTATCCACATTCTTTTCTTTTTTTTATTTTTATTTATTTATTTTTTTATTTTGACAGGCAGAGTGGACAGTTAGAGAGAGAGAAACAGAGAGAAAGGTCTTCCTTTGCCGTTGGTTCACCCTCCAATGGCCTCCGCGGCCGGTGCGCTGCTGCCGGTGCACCGCACTGATCCAATGGCAGGAGCCAGGTTCTTTTCCTGGTCTCCCATGGGGTGCAGGGTCCAAGGACTTGGGCCATCCTCCACTGCACTCCCGGGCCAAAGCAGAGAGCTGGTCTGGAAGAGGGGCAACCAGGACAGAATCCAGTGCCCCAACCGGGACTAGAACACCGTGTGCCGGTACCGCAAGGCGGAGGATTAGCCTGTTGAGCCACGGCGCCGGCCAGTCTTTTTTTATTTTAACTTTTATTTAATAAATATAAATTTCCAAAGCACAGATTTTGGATTACAGTGGTCCCCCCCCCATAACTTCCCTTCCACCTGCAACTCTCCCATCTCCCGTTCCCTCTCCCATTCCATTCACATCAAGATTCATTTTCAACTATCTTTATATACAGAAGATCAACTTAGTATATATTAAGTAAAGATTTCAACAGTTTGCACCCACACAGAAATGAAAAGTGTAAAGCACTGTTTGAGTATTAGTTATAGCATTAATTCACATTGTACGACACATTAAGGACAGAGATTCTGCATTGGGAGTAAGTGCACAGTGACTCCTATTGTTGATTTAACAATTGACACTCATGTTTATGGCATCAGTAATCTCCCTAGGCTCTTGTCATGAGTTGCCAAGGCTATGGAAGCCTTTTGAGTTCACCAACTTGATCTTATTTAGACAAGGTCATAGTCAAAGTGGAAGTTCTCTCCTCCCTTCAGAGAAAGCTACCTCCTTCTTTGATGGCCCATTCTTTCTACTGAGATCTCACTCCCAGAGATCTTTCATTTAGGTGTTTAGTTTGTTTGTTTGTTTTTTCCAGAGTGTCTTGGCTTTCCATGCCTAACATAATCTCATGGGCTCTTCAGCCATATCCAAATGCCTGAAGTGCTGATTCTGGGGCCAGAGTGCTGTTTAGAACATCTGCCATTCATTGAGTCTGCTGTGTATCCCACTTCCCATGTTGAATTGTTCTCCCCTTTTTAATTCTGTTAGCATTAGCAGACACTAGTCTTATTTATGTGATCCCTTTGACTCTTAATCCTATCTTTATAATCAATTGTGAACTGAAACTGATCACTTGTACTAGTGAGATGGCATTGGTACATGCCACCTTGATGGGATTGAATTGGAATCCCCTGGCATGTTTCTAACTCTACCCTTTGGGGCACATTCTTTTCACTCAATTGTTCTCGATATTTTTCAACTTAGAGGTGATCAAACCCATTCTTTACAAGATATTTGGAAATTTTCCCATGTGGAAGGGAAATGACAGAGATAAAATCAAGAGTCATTGAATAGGCCAGCGAAGCGGCTCACTTGGCTAATCCTCTGCCTGCGGAGCCGGCACACCAGGTTCTAGTCCTGTTTGGGGTGCCGGATTCTGTCCTGGCTGCTCCTCTCCCAGTCCAGCTCTCTGCTGCGGCCCTTGAAGGCAGTGGAGGATGGCCCAAGTGCTTGGACCCTGCATAGGAGACCAGGAGGAAGCACCTGGCTGTAGCGGCCATTGGAGGGTGAACCAACGGAAAAGGAATACCTTTCTCTCTGTCTCTCTCTGTTTCACTGTCTAACTCTGCCTGTCAACTGTCAAGAAAAAGAGTAATTGAATAGTACAAACATTGGAAAATATGTAATGTAATAATCACCTCCAAACATAAGCACCTTAGTTAACTTCAATGTGCTAAAATCTTACCTGTAATCACTTTCCTTTGATAGCTCCCTGAAGCTTCTTTTCTGATAAAAATTGAGGATGCTGATAGTTAGATAAATTTCTAGGACTCTGGAATTTAGGAAAGAAGAAACTACAGGTTTTGCAAAAAATGATATATGGATATTATTTTTAAAATATTAACTGATACGATTTTAGTCTCTGAATTATTTGCCAAACAATTCCATGTGCAATGTATCAGAAAAGGATTATAGATGAGAACAAAGTCCTTGCTGTCTTTTTTGTTTAAAAAGTTTAGATCCTTGAGAAAATGGAAAGGATTTCAAAGAAGGTGGTGTATTTGCAAGATTATGATGATTTGCAAGGAAGAGTTCTTGACCTAAAGGTAGAAAAGTTTGGAAATGCTATTTAAATGAGATTTTTGTGAATGCTAGTAGATTCCATGAATGTCAGGAGACCTTAGATGCTGCAGGGTCTCTGATAATTGAGTCTTCTTTTCTGACCCTAACTCCAGGGGACAGGCCCTGTTAGCATAGAGGAAGTGAACAACAGGAACTTGGGGATCTGAGGACAGATGGAAGTGTGCATTGCTCCTCCCTTGAGGCCTAGAAAGGTGGCAGGATCCTTGTGTAAGAATGACCATATGATGATTGAAACCGTTTCAGAGATGGGCCTGAGATCTGCAGAATTATTCCATGAACTAGGAGGAGCTCTGTAGTAACAGGAGTATCCATTGGTCTGAGTGGGAACAAAGGGTAAAGTAGCAGTGACCTTCAATAAGAATTGAGAGTTAGAATGGAGTAAAAGTCAGCTTGATGGATGACAATATGGATGATGGACATGAAAGCCAGATACTAGCCTAACTTTTTGAGATCATGGCACAGGGTAAGGTCCCAAGAACTTTGTATACAAAGCCAAAGCAAGAAATAGTTCAAATAAAATATTAATTTGCATGGAAATATAAAATTTATTTTTTATACAATAGAGTTTAGAAATTAAGTTTAATGCCAGAAAAAAAATTACCATTAACCTTGGTTTATCTCTTTTTAGCTTAGAGTCCTTTCATATATGATGTCTTCTTGTCCTTACATCAGTTCTATAATGTTGGCAGAGCAGTTACTATTATCTAGGGATATTATGGTTTATATTTATTGAGAAGATGGACTCTAGTCTTCCAGTCAATTTGAGTTTGAATCAGTTTCAGAATTGAACACCTCTATATAAAGGGATAATATTCCTTCTACTTCACAAAATCATCAGTGAGAATGATTGATTTACAATGTGTAAGGAGATTAAGAAAATAACCCCCAAGTAATCAATAAACACACTCTGACTATTTGATAACATGAAGTTATATTTCTTGGACAGAACCATTTGGCTGATATATACTAGAATCAGAACTCAAATTCCAGTTAAACATAATGAGAGTGACAAAACAATTCATTGACCCAACTTAAGAAAATTCTGAGAATAAAAAGAAGAGTATTAACATTTATGCAAGGACAATAGGCCTGGGATGTGGCTTATGGTTACAATAACTGTAACCCAAAGCACCAGAAGTATATTTATTTTCATTTCTTAGGCTTTGTCTTTTCTTATATATTGATTGTGTAATTTTGGCTTTATAGTTAATTTCTGATTACTATGGTGAGCCTGCTATGCATGTCACAGATTGATTCCTCCCCAGTGTTCTTTGGGTAGACACTACCATCAACTAGTTGCATGATCTTGACCAAGTCTTATCACTTCTCAAAAGCTTGGGTTTCACCAAGCTTGTATAATGTATCCCTTTTGTGACTTTTTTTTATTTTTTTAGTTTATTTTTTATTTAGTAAATATAAATTTTTGAAGTACAGTTAATGGGTTACAATGGCTCCCCCCCCAAAATTTCCCTCCCATTCACACCCCTCCCATCTCCTGCTCCCTCTCCCATTCCATTCCCTTTTGTGACTTTTTAAAAAAATTATTGATTTATTTATTTGAAAATTAGAATTATAGAGGCAGAGGGAGAGATCTTCCATCCACTGGTTCACTCCCCAGATGGCCGCAATGGCCGGAGCTGTGCTGATCCCAAGCCAGGAGCCAGGAGCTTCTTCCTGGTCTCCCACATGGATTAGGGGCCCAAGTACTTGGGCCACCTTCTACTGCTTTCCCAGACCACAGCAGAGAGCTGGATCGGAAGTGGAGCAGCCGGGACTAGAACCAGTGCCCATGTGGGATGCCGGCACTGCAGGCAGCGGCTTTACCCACTATGCCACAGTGTCAGCTCCTCCCTTTTGTGATTTTTTAATTCCATACCTTCCTGCTTATTTTACTGCCCTTATTATATATCTTTGACACTTTTGCCAATAGTATTTTTCTGTATCTCTGCACATTGCCTTGTTCTCCCAGTTCATAGACTGTTTTCTTGGTTAAACTTTGCTCTCCTTCTAGTCTTGAGCCTCACCTACTATGGAATGTCAGCACTGATGCTTATTTATCAGATTATTAGCTTCTTGGCATATTATTAGGATTGCTTAAAATATAGACTTTCTATATAAATGGAAATGCTTTAACACTTTATCCTTTTTAATAATCAAGCCAAAGGAACTGCAGCCATCAAACTCTGGTGCAATCTCTTTTATTGAATGTGATAACGTTAGTGGGTAGCACTCAGTGTTCTTGTGGGGATTAATGCATGAAAATGCCATTTTGCATAACAATAATGTCAAAAGCATAACTCTGAAAAGGTCCATCTTAGTTATAAAACTCAAGCAGAGAATTGATACATTATCTTTAAAGAATTCCAAAATGCTTTGTGATTCTGCATTGTATAATATCTCTGACAAGATATAAGAAGAAAGTATTCCATTTAAGTACACAGGTGCAGATCTGATCCCAGAGCTCTGTTTCTGAAGTAATGTTTGTTTTAGGTAAAGGTCACCAAGAAATGCTCCTTTTGAAACTTCAGCTATTGGAAAAAAATATGGCCATATTGGGGTGAATGACCTTTGTGCTGATCACTCTGTCAAGAATCCATAAATATGGGCACGTGAGAAGAGACTTCTCCTGTATAAACAAATTTCAGAACAAAATTCAGTATTGGAATTGTTGTCAATTATATTTTATTTGACAAATGCAAGTTCTGAGTTGTCAATATTCAAAACTCCTAATATCACACTCTCTTGATTGTAATTCTGCTAGGAAAAGCACTGTCTTCTTTCCAGCATCAGCTATGCCTGAAACACATACTAGGCAAATGATTCCATATATTTATGTAGTTTTTATTCTGACTTACTTGCTCCTCATGGTCCTTTATTTTGTGCTGCTGTTTATCAAGAAACACCATGTGAAAGTTAATAATAACATAATTTAGAGCAATAATTACATTTTTATTCAATAGCTGTGGGAAAACAGTGGGTTGAATAATGAGATAAAAATGAGTGTCTGAGACTTAACAGGACATTAATCAACATATTAACTGTGTGGGCAAACTGATTTGAGGCTGTTATGGCTTAATTTGTCTCAAAATCATTATTTTTAATGTATTGCATAATGTACTTTAAAATATGTGTTGAACTGATTATAAGTAAGCATTAGGTTTCAACAGAATAGATGCTACTCCTTATCGTGTCATGACTTATCCCTGTTTTTTATGGCGCACAGTATAAAATCGATATTTCTGAAACTCTGACATTTCACAGCTATGTTCAGATAAGACTAAATTAGTTCTACAACCTCTCTACCTAAATTCTGTTATAATAACAGAGCCTATATATTTTCATAATCCTGAGTGCCAAAAAAATTTATAATTAATTGTTGTTTTAAATGATTTTTCACAAAAATGTTTAAATGTCATTTGGAATAGTAACTTTCCAAACCCTAGAAACTTTAACCAGTTTCAGGTGAAAAGAATTCAATCCTTAACCCTAGATCTTCACTTAGCAGGAATTTGATTCTTTGGAGACAGGATCTATTCCAAAGGATTCAGCTGTCCTTGCAAATCTCCTCACACTTTAGGGATATATTTCAGCATCCCTCCTCCAAGGGTAGCATAACTTGATGGCCCATCCAAGGCACAAAAATATACTCTGTGTGTGTTTCTAAAGTCTCTCTCCCTCTCGCTCTCCTCCCCTCCCCCACCTTCTATGTATCTATCTAGAGGAAGGAAAATAGTGCATTACAGCTGGATTAAGAGTGCAATTCTACTCAGGGACAGATTTTCTGTTTTTTAGGAAATGCATCTTAGTGGTTTTTGCTTATAAACTTGGAGAACTTGGGTGAGCGTTGTGGTTTAGCAGGTAAAGCTACCACCTGCAACATAACCCATATGAGTACTAGTTCCTGTCCTCGCTGCTCCACTTCAGATCCAGCTCCCTGCTAATGACCTGGGAAAAGCAGCAGAAGATGGACCAAGTGTAGAGCTCCTGCCCCTCATGTGGGAGACCTGGAAGAAACTCCTGAATCCTGTCTTCAGCCTGGCCCAGCCCTGGGTTTTGTGTCCATTTAGGGAATGAACTGGCAAGTGGAAGATCTCCCTCTTCTTCCTCCTCCCCTCCCCTTCCCCCTCTCCTTCCCCCTCCTCTTATTTCTCCCCCTCCTCCCCCTCCCCCTCCCTCTGTAACTCTGATATTCAAATACATAATTTTTTTAAAAAAATTGGAGAACATTACTCTTGATGATAAAGACACTAGGTTAAAATTTTAAGTAATGGAAATTAAATTGAACTAAAAATAACAAGAGGGAAGATGAGGAGAAGAAAATGAAATAGAAGGCAAGGACAGGAAATAGAGAGAAATAAGGATGGGAGAAGAAACAGAAATTTTCAGCTTTCAGATCTGATTTGTCTGGTTAACAATTTAAAAACCCGAGACTCAGAGAAAAATTGAAAGAGGAAGCAAAAAACTCTCCATGGGAATAAGATTGAGAAGATTAACAGCAAACCAAGTCCTAGAGGACAAGACAAAGTCATGAATTTTAAGGGGAGGGTGATAGTTTGCTCTTTTTTTAAAAAAAAAGATTTATTTATTTGAAAGAGTTACACAGAGAGAGGAGAGGCAGAGAGAGAGAGAGAGGTCTTCCATCCAATGGTTCACTCCCCAACTGTCAGCAACTGCCGGAGCTGTGCCAATCCAAAGCCAGGAGCCCAATCCAAAGCCAGGAGCCAGGAGCTTCATTTTTTTTTCTTTTTTTTTTTTTTTTTTTTTTTTTTTGGACAGGCAGAGTGGACAGTGAGAGAGAGACAGAGAGAAAGGTCTTTATTTTTGCCGTTGGTTCACCCTCTAATGGCCGCCGCTGCCAGCACATCGCGCTGATCTGAAGCTAGGAGCCAGGTGCTTCTCCTGGTCTCCCACGCAGGTGCAGGGGCTCAAGGTCTTGGACCATCTTCTACTGCTCTCCCAGGTCATAGCAGAGATCTGGATTGGAAGTGGAACAGCCAGGACTCGAACCGGCACCCAAATGGGATATTGGCACTGCAGGCAGTGGCTTTACTCACTATGCCACAGCGCCTGTCACGGTATTTTGCTCCTGAATGAATGACATGTGACAGGGTGAGATGAACAACCAGAGATAGGCAAGATTAACTGAAGAATCAAGAATTAAGTAGGAAAAGGAAAACAGAGCAGAGAAGGACAGAAAAATAAAGACCCATTAGGTACCTGCAAGAATATTGAGAAAAGGACTGGTCCTTTAATACTATGCATGCATAGTGATGGATACACATTGTATACATGAACATCCCAGAATGTATTCCAGAGATTTTCATTTAAATAATAAAAAGTGCCATCTTAGGAAACTGGGGTGCCACAGGCAAGCATTTATTGAGGAGATGGATGAGTGTTGATGAAATATGACAATATTCTGAGATGATGCCAAGATTTTCTTGCCCACATGCTTCCCTTCTGGTCCCAGAGTCACCACAAAAGGGAGGATAACTGTAGCCTGAAACCTAGAAGTGAGCTAATGGCTTGAATTGATTGCAAAGTCTATGGCAGAGACATCATTTCCAAGCCAAGGCTTCTACTTGCAGGAACTGTGATCCTGAAAGAGACAAAGTGTTTTAAAATTTCTTGAAATGTCAAGAGGCCTGAAGGAACAAAAACTGAGCTTATTTGAAAATAAAGCATGGGACACAGAACAGAGGCAGCAGTTTTCCCTCTTTATAGTAGGCAATGGATGAGGAGAAGGCTGCAGAGAAATGGTGGAGGAAAGCAAGAAGCGGTCCAGGTGCAGTGAGACAGCAGTGAGTTAGGCACCCATCTGCTTCCTCTTCCTGGATCCAGTCTCAACGCAGAATGATAACAGGTCCCCCGGGACAACAATGCCTCTTCAGCAAGACCACAAGATTCAGAGGAATGCCCTCTGTTCCACAGGGCACAGGTAAGATTGGTAGGACAGCTGGAATTGTTGAACAGTGTCCAGAAAATGGGCCTGACAGAGGTCTCATGGAGATCCAGTTGCTCTCGGGAGAGTCAGGGAAAGTGAAGGTTCTCTAAATGCAGCTGGGGACTTGATCAGCTAACTTAGATGGTAAAATGGGTATCCAATGTTTACAAGCTAGTTAATGACTAAGTAGTAAGCTAACTACATTAAGCAAGGAAGCTCCTAAGTATCACAATTTCTAGTCCTGTTTTTCCCACTGTCTGCTGATCTACAACTGTATCCAATATACTAGACAGGTCACACCACAAGATATATTTGTTTCACTATAAAATATCCATATTATTGTTTTTATTCTCTTCCCTCTTTTACTCCTTTCAGTTGGATAGCGTCGTTCTCCCTGAGTTTATCAATTAATGTGTCTACAAAGTTTTTTCTACATTGTACTCCATGCACAAACATTATTTAATATTTTGTTCACAATCTCTTTTTCCTTCTTGGTTTCCTTTCTGTTCTAATAAATTCTATACTAAGACAAGCTTTGGATTATTGTTTCTTGCTTTGTACCTAGGCAGATTTCATAATCCCAATTATTCTCCATGATTCCACTATTCCCTGCTCTGAATGACTCTGGACTTGACCAGGTTCTCTTCCTGCCAAACATGACATTGATCATCACACCCCATTGCTTGAAAACTTTCAAGGGTGACTCCCAACATTCAGTCCATCCTTCCAGTCTTCTCTCCTATTATGAGATAACCATATATTGAGCCCTAGACACTCTTAGGATTTGAAAATAGAAAAACTAACAAGATAGGCAAAACTGAGACCTTGTAGGAGATCAAGTTCCAGTGAGAAGAGACAGCAAAATATGAATAATAGTTCAATATATGTATTTTAAAGAGTAACTGCTAGGGAAGAAAATAAACAGGTATTTGCATTTTTAATAAGGGAGTAAATAAAGCCTTGTTAATTAGGTGACTTTGAAATAAGGAGGGGAGGTATGGGGATGAGAAATGTGCTCTCTGGGAGCAGAAAGTCCCAGGCAGATGGAAAAGCATACCAGAAGACCTGAAGTTGTAGGCCAATGTGCTTAACAAACAGCAGAGACTCTAGTATGCATAGCAATGAGAGAGAGGAGAAGGACCTGAGATCAGAGAGCTGCTGAAAGGTCCCATGATGCAGGACCTTGTGAGAATCTAATGAAGTGGGGCTTCATTGGAAGTGTTGTTGAGGGGGTTTGATGTGGAGCAGCAACATGATCTCATTGCTTTGGAAAATGTTTGAAAACAGTGTTCCAAGGATAAGAGTGTGATTAATGATGTTAAGTACAGCTGACAGACAAAGGAAGATGCGGACAGAAAATTGACCACTAGATTACTTTCCAGTAGTGGGTTGGGAGGCTGGTGTAAATGAGACTCAGTTAGAGAGGTTCTTAAGGAAGAGCAGAAGAGAAGAGTTGAAGACAGAGTGCATACACTGATATGAGGAATTTTGTTATGAAGGAAGGCAAAGCAATAGAATATTAGATGAAGTTGTAATTGGACTCAGAATATTTTTTTTAAGATGGGAGAAATAAAAGCATATGCCTGGTAGATTTTACCCAGTGGAGAGGAAGAAATAAAAGAGAAAGAATTGATGGATAATGTTGTGGAGATGAGGGACTGACCTTCAATAGGAACCTGGACATCAGTCAGCAAAAGAGGGAAGAATATGTATATACAAGTGTAGTAGGTGTGGAACGAGACAGTGGAAGGTAAGGAAAATTTTCTTCTGATGCCTTTATTTTCTTTGGTCAAATAAAAATTGGAGGATCAGCCACGGATAAGGATTGGTGACAAGATCTTACAGATGTGAGGAAAGTTTTAATATAATTATGTGGGAAAGTCAACAGAGCAGAATATAGTATGCTGGCCAAGAAACACTAAGCACAGAGAATTAGATTTAACCAGGGGTAGATTTTTTATCAAGTGACCATAGTGAAGGAAGAATGCATTTTATTATTCCTACACATTATTTTAGAAAAACTGACCTGCATAGGAGTGTAAACTGAGTGAGAAATGAGCTTTTACTTTGTTGAGTAACTAAGATTTTGGGGGGTTGCTTGTTAAACCAGCTAATAGCACTATTATTAAATAACAGCTATTAAATGATTAGCCATTGCACTCTTATTAAAATATTTCCCATTTCTTTTTTCAGATTAAGCAATGGTAACACAAATAAAATCTACATAACATGGAGAGTTCTATTTTTTGTCTTTTAAATTTCTGTCTATTTTTTATCTCTTAATCTGTACTCTAACTTCTGGGTCTTAAAACTCTGCAGTTCATAGTACCTCCGAACACATTTTTTTTCTTTAAATAACTCCTGAGTAAATGAATGAAAAGTAATAGCTCTGTATTTGCACAAAATTTCGACAAATACTAACTTTAACTACTAGTAAAGTCTCTCTTATTTTTTCCCAGAAACTAGTGGTAGGTAAAGAGGATGAGGATTTGTTTTCAAAGTGATATGGATGCATGCAGTGAGAGGCTCCGACAGGCAGGTTTCACACATGATGAAATAGAACAATCCTCACTCAGACTTGGATGCTGTATTTTCCTGGCAGTCCACAGTGCCATTTTTCTTCAATGGCAGTGTCTGTAAGCAGAGCATACTTTTGTTGGAGACCTTTGGGTTATGACATTTGCCTTTGCCCAAATGTGCTGCTGAGAACACAGGGCAATGTTTTCAAAAGAAATCCTATTTTCCTATCCACAGAAAGCATACACAGTCAGTGGGAAGTGCATTGAGAATACAATTAACTAGTGCACTCATGGGAGGTTTTTTTTTTTTTCTCATAAGTAGCTTTTTAGAGGACAATTGATGTATAATCATATTTCTCAGGTGCAGTAGGTATGTTCATATGTAACTGAAGATGGAGGGTCAGAAGCTCAAAATATGTAGTAATTAAAATGTCTATACTCTCCACCCCGCTATAATTTTTCTTCAAAAGTAGTGCAAACAGAAGCTTAAGCTATCACAAGGATTGAAAGAATATTTAAAGGGTATCCAATTTATCATTTCATTTCTAGATTAGCCTAATCCCTAAACTTTGAATGGCCCCCACAAGTGTTCACAGATTGAGGAAAAACACATATGCACATGTCCCAGTTTACGCCACATCCTGGAGCTGACCATTTTCAGAAATTTCTAATTCCTTATTTCCCTCCTTCATCCTTTTCTCATTCCTGCTTCTGTCCCTCCCTCATTCTCTTCCTCCCTCCCTCCCTTCCTGCCTGCCTTCCTTCCTGCCTGCCTGCCTTCCTGCCTTCCTCCCTCCCTTCCTCCCTTCCTCCCTTCCTGCCTTCCTCTCTTTCTCCTTTTCTTCATTTTTCTTTAACACTGACATAGTGCTTTCACTCATTTCCATATTTAGATCTTATACTTTCCCTCTACACTTCAGAAAGGAAAGTATAGTGATCAATTTTAAGGCAAAATAGATTCTTTAATTTCTCAATTCTACTATTGAAAATGATTTTATTACTTTTCAATAAGATGGATTTATTCTATCAAGAAATTTCAGTAGAGAGAAACAACTGTCCAATAAAGAGATCCTAGAGATAAACAGAACACTGAAGAGGGAAAGAAATGTACTGAGTTGTCCTACAAAAATATTGTTTAGCCACTTCACTACAAATCTCAGAAATGTAAAGTGGATTCTAGATTCTTCTAGTGTCACATACCTCCTCCTGGTCATTACGGTGTACTTATTCGAAGATCCTTACCCTCCACAAGCGGGAGCTCATGTGTAATCAAGCAAGGAAGCCCTCCTACAGGCCTGCACAATGCACCCGCTCTCTGCAGACCAGCCTCTTTAACTCAACCATGTCCCATCACTACTTGTCAATCATGTTTCAACAACCTCAACAAAATCTTTTCAGGCAACATCTGCCTGAAAAGAGTGTTAAACTGTATACAATGCCATGTATGCACACATGTATACAATGTAAACATATATACAAACTGTATGCAATGCCATGTATACACACATCCATATAAAAGGATTTTAATATGTCAATTTCACTGGACACATTATCTATTTTTAAATTTTTCCCTTTTGACTTTTTATTCTGCAAGTTACATAGTAATCTCTCTTCGTTGTGATGAGCCCTGTGATTAGCACTTTCTTCAATGTTATACTGTTAGATGTCTTACTTTGAGAATGAATTGAGGCTCAGTTCTTTTCTGGAGGTAAAACTACACAAAATCAGCATAAGTGTTGGAAAAACGTATACAAAATTACAGTTAGATAAAGGAATAAGCCTTAGTGTTCCATAGCATGTAGCGTAACCATAGTAAACAACAATTTACTGTGTATTTCAAAAGAGCTGAAAGAGAGAATTTTGAAGTTCTCTGAAACAAAGCTTTGAAGTGTCAGGTATGGTATTGACCCTGATTTGATCATTCCACATTGTGTACTTATACAAAATACCACAATTGTACACCTCTAAATATGTACAATTAGCATGCAACAATTACAAACTTTATATTTAAAACATGCAAAATACTCCAATGTCTTATTAAACTACTTCAATATTTAACATTTATTTCCCAAAATGTATTTGCTAGCATGTAAGTACATATCTTTATACATGCATGCATGTGAAAACAGTCCATTTATATAGTCAGATGTATGTTCCATTATGCCTCATATTTTTGTGATATAGTTTTTATTGCCTTCTTTTTAAAATAAAATTGTTGCCAGACTCTATGAATGATGTGCAATATCTGAATTGGTAACACTTAACAATTAGGTACTTAGCAATGCTAATGTCAGATGCCAGACAAACTGGATGTCAAACAAAGCCTCGCTTGACTTCACATTTGGTCTGCTCTGCAAAGCTGGCTATGATTATACATTTCAGAACACAATAGGAAAGTAATGTTCAAAGCTGGCAGACTGACTTTGGGTATAATACAACAGCAAAGAGGAATTCAAACACCTGGCATTTGACTCAAAAGTTTGGAAGAAGAAACACTTCTTGGAAAGCAATTTATGTTTTAAAATTTGTGCCCACTCAGATTTTACACTTTCTTTTTTTGTGAAAGGTACAAGGATGTACTCATATAGTAAAAGCTGAATATAGCAAAAAGTTCATCACTTTTCTTTTGATTTTCCTAGGTTTAAGTATTTGTAAATCACATCTAGTAAGATAATATAAACTTTGAATGAGGCTTAAAGTACCAGAATACTTTAAAAAGTTCATGGAAATGGAACTAAAAGGGTTTATTTGGTGCAAAAAAAATGAAATCTACGTATACAGAGATCTTCAAAAAGTTCATGGCAATGTGCATTATGAAAAGAACTATGCAAGGATTTCAAAACTGTTTTGCTTAAAAATAAATTCATCTGTTAATTTTATTTTTGCAGGATGAAGTACCTCATATCTCCAATACTTTGTTTCTTATGTCTATAAATTCTCTTGTATTTTTTAACAGTTTCTAGCTCTCCCACAATTCTTCATGTTTTCATGTATCAGCTCACTTTTCCCACTAAATTATTTAACATATTAACGTAATCAGGTAGTTTCCAATATCTGGGCCATCTCCAGATCTAGTGTTATCTTTTAACATGAGACTATTTTTTATTATTTCTTTATATTGCATGCATTCATAATATTTATTTGATACCAGATATTGTGCATTTCTTTTTCAAACAGTTGAGTCTGCCTTAGATCTTGGGGCAGGCATTGGTTAAGCTGTTGTCTGGGAAGCCCACATCTCAAGTTGGAGTGCCTGAGGTCAAGTCCTGGATTTGTTCCTGATTCCTGATGTCTGCTAATGCTTACCCTGGGAGGCAGCAGATGATGGCTCAGATAGTTGGGTTCCTGCTGTCACCCATTTGGGAGACACAGATTGAGTTCTCAGTCTGGTTCAGCCCCAGCTGTTGCAAGTATTTGAGGAGTAGACCAGTGGATAGGAGATCTCTCTCTCTCTCTCTCTCTCTCTACCTCCTCCCACTCTGCCTCCTTTCAAATAAATAAAAGAAAAAATTTAATTTAAACCATTGTAAATAATATCTATCTGTGGAAACATTGCTCTTCTTTCATCAGGTCATTAGTAGGTGTTCCTTGTAGGTGGTAGGAAGCCAAGTACTTGAGCCATCACCTGCTGCCTCCCACAATGGGGAGTATCAGGGAACTGGAATCAGAAGTAGAGCCAAAAAACAATCCAAGGTACTTCAATTTGGGATGTGGCCTTCCCAAGTGCCATTATGCCAAATATCAACCCCGCTTGAGAAATCTTAATTTTCTAATATATATTTTTTTATTTTATGAGAAAACCAATTTTTTTTCTCATTGTTGGAGTGTGAGCAATGTTCTTTTGCAGAATTTTATATTCCAGTTGGAATTAAATTGTACATACCACCACTCATAACTTTAATGTTTCTTCTAACAGACTGTTCTTATTCTATGATTGTGATATTATACATAATCCCTATAAATATATTAGTATTCATTTGGTGTCTTTTTTGTTTCTCAATATTGCATCTCTTCCAGTGATGTTCTGTTTGTTGCTTTGTTGTATTTTGTTTTGCTTGAGTTAGGTACCAGTCTTGCATTTTTTTTCTAATTATGTAGTTCCTTTTGTTGACTTATTCCTGTTTGTTTTAAAATTTCATATTAAAACCTTCATGGTTTATATTCTGATTTATCAAATCCTGAATCTACTGACTATGAATAAAGGGTAGGATTAGGTACCAGTAAGTGCCAGTAAGTCAGCCATGTGTTTCCTCTTTCTCTTTGGCCTCAGAAACCAGTGTTTTGTATCTCTCCAGTCCATATATTCAAACTCATTTTTATGAGTTGAGGTAGATATTTCCAAAGATAAAAGAGTTAAGACAGTGAGTGAAGTGGGTAGCTATCATAAATCAAATGCACTCGGCAATACCATATATATTTGTTCCAAAGTATTGGTATCTCATACTCTCTGTAACTCTTACCTCTGAGTTTCTCCCAACTGGTCTTTGAATATGTGTGTTTTAGACAATGAGTTCATTTCTCAATCCAACCCCATTTACTTTTAAAACTTAGAAATTTGCCATAATTTTAGTTCATTGAAGATACTGTTTCTTGTTCTTTTCCCATAGAGGTCAATTTTTTCTGATCTTTCTAGTGATTTGTAAGAAGAAAGTCATGAATAGTATGAGGTTTTCTTCCTTACAACTGTCGATTGTCAGACACCAGCTGGGTGCCCTACAGTTCAGTATTGAAAAGTAACTACCCAGAGTTAGCTTCAGACTCCACAGTTTTGAGTTCAGTCCAGCAAGACTGCCCTTACTGCAGACTTCAGACATCATATGGTGACTTTATTTCCATCCAACTTGGCTACAACTCTGGGGTTCCCCACCCAAGGTTCAGTAATTTGCTGGAATACCTCATGGAGCTCAGGAAAACTTTATATTTATTATTAAATGTATTATAAATAATGCAAATGACAGCCAGATGAAAGGGTACATAGGCCAAGGCTTAGAACAGTCCCAAGTGCAAGAATCTCTGTTTTGTGGAGCTGGGTGCACTGACCTCCCTGCATGTGGATAGATTCATCAATTCAGAAGCTTCTAGAATCTCCCTACTGGAGAGTTTTTAGACTTCAATCTCCAGCTCCTTCTTCCTACCCACTGAAAGTCAGTGAGTGGGGCCAAACATTCTGGTTTCTTTAAAAATGTTGATTTATTCATTTATCAGAGGAAAAAAAAAAGAAGGAGAAGACTGAGGAGGAGTGAGGGTGGGGGAACCTCAAACCTCTGGTTAACTTCTCAAATACCTGCAATGCCCAGGACTAGGCAGGGATGAAGCTGGGAGCCCGGAAAACAATCCAGATCTTCCTGTGGTGGCAGGAATCCAACGACGTGAGCCTTCACCATTGCCTCCAGGATCTGCATTAACAGGATGCTGGAGTCAGTGGTCTCTGCAATGTTTTGAACCCAGCACCCTGATTTGGAATGAGGACATCTTAACTGAGTCTTAACCACTAGGCTAAAGGTCTGCTCCTCCAAAATTTTGACCTTCTAGTCAGGACTTGTTCATTCTGGTGACCAGCACCATATTGAAACCTGCTGGTGTTCTTCCAATTGCTGTCTCAGAACAAGTGGTGCTCCCATCACCCTTAGCATTCAGGAAATCCCAAGGGCTTCCGGAGCTCTATGCCAGTAACTGGAGACAAAGACCACATATTTTTGTTATTTATCACATGTGTGTGCTTAAGTCACCATTTTGGACTTGATTATTTTTATAAATATTTTTGATGTAATGACAGTACTGGGGATAATATTAAACCATTTCAACAAAAATATTTTGCTTCAAAGAACCAGTATTGAAAATACATCTACATGCTAGAATATGTGTGTGACTTTTACGAAACTGAGTTAAATTCGAAGACTACAGAATATTCCAATTTTAACATATATCAGTGATTATGGAATCAATATAAATGAAGCATGAGTAACAAGTAGAACTTTATAGAGCATCACATTAGGCCTCCAACTACATTGATAGGTTTCATAACATGTGTTCATATGAATAACCCATGAAAATTAAAACGCTGAAGTAAAATGTTACTTGAACTTCACAAAATCTTGAGTAGAAGTCATAATTCATAATTCTCTTTAACATTCCAACTAATTATAATATATGTGTAATATATATGTAATAAAATATTATTATTTACTCTTTTAGTAACCCCATATGTGAAAATCTATGAGTTAAAAAGAGTTGCTGGAAAAATTATGCTTGTTTTGCTCCCCAAGGCAATTCACATATGGTGAAATCATTTATAGTAAAACACAAAAACTGTCCTTTAAAAAATTAATATTAGACATGAAGTATTGACAGTGATAAAATCAAGTCAGCCAAACTATCTTCCAAGTGCTTTTTATGTCTAGTAATTCAAAACTTATAGCGATATAAAATTATTTGATTTACCTCATTTGTGCAAATATATCTTAACTTGAAACTGAAAAAAGTGTCATTTTTCTCCTGATAAATGAACTTGAGCTGAAACTGATAAATATACATTACTTCCAGAATAAAATAAAAATCAGAACACTGTTCTACTCTGTACTTTACTTTCCATAAAGATTTGTTGTAAGAGCAGCACAAAGAGAAAGGAGCATCTTTTAAGAACCAATGTAACAAGTACTGAAATCAAAACCATAGCACTGAAATATACACACAGCATAAAAACAGAGGGAGCTTGACCACAAGAATCTTTCTGTTTACCCCACAACACGGACCTTTACAAATATCACCAGAAAGTTCAACAATTTCACAAAAGATTTTTTTTTTCTGAAATTCTTGACTATTTCTAGCATAGGTTGGGTTTTACTATTTTGGGGGGTATTACTGTTTTTTATTTCAATACCCTATATTTCTGAAGACAGAAGCAACATATGTTTATGCTACTCTTGTGCTCTCTTTGGCTGGCTACTAGATTCTATTACGATGAGAAAAATAGTAAAATGTCACACATTAGTAGCTTCAAGTATGATTAAGTATCAGTAAGATCAAGACTAATATGGTCAAGCTTAATATTTCAGTCAAAAGTGGTCTGTTTTAGTTATCTAACACATGAAATTATAACAAGCACAGTTGATTTATTTTGCAATTTTTGTTTAAGATAAAAGACTTTAGAGATGTTAAACAAAGTAAAAACTGGGAGAATCTTACTTTTTAAATTACATCATATTTTTGGTTTTTGGAAAAGGAATAATAGAGACACAGAAGAGATGGTTTCTGAGATATATTTTATTTAGGATTTAATGGGATTTATCCCTGACCTAATAAAAAAATGTATCAGTCATTACTGCCAGACATTTCAAAATAATCACCAAAACAACCACGCTGAACACTTTTGTTTTGTAAATAATTGTTAATTTTTAAACTAGTTGTCAGGCTCAAGTTCATAAACTATTTTCATGGACTTTGAGATGAATTTGGTAAATTGACTCATCAACATGCTGGTATTCTTTGCTCTACAAAAACAGCAAGTGAGAGCAAAGAAAATTAACATGTTTAAAAACATGGTAAACACAACTGAATTGCTGAAGATGAGCAAAAAGAAATCCCAGGACGTGGCTGAATTCAGGTTCCCCGGCCTCAACTGATGTGACATGTATGAGCATTAAAAGTACATCACATTGAATCTTAGCATTAATCATTAGGAAAGTACAAATTACCATCATAATGTGAAGCTCTTATTAAACTATTTAGATTGGCAAAAAAATTTTAAACTGAAGTGTTAGTGAGGATTGAAAATCTCATGTACTGATGGTGAAAACATAGTAGGAAAATTCACCTTGGAAAACATGTTGGCAATTTTTTAAAAGTTAAACACTTACCAATTTGGCCCAGCCATTATACACTGAGGTATTTACCAAGAAATAAAGCATATATTTCATAAAAGGTACATGGATATGAGATTAATAGAAGCTTTACTTGCAATAACCAAAACTTGTAAACAATCCAAATGAATAAATAATGAATGAACAATTTGGATGTCTACATAAAGGTGTATTTCTTTTTTTTTTTTTAATTTTTTGACAGGCAGAGTGGACAGTGAGAGAGACAGAGAGAAAGGTCTTCCTTCTGCCGTTGGTTCACCCTCCAATGGCCGCCGCCGCCAGCGCGCTGCGGCCGGCGAACTGCGTTGATCCGATGGCAGGAGCCAGGTGCTTCTCCTGATCTCCCTTGGGGTGCAGAGCCCAAGCACTTGGGCCATCCTCCACTGCACTCCCTGGCCACAGCAGAGAGCTGGCCTGAAAGAGGGGCAACCGGGACAGAATCCGGCGCCCCGACCGGGACTAGAACCCGGTGTGCCGGCACTGCAAGGCGGAGGATTAGCCTAGTGAGCCGCAGCACTGGCTAAAGGTGTATTTCTTAACGATGAAGAGAAACGATGATGAAGAAATTACTGATACATATAATATGAAAGAATCCCAAAAGAAGTATGCTGAATGAAAGAAGCAAAACACTCAAGAGTTTACATTATGCCATTCCACTTGGGAAAAATCCTAGAAAGATGCAAAACTAATCCATAGTGAAGGAATGAAAATAGATGAAGCAGATTGGAAGAATAGAAGAGATTACAAAAAGTGATAAGGAAACTTGGTAGGTTTACTATTAGGACTGTTGAGATTCTAACACATATATACGTAATTGCCATAACTCAACTAATTTTAAGTATATACGGTTTATTGAATAACATTTATTTATTAATCAGTTAATCTTGAAAATTATATCAAACAAGGTAAAAGAAAATCTGAATTGCTATCACAAGTTAAATAAGACCAAGCCAAAATGTCTGACAACCACACACTGCCTGGGATTGATGTTTTTAAAGTGATAGCGCCAGAAAGGGAAGAAGGAAACCACAACTTTATGACAAGAATTGTGTTTTGTCACCCACAGTTTCAGTGTTAAAAATCTACATTACTCTGATGTAAGCATTAAGGGAAAAAAATATATTGTGTCATTACAAGAACTGAATCTGGACTAGGTTCTAGTCCCAGTTGCTCCTCTTCCAGTCCAGCTCTCTGCTGTGGCCCGGGAGTGCAGTGGAGGATGGCTCAAGTGCTTGGGCCCCTGCACCCTCATGGGAGACCAGGAGGAAGCTACTGGCTCCTGGCTTCGGATCTGCACAGCTCCGGCCGTTGAGGCCACTTGGGGAGACCTCTCTCTCTGTCTCTCTCTCTCTTTCACTGTCTGTGACTCTGACTTTCAAATAAATAAATAAAATATTTTTTTAAAAAAAAGAAATATAATCAACAAAAGAAGCTATTGCTATACGAATTCTTGCTGAATTAAATTTAATTATAACTACATTTAATTATATTTTAATATATTTTAATTATGTGTTTAATTAACTATATTTCATATAGGGACTGGAGCTGTCAAATTGCAAGTAGAACTACTGCCTGCAATGCCAGCGTCCCATATGGGCGCCAGTTCTAGTCCCGGCTGCTCCATGGCATGGGAAGGCAGTAGAAGATGGCCCAAGTCCTTGAACCCTTGCACTCTCTTGGGAGACCCAGGAGAAGCTACTGACTTCTGGCTTTGGCTCAGATCGCTCCTGCTGTTGCAACCATTTAGGGAGTGAACCAGCAGAAGGAAGTCATCTCCCTCTCTCTCTCTCTGCCTCAGCCTCTCTGTAAATAAATAAATAAATAAATTCTAAAAAATAAAATTTTATGAAAAATTTATATTATGAAAAGATAAAGCACAGATTTCAAGACTTTTGGCAACAAAGTAAATTTAGCTAGTAAATTTCCACGAATTTTTAAGTATATTGAAGTTCTATGCCAAATAAAGAAATTGAATAAATAATTAATAAACTTCTCATAAAGAAAACTTAGTCTCACATGGCTTCATTGTTGAATGCTCTCGAATATCTAAAGGATAAATACTGAGGCCAGTGCTGTGGCTCAGCGGGTTAAAGCCCTGGCCTGAAGTGCCAGCATCCCATATGGGCGCCAGTTTTAGTCCCAGCTGCTCCTCTTCCGATCCAGCTCTCTGATATGGCCTGAGAAAGCAGTAGAAGAAGCCCCAAGTCCTTGGGCCCCTGCACCAGTGTGGGAGACCTGGAAGAAGCTCCTGGCTCTTGACATCAGATCGGCTCAGCTCCGGCCATTGTGGCCATCTGGAGAGTGGGCCAGCAGATGGAAGACCTCTCTCTCTGTCTCTACTTCTCTTTGTAACTCTGTCTTTCAAATAAAGAAAATAAATCTTTAAAAAAAAATACCAATCATACATAATCTTTCTAAAAAAAAAAAAAGAAGTAGGAGTACTCCCTCTTATTCTATAAAGCTAGGAATATTTGATGTCAGAAGCCAAAGCTAGAAAAATACAATACAAATTAAGAAAACAAGAGATCATTATTACTCTTGACTATATACTTATGTCCACAATAAAATATCAGCAAACAGAATTCAGCAACATACAAAAAAATTTATACACCATGAAAAGGTGAGATTTATCCAAGAAATGAAAATTGTTCTAGTACTTGAAAAATAATTAATATAATAAACAATAAGACAAATGGCTAAAGCCACATGATAATCTCAAAAGATGCAGAAAAAAGTATAAAAGCTAATATTTAATCATATTTACAATACTCTTAAAAGCCAACAATAAAAGAGGATGCTTTCAATTTGCTAAAGATCACAGTCTATTAGGTCAATACATAGCAATCTATTGTAGTTTTGCATACTAAAGTTTTAAAAATTCTATTCACATTCAGCAGCATTAATCCTTACCTGATGAGCAAATAAACAAAATGTAGCATATGAGAGAATACTATTCAAATCTAAAATGGAATCAAATATTGATTCATGTTACAATCGTGTCCTCAGAAAAGCACTAAGTAAAAGAAGGCAGATAAAAAATGTTAAATAGCATGAATTCATATATACAACATATTTAGAAAAACAAAATCACAGAGATAGGAAGCAGATTAGTGGTCTTCTGGGTTTGAGAGTGGCAACAGGAAACACTACAAATGGATTCAAAGAATTTTAGGGAATGAAGGAAATGTTATAAAGCAAGATCATAGTGTTGCTAGCACAAGTCTAAAAGCCTTCAAAAACCATTCAATTGTACATTTACACTGGAACAATTATGATATATAAATAGCATTCCAATAAAGCTATAAAAATAATACATACATTCATGATAGTATAGCAAAATATAAAATATATTACACTAATTAAGAACAGATACTTTAGAAACTATAAAAGAATATACTGGGGCGGGAGGGGAGGCAGCCCTGTGGTATAATGGGTAAAGCCACCACCTGAGGTGCCAGCATCCCATATGGATGCCGGTTCGAGTCCAGGCTGCTCCACTTTTTTTTTAAAGGTTTATTTTATTTATTTGAAAGACAGATTTACAGAGAGAGGTAGAGGAAGAGATAGAGAGGTCTTCCATCCGCTGGTTCACTTCCCAGATGGCTGCAATGGCCGGAGCTGTGCTGATCTGAAGCCAGGGACCAGGAGCCTCCTTCGATCTCCCACGTGGGTGCAGGGGCTCAAAGACTTGGGCCATCTTCCACTGCTATCCCAGGCCATAGCAGAGAGCTGGATCAGAAGAGGAGCAGCCAGGACTAGAACTGGCGCAGGGCTTTAACCCACTGCGTGCGCCACAGTACCAGCAAGGCTGCTCCACTTCTAACCCAGCTCTCTGCTATGGCCTGGGAAAGCGGTGGAAGACAGCCCAAACCCTTGGGCCCCTGCACCTATGTGGGAGACCTGGAAGAGGCTCCTAGCTCCTGGCTTCAGATCTGCACAGCTCTGGCTCTTGCTGCTACTTGGAGAGTGAACCAGCAGATGGAAGATCTCTCTCTCTGCCTCTGCCTCTCTGTAATTCTGACTGTTCAATAAATACATTTTAAAAAAATAAAATATTGGAATAAACACTAAATTCAGGATCAGATTTCCTTAGCATAGGAAGAAGACAAAAAGAGAAAATATGTAAATTCTATTACATTTTGCTACTTAGAAAACACAAAACAGGGAATGGACTTTCAGCCTAGTGGATAGGGAATCTGCATCCTTTGTCAGTGTACCTCTGTTTCATGCTTGGCTCCAGTTCCTAACTCCAGCTTTCTGCTGATGCAGAACCTGGGAGGCAACAGTAATGACTCAAGTAATTGGGTCCCTGCCCTTACATGACATACATGGATTAAATTATCAGCTCCTGTGGCTCCAGCGTAATCCAGTTCCAGCTGTTGCAAGCATTTGGGGAATCAACCAACAGCTGAGAGTTCCCTCATTGTCTCTCTCTGCCTGTGTGTGTGTGTGTGTGTGTGTGTGTGTATGGTAAGGATATGGTAGGACAATTCTGTAACTATTATTACTGATAACATAATGGGACTGGCATTGTGGTTCAGTGGGTTAAGCCACTGCCAAATATCTGCAACAGTCTGGGTTGTGTTAGCTCAAAGCCAAGATTTGGGCATTCAGTTTGGTCTCCCACATGCGTGGTAGGAATTGCTCTACATGAGCCATCACCTGCTGCCTCCCAGCATACACATTAGCCGGAATTGGGAGCAGAGATAGTACTACAAACCACACACTCTGATGTAGGATGCAGTCATCTTAAGCAATGACTTAACAGGCCAAATGTACAACCCTAATTAACTGTTAAAGCAACATTTGTTGACTGTTTTATCTTTTGCTGCTAATTTATATGCTACCCTTATGGATACCAAATACTAGGTTGAATCACATTAAATTGCTGACTTAATAGGTCAATAACAGTTAAATACTAGTTAAGCAGGTAAATAGGAAATCATGTAGTTTGGGTTAATTAATACATCAGACTGTCTATCCTGTTTTTAATTTCTAATTGTTTTCTTTATTATAATACTAAGTTAATTACACGATATAAAAATGGGTCCATTGGCTCCCTCTTTTTTTCTCCTTAAGTTAATGACTAGTTTTCCCAAGTATTTTTTTAAGATATTTTATTGATTTGAAAGATAAGAGTTACAGGTAGTGAGAAGGAGAGACAGAGAGAAAGGTCTTCCATCCACTGACTCACTCCCCAAACGGCTGCAATGGCCAGAGCTGCCCCAATTTGAAGCCAGGAGCCAGGAGCTTCTTCTGGGTCTCCCACGTGGATGCAGGAGCCCAAGCACTTGTTTCCTGTGGTGGAATGAGATGGCCATGCCAAGATGGCCGCTGGCAACAGAGCCTGCCTGGCAACAGGCTGTGATTGGATGGCTTTGGAAACTGGCTGGCAATAGGCTGTGACTGGTTAGGGCATAAAACGCCCCTTGACCGGACTGGCTGCTTTGGCTATGTAAGCTGCTGTACCAACTGAAATAAACGAGTCTGCAGGCTGCTCGCCTCTGGCCTGCCTTCACCCAACTCCCGGAGTCTGTGTGGTGACTCAACGCCTCTTGCCCCCACTGTGCTCCTCCTCTCAGAACGAATCCACAGCAACAGTTTCCCAAGTATTTTTAAATTTTGTACTCTAATTTAAAAAATAATCTTTCAGATTTCCCAAAATATTTGCCTTTATTTTAACTAAAATTGCTATAAACCTTTCATTTAATCTGAGGGAAAATGGCTTGTTTATATATTCTTAGTACTTTTTTTCTATCTAAAATAAAATTTAGATTCGTTCTCTGTGTCCCATGTATTTGCAAAGTTTTTGTGATAGGTTTTCATTAATTTTAAAGGTTTATTAGTTGTAAATTAACAATAGTGGTAATTGAACACATTCTACATTCTGGTACTATTCCAATCAGTTTTCGTGAGATTTCTAATGTAATTTCACAGGAAACCTATGAGAAAATCACTAAATTAGTTACAATTTATAGATGAGGAAACTAAACATGGAAAAGTTAATTTATTCAGGATGCCAAGGCTAGTAAGAAAGTGTTTGAATGTAAGCAGAATAATTATAAGACCCTAATTTTAATATTTCATCAAAAATTTTATTATGCCTTAATTTTGTATCATGCCACATAACTGAGTATTTCTATTACTTCTAACAGGATTTGGTGTTATTATTTTAGCTCCTCTGGACACTTGTGATATCTCATTATGTAGATTCAGTCTTTCATTCATCTCATCCTTTCTCTACTCAACAGAAAAAAAGTTCCTTTGCACTTCCTGGATCTTGGATGTCTTTATCTCTGAGAAACACATATTCCCAATTCTAATCCTACTATGAAGGTTTTGGGTCTATTATTGGATGTAAGTCAAACATAGTTTAGAACTACAAGTATCTAATATATGTACACTGATTTTATGTCACAGTGCTCTCTCATATAGTATTATTTTAAACTGAAACATGGAGACAGTATGCTGAGTTTCAAATCCAAATTTATTCAATTAGCCAAAGACCTGTATTTGTAAATTGTAAATGGGTTTAAACATTCCATACACTTATGCAAACTTTGCTCACATAATTCATGCGATAATTTATGTGCATTTAGTAGACAAAAAACAAGAAAACAATCCTTATACACACGTCAATGATGAGAACCCAATTGTTACACAATTTTACTAACAGTTTCATTAAAACCTTTTATAAAAAGTCTGACATAAAGTTGCAATAAATAGCTCTGCCAGTATTATCTTTGCAAGTTATTCTCTTAAGTAGTTTAGACAGCAGTGGGGGAGAAATTCATCTTATGTGATTTTGATATGTGACAAATCCAAGAATTGACAGAACCGTGTAAATCATGTGTATTATCATGCCTCATCTGAATGTCTCTACAACATATACAAGTTGAAGGATTAAGTGTAAGAAGAGCTTTCAGAGCTGAGTCAGTGCTGGGGGCTGTCAACACTGATTAAGACACTGACAGAGTGCACAAAAAAACCATTTGTTGGCATGACATATCAGATGAATGAAGAATCCGTCTTTGTCTACTGAATTCAGATTTCTTTCAAACTGACTTACAGATCTGCCATAGTATTTCCAGCCGCAAAGCGTACATTGATTTGTAATATATGCATTATTCAAAATACATAGTAATGAAAAGTTTTAAAGAGGCTTTTCTATAGCATTAGTAAGCACAAGGAACAATTGTGCATTAATATGAGCAGTGTTTCCTTCCGTCTTCTACTTCTAAGAGCCACTTTTTAAAACAGCAGCTCCCATTATAAGGCTAATTCTCTTTCTACCCATGACTAAACTGTGAGGTGAGGTTTGCTTTTGTTTGGCACTGAAAAATAAATGATGGAAAATTGGAGCTAACAATATGTTCTGATTATTCCTATGGTATACAATATTCTCTGAATGTGACAAACCATGTTTATCCCACTAGGGAGAGCAAGTGAGGGAGAAAGAGATTCCCTGTGATTTATTGGCATGTGTAGTGCTGTTAAATAGCCATTTTATTATTCTGCCTTGACATTGACAGATTTTATTTCACTTTTAAGAATTAAGATTTTCATATGCAAAATTGTACCTAAATGTTGTCGTGACTATGAGAAATAAAAGTTATTTGGTTGGAAGTAGTTAAAACTATTGAGTCTATCAAGTATTATGTCCTCCTTGTAGCAATCTTAAATTGTGTTTTTTTATTACTTGTATCTAATACATTTTAAGTGGTCTATTTCCCCTATTTCTACATTTTGAAAAATGTTATCACAAAGTAGTAGATCGTGATTCTAATAAGTGAAATTCTCCTTTTAAGAAAGGATACAGATTATCTCCCTATGTACCTTTATTTCTATTATATGCCTAGCTTATGGTTGGTGTTAATATGAGCAGCCAAATCCAATATGCCCAGCAATCTCAGGATGGGAAAAAGACATAGTCTAAGAAATTTTTTCTTATACCAAAAGAGAAAGGCCAGAAAAAAAGGGAAAGAAGAGTCAAAATATCAGAAATGCTCTTGCATGTCCTCTTTAAGGTGAAAATGAAAACCCAAAGATGACTACCCAGAGTTGTTAATAAAGTCTGGGTTCAGAGAAAACAGTAAAGCTAATGATTCAACATAGAAGGCTTTCTTCTGGATACCTAAAACTTGTGAAAATTAATTATGTTATATCTCTATGAGATATAATCAAGGGAAGAAAAGACAAAAAAGAAATGTATTTTTGTTGATATTATGATTTACAGGCAATGTGTATATGTTATGAGATTCTAAAACTCAAATAACTGATAATAGTGCCATTAAGAATTAGAGAATTTAGGAAAGGGAGAAAACAGAGGATAAAGATGTAAGATGCATGAGGTGAAGTAAGAAGTCTATAGTATCAAGTTTCAATTACAAGTATCCATGATGGGGCTGGTGCCATGGCTCACTTGGTTAATCCTCCACCTGCGGCACCCGTATCCCAGGTGGGCGCCGGGTTCTAGTCCCGGCCGCTCCTCTTCCAGTCCAGCTCTCTGCTGTGGCCCAGGAGGGCAGTGGATGATGACTCAAGTGCTTGGGTCCCCGCACCCACATGGGAAGAAGCACCTGGTTCCTGGCTTCGGATCGGCGCAGAGCCGGCCATAGCGGCCATTTGGGGAGTGAACCAATGAAAGGAAGACCTTTCTCTCTGTCTCTCTCTCACTTCTCACTGTCTATAACTCTACCTGTCAAATAAATAATATTTAAAAAGGTATCCATGATGGACTTCAAAAACAAAGGATTTCTTAGCTTGTGTACTGAAAAAAAAAAATCCGAGAAACAATAGTCAAATGAAATCTCTAGATTCTCACCGTGAAATCTTTTTTTTTTTTTTTTTTTTTTGGACAGGCAGAGTTAGACAGTGAGAGACAGAGAGAAAGGTCTTCCTTTTGTTGGTTCACCCCCCCAAATGGCCACTATGGCTGATGCGCTGCGCTGATCCAAAGCCAGGAGCCAGGTGCTTCTCCTGGTCTCCCATGTGGGTGCAGGACCCAAGCACTTGGGCCATCCTCCACTGCCTTCCTGGGCCACAGCAGAGAGCTGGACTGGAAGAGGAGCAACTGGGACAGAATCTGGCACCCCGACTGGTACTACAACCCGGAGTACTGATGCCACAGGCAGAGGATTAGCCAAGTGAGCCGCATAGCCAGTCTACTCACAGTGACCTCTAAATATCGTTTATACAAGGCTCATTGAAGAAAAGGCTGGTTCCACATCTTGTTCAGGGAAAATATAAAATAATCCTACAACATTTTTTCATGCCAAAACAAGGAAACAAGGGCTATTAGGGTGATAATAAAATGATTCCAGAGTCTACTTGATGCTTTCAACAGCCCAAGCCAGAATGATTTAATATCAGTAAGTGTGCAATACACAATGAGTTGAAATACATCTAAAATATTTAAACCAAGAAGATCATAATAATATTAAAAAGCCAACATGCAGTATAACTTGTTTTGGGCCTCTGAAAGATGCACAGAAACCAACTCATTTATAAAGCTGGCATATCAAGTATTTATTATGCTTTTTCTATGCAATCTATGTCTCAAGATAGCCAAATATTTGATGAGAGTAAGTTTCCCTTTATAGAAGTAAACCAAGTAATAATGGAATCCAGAATGCCATAACTAAATGTAATCATTTTCATAATCTATGAAATAATAGATTTATTCCAGATGTCCATCAGGAATTTTTTTCTGTTAAGAGTCAGGTGAGTAAATAATTTAGGCTCTGAGGACCACATGACTTATATTGCTATTCATTTGTGGTAGCATGAAGGAGATCCTAGACGATATATAAATGAGTTGATGTGTCCTGTTTCAATAAAACTTTATTTTAAAAATGAGTTGTAAGACAATTTGACCCATAGACTATAGTTTGTTTGCCTGAAATATAGATGATGGTCATTAATGGCTACTATCATCATAGAAAAACATAATTCATAGTGTATGTCTCCTGATAGAAGTACATAACAACACATAACATGATTTGAGAAATATTCTCACACACACAAAATGAACCTGTCTTATCAATAGTCCAGCCCTTAACATCATTTGACAAATGAATATATCAACCAGTTACGATAAAGATGTCAACATATTTACTCATAATGAATAAAAAAGATAAATTACACATATTTGTGTATGTATGTATGTTCATGTATATGTGGGTATATATATCACTGTTTATACACCATACATTTATACATTTATACATATACATGAGACAGGGGATATGAATACTAATTTCTTATATAATATATTAAGGTAGTACTTGTTGTTGTTAAGCAGAATATGACATTGTAGCTACATGTTCAACAAATATCTTTTTAAAAGATTCATCTATTATTTGAAAGGCAGAACAAGGGAGAGAAAGGGAGAGACAGAGTGGAAGAGAAAGAGAGAAAGAGATCTTCTATCATCTGGTTTACTGCACAAATGCCCACAGTGGCCAGGCCTGGGTCAGGTCAAAGCCAAGGAGCCTGAAAATTCATCCAGGACTCCCACATGAGTGGCATGGGCTCAAGTACTTGGGCTTCCATCCACTGTCTTCTCAGGCACATTAGCAGGAAGCTAGATCAGAAGAGGAACAGCTGGGACTTCTACCAGTTCTCTGATACAGAATGCCTGTGTCACAAGTCATGGCTTAATCTCCTGTGCCATAACATCATCTTGATCAAAAAATATTCTTTTATGTTGAATATTTGCATGTGAAATCACATGCTGTCTAGGATTTGCTTCATAATAATCTAAAAAGGAAGGGAAATGGATAAGATATAAAGCAAAATGGATAGCAATTGAGGCTGAATGATTACCATAGCATTCAGTATGCCATTTTGTCTATTTTTTGTACAAGTATGAAATTTTCCCAACATAACATTCAAAAATCTGTAAATGTAAACAAACATACACTTTGTGGTTTCTGAATTTCAATTTCTTATCTAGAACACTAGTAATTCTGTTTCAGGTTCCCCTTCTTTGATATGTATGTGTATTTGTGCATTGCAAATTCATCACTTACCTTTAATGAATGCCTATTTTCAATGTCATAAACATTTTACTTCATCTAAGAAAAAGCCATCCTTTAAAATATGATTAGTCCTAATAATTTGTACACAGCATATTTGTCAACAAGGCAGAATTTACTCTATAAGGCCAATGTCTTGAATCCAACTCTGAATTCAAATTCCCTTCCAGCTCATGATGCAGAACACTGTAACTCTATCAAGGTTAGGTTATGGCGTAAGTGACTTATTGTGTGGTTATTACTTATAATAATATGAGAGCACTGTATTTTATTGGAAATGCATAGATTCTATCATATCAATAATAGGATAAATGAATTTTACTAGGCTTATTGATTTATAAATTTATTCATAATCTCTGATCAGTGACAGTGGAGAAGTAGAGAAAATTCCTGGGATTAATACAATGTAACAAGGAGAAACTCCCAGAAACAAAGAAGCAATAAAACTCTATTTTAAGTTTTATAGAAATGTTAAGATCTTTCAAATTATACTTCATTCCATTGTACACCCAGCAACTAATTTTGATTTTATGATGTATGAAATTTTACATTATCATTTCACTCTTAACTTCAACTAAAGTATTGACAACTAAACTCATATATCTCTTTTAAAGGTAATATTTCCTTAAGACTTTTAACTGCTTTGCTCAGTTTCCATTAAATATATACTGTTGGTTTATGTGATGTCATCAATTATTACTGTAGTTAAAACAGCTATTCTTATTAATTAGTGTACTTCTTTCTAATGCTATATATATATTCTATATATATATTCAGTATATATATACCATATATATTCTGATACTATATATATATTCTGATATTGTGTATATATATATATTCTGATACTATTACATTTTTAGTGGTCCAATCAACCCTGGATTGATGAATTTATTCTCATTGCTCATTAGAGAGTATAATTAATATTCTCAAATTTTTGTAGTCTTCCAGTAAAATAATTAGGTTTCCAACCTTGATGTGACTTTTTAGATCACACATTCTTTCCAGCATACAACACAATCTAAAATGCCAGGGGACTTCAAAAAGTTCATGGAAAACGAAATTAAAATACATTTGTTTGGGTGCAGACAATTTGAGATCTGGGGCAAGTGTTGTGACTTAGCAGGTTAAGCTGCCAACAGCTATGTCATCAGTCCATATGGCACTGGTTCATGTCCAGGCTGCTCCATTTCTAGTCCAGCTCCCTGCTAATGGCCAGGGAAGACTGCAGAGGATGGCCCAAGTGTTTGGATGCCTCCACCCACTTAGGAGACCCTGATGAAGCTCCAGGCTCCTGGATTCTGCCTGGCCCAGTGCTGACCATTGCAGTTATCTTGGGGAGTGAACCAGCAATTGGAAGATCTCTCTGTCTCTCCCTCTCTCTGTGTAACTCTGACTTTCAAAATAAATAGGTAAGTCTCTTAAAAAATTTGGCCGGCGCCGTGGCTCACTTGGCTAATGCTCCGCCTGCGGTGCCGGCACACCGGGTTCTAGTCCCGGTCGGGGCGCTGGATTCTGTCCCAGTTGCCCCTCTTCCAGGCCAGCTCTCTGCTATGGCCTGGGAGTGCAGTGGAGGATGGCCCAAGTCTTTGGGCCCTACACCCACATGGGAGACCAGGAGAAGCACCTGGCTCCTGGCTTCGGATCAGCGCGATGTGCTGGCCGCAGCACGCCAGCAGCGGCGGCCATTGGAGGGTGAACCAACGGCAAAGGAAGACCTTTCTCTCTGTCTCTCTGTCTCTCTCTCTCACTGTCCACTCTGCTTGTCAAAAAATAATAAAAAAAAAAAATTAAGGAAAAACAACTTGAGATCCTTGCATACAAGGCGTCACCAAAAAGCTCAAGGAACATGAGAATTCAGAAAAACTGCATGCATTATTTTGCACCAGAATAAATGTATCTTTCAATTTCATTTTTCCATGAACTTCTTGAAGTACCCTCATGTTTAAAGCCACATGTCAGAAACCTATCATTACTGTAGATGCACCACAATTCCTGCCCAATATCAAAGATACTGTTCCTACCTCCAAGTGACTATCACAAGTGTGTATATTACTGACAAGCAAGCAGCATAAGGTAGAGAAATACCAATGATACCATCTCTCTGGAATGTGCATTCCACTAAAATGTTAAGATGATATTCTCAGTAAAAACGAATCAGTTTGAGGTGACCTAGTATAAGACCAATAGACGTGAAGGCTAAATTAATTTTATTCCAGAAAATGTAAGATATGAAAAAAATAAAGTCAAGAATAGTGTATCATCTAAATATTAAGAAAAATAATTACAAATAGATATTCTACAAAGTTAAGAAATTCTTATTTTAGATAGTATATCTCTGAAGACTGTTTTCTTAGAAAACCATATCTTTAACATTTTGACTTTACTCACAAAAGATTGTTTTTCAAAAATATATTTGTAAGGTTAAATAGTCAGATTTACCTTTCTATTTATAGTGATATTGCACGAAAGAAAAGATCCCAGGACTTGAAACTCTGCCCAAGAATTGGAATTTGGATCTCATTCTCCTCTACAAGAAAACGATTATAGTGACTTCTGCCAATTCTGCTAAAAATCACAAATTTTCCATAATTACAATTCAACTGAGTTGCAACTCTCAGTGCAAATCTACTCATTTTACAGCCACTTACTCTAGCAGTTTTTCTGAGTGCTTGGCTACATATTGTACCTACCTTCTCCTCTCAATCCCATGCCAAATCTGAACCTGCTCCTCGATGTAAGGGTTTCAAATCATTTCTAGCTTCCAGGTGTCACCAGCTGTTCCCTCTTGCAATCGCTTCCTTCCAGTGCTCCATTTAGATTCCTCCTCCAGAAAGCTTTTTCAGATTGCTTGCCTTTGCTCATAGCCAGTAGACAGACCTCTACTCAAACACAAGAACCTATATTTAACTCCTTCCAGCAAAGCAAGATTTCGGTCTACATATATTGTATCTGACTAATTTGTCTCTCCTGCAGGCAAGGGAAATTAATGATTCTACCTCGTGAGTTTGCTGAAACAAAATCCCAACTATCTGTCAACAAAATACAAAAAAGAGACATAGATTTCCCATGGGAAAAATACAACTGCTATAATTGGAAAACAAAACTAAGAAAACATAAGGTGTTGACTGCAGACTAGACAGACAACGGAAAGTTACCAGAACACTCATTCTCCTGTCCCCATTGGTCCCAGTGCAACAGAACCAAGATCTTATCACTGAAATGCACCCCAGGAAAAGGGAAACTGAGGCATGTCCTTGGCTGATGATGTGACACCTCCACTGACAGTCCCAATCCCACTTTGGTCACTCTGTGCATTTAAGACAGTTGATTTTATTTTTTCTGCAGAACTTTAAGGTATCCATTCAAAATACCTCTGGACATCCATGTATCAGCCTTCCACAGTTAATGCAATTCTCTGTTCCAACAGCTAGTAAACAAGATAGTGAAGTCAGCTGTTTGCTTTACTTCAGATGTCTGGCAATGTGTAGTAGCTGGTACAACTCATCCTAGGTTAGAACTCTGCTAGGAACAGGGAGTTTCTAACGATGTGAAGGAACATATCATCCTAAAGTTGCCAAAGTATGTGGAGACCATAAATATCTCTTCATTTTATAAAGGAAGTCCCTTGACTTTCTTTTTAGATTGAGTATCAGACTTATTTGGAAACGGGATTTTTGTCTAACAGATTCTCAGTAGGAAAAATAGTCCCTTGGACATGCTATTCTGTGTGTTTAAAACAGCAAATCCATGCTCGTATTTGTGTGTGCACTTTGAACATTTGAAACATCTCCTTCATAGTACTTCATTTACAGAACTGGATTCCATGTCCCTTCATATGCTTCTATAGCAGCTTATGCTTCCACCATAGACATTGCACTGGCTTGACTCGCTTATTTAAACTCTATGAAGGTAAGAGTGATGCTGCTGCCCATTTTTTGTCTGAAGTACCTGAGATAGCCTCAAACACACAGCAAGTACTTGGCAAATATTAAGTGAATGATGATTATATTAATTATAAAAGACAGAATAGGTGATGGGAGTCCTTCTTACCACTCCCAACATAGTCATTATATGCATAGCACAGTCACTATATAATAGTTTATTTCTATCTATTTATCCCAAATACCAGCATTGTTATCAAAATTCAGAATTGTGTGATCCCCATTCTATTGGTGATGCCAAAACTCAGTGGACTCCCATGATCTAGTTACTCTAAATAATACAGAAGTCCAAGAAACTTTCACAGCCTACCCAATAAAGCATTTCTATATCTTCAGCTGGTTTACACTGGCAATAAATTGATACTTTTCAATTTAATTTTAAATGAAAAGACAACTTGAAAAGAGACCATAGTCAGAATGCCCTGGCATCAAGTGTCTCAAGATTAAGGGCAGATTAAATACCCTGTTGAGTCATGACTCAGTGACGAACTCATTATATTACATTTTTCTTCCGAAAGCATTTTGAATAGAATGTTACTGTACAGAGTCCAATTTTAGAAGTAAAAGATGGAAAGGTCATTTAGTCCTTCCTGCAATGACCTCAAAGTTTCCTCTTTACAATACAGCATATAGTGTTTTCAGCAATTAGTTCTTTATTATTAACATTTTGTTCAAGTTTCCACTGAAACTACTTTCAATGAATTTGGCTCCCCATTTTTCTTTTTTTCTTTCTTTTTTTTTTTATTTGACAGATAGAGTTAGACAGTGAGAGAGAGAGACAGAGAGAAAGGTCTTCCTTCCGTTGGTTCACCCCCCAAATGGCCGCTAGAGCTGGAGCTACGCCGATCCGAAGCCAGGAGCCAGTTGCCTCCTCCTGGTCTCCCATGCAGGTCAGGGCCCAAACACTTGGGCCATCCTCCACTACCCTCCCAGGCCACAGCAGAGAGCTGGACTGGAAGAGGAGTAACCGGGACTAGAACCGGCACCCATATGGGATGCTGGTGCTGCAGGCGGAGGGTTAACCAAGTAAGCCACGGCGCCGGCCCCTATTTTTCTTATAAGAGTAAAAGAACTTAACTCACTGGACTCTGGTGAGCTTCCGCTTTCCTAGTTACACCACCAAGCTCTTGTACTATTCTTTCTCTTGATCCCCTTGTCTAGCCTCCTGTTCTTTCTTTTAAAAAAAATTATTTATTTATTTGAAAGAGTTACACTTAGAGAGAAGGAGAGGCAGAGAAAGAGAAAGATCTTCCATCCACTGGTTCACTCCCCAAATGGCCACACCTGGTAGAGCTGTGCAGATCTGAAGCCAGGAGCCAGGAGCTTCCTCTGGGTCTCCCACATGAAGGCAGAAGCCTGAGCACTTGAGCCATCTTCCAGCGCTTTCCCAGGCCATAGCAGAAAGCTGGATCAGAAGTGGAGCAGCCAGGTCTTGAACCGACACCTATATGGGATGCCGGCACTGCAGGCAGCGACTTTACCCACTACGCCACAGCACTAGCCCTCCTTTTCTTTCTTATATGGGCCAGGAGTGTACCCAACTTGAGGTCTTTGTACTGACTCAACAGGAACACTCTCCTCTCCAGTACTAACAGGAATCATCACCGTCTTGCCAGTTTCAAACCTTGGCTCAAATGTCATTTTCTTGGTGAGGTCTTCCTTCCCTACCTTGGAAGGAAGGCATCAGAACCTTGCCCAGCACCCCTTGTCCCCATTCCTCAGCTATTCTAGTAAATATTCTAAGTACTTGCCAATGTCTAGTGTGCTATCTGAATTGATTAGTATCTTTAGCACGGCTCCCACACACTAATGAGCAAGCCCCATGAGGGAAGATGATTTTCCCCCATCTCCAGCACCTGGAATATTCAGTGCCTTGCACTTTCTGGTGCCTTGCACATTCTGGTGCACAGGAAATATTTATTGAATAAATACATTCAGTTTTATGCATTAAAAAGTGAAGTGTATGGCTCTCAAAAAGACTTAAAATTATTGAACAAGGGCAACACTGTGGCAATGTAGTGGGTAAAGTCACTGCCTGCAGTGCTAGCATCCCATATAGTTGCCAGTTCAAGACCTGGCTGCTCCACTTTTGATCCAGCTATCTGCTATGGCCTGGGAAAGTAGTAGCAGATGGCACAAGTCCTTCGGCTCCTGCACCTGCGTGGGAGACCCAGAAGAGGCTCCTGACTTTGGTTTTGGATCTCCACAGCTCCAGCCATTGCAGCCATTTGGGGAGTGAACCAGTGGATGGAAGATCTCTCTCTCTCTCTCTCTCTCTCTGCCTCTCCTTCTCTCTCTCTCTCTCTCTCTCTGCTTTTCAAATAAAATATGAAATAAATCTTTAAATTTTTTTAAAAAGTATTCAACAGCTTATTTAAATGTCTGATTTAAAACACCATAATTGCAACATGATTCCAATGATGTAAAAATCAATTCAAAAGACACCCACATCCCTGCAGTGGTCATTTCAAAAATGAGTCAAAGGAATGGCAGATGATACATATAACGACAAAACTCATAGAAAGTGAAATTGTCTGATGAGACTGTGAATAAGTCTTCCCTTCCTTTTAATTTTCCCCCTTGTCTAAATTTTAAAAGAAATAGTACATTAGCATTTAAAACACAAATATGAGGGGAAAAATCAATGAAGCAATTAAAATAACTTCTAAAAATCTGAAGGAAAAAATCATCTATTATTTTTCACTTTATGTTTCTGTGTGGGAGCAAACTGTTGAAATCCATACTTAATGTATACTAAGCTGATCTTCTGTATATTAAGATAATCGAAAATGAATCTTGATGTGAATGGAAGGGGAGAGGGAGTGGGAAAGGGGAGGGTTGTGGGTGGGAGGGACGGTATGGGGGGGAAGCCATTGTAATCCATAAGTCGTACTTTGGAAAATTATATACATTAGATAAAAGTTTAAAAAAAAAAATCTGAAGGAATGTAGGGATTTTCAAATAAGTTTTTAAAAATAAGCCCTAAAAGAGAATCAAACTTTAGGGAATTTTCTTTTTGCTTTCCTTCAATGTTCTTTTTGGGTGAGGTGGAATTCAGTCTTTTAAGTTCAGAGGTCTTTGCCTGAAAACCAATTGACAGAATGTTGGCATCTTCATGCATTACCTTAATGTTTTTCCTTAGCCTGTGTTTTTGTTGTGCTCTCCTCTACCTGTTCATTTTAATAAGGGATTTGATCAGATTGGAAGGGTTATTTTAGTGATATAGAATTCTAAGAAAACCTATTTTCAGAGAAGGGAGCTTATAAACTAAATAGAGACAATTCTCTTACTTATAATATCCATCTAAATTATATAACAGAAAATGTTATAATGTTATTATTGAATTCCTTGTTGTGCCTTAAACTATCGGTTTCCTCCTGTATTCCATTTCCTGTTTGTTTCCCTCAGTGTCTCTCCAGTCTTACTGGTGTACGTATTACTAGTGATGCTTCACAAGTAAGACTGAAGAAATTGCTGTTAGCCTGGACTACCTGACATGGGTAATAGGATGCCTTTCTTCTAAGTCCAAACTCTGAGTAAGATTCCAGCTGGGACTCTATGTGGGGTGGTTTATCCAAGTTGTCTTAGGTAAGAACCTCACTCTTATTTGAATTGTTTCAGGAATGGTGAGTATCAAGGCCCATGTCCATCCTTGAAGATTTAGTTTTCAACAGATGTGTTAGCCTGTTTGGTTAGAGAAGACCATCTGTTTTCTATCGGGAAGTAAATGTTCGCTCCCCATGTAATTCTAGGCACATTAGCCGTTTGCAAAAGCTTTTAATTTACTTCTTTCTTTGTTTTATCCCTGAACATCCTGAAAGCCAGCCCTCTCCAGTAACATTATCTCTGGGCTCAGAGTTTCCCAATAATTCCAGAAAAATAATTAAAAACTGACTTCAAAACTCTCGATAGCTCTCTTATACTGTATCACAGTCTATAGCTCCCCTATTCTGTCCATTCATTCATGCTCATCGGCTTTCTGTGTTTCAGAAATTTGTGGACATCTCTTGTTTATTTCTGACTCACCCCTCCAAATCTCTTTTCTTCTTTTTGTGCTGTTAAACATTTACTCAGGCAGAATTCAGACCTTGGACAGAGCAGAGAAAACGTGTGTCCACTAGGATACTATAAAGCAGTTCGTTAATAAGACTTAAAGCCAATAATGAAAGAAGCCAAAAATCAAAAACAACATTGGTGACTCTGTTTCATGATATTTAACTATTTTGTTGCTCCATTGATTAGCAATATCTCTACCCTAACAGAAATATTCTCTTTCATCTATGAAAGCTGAAACTAGCCATCTGTAAGAATAATTTGAAGATTTCCCAGTAGTAGTAATGCTGTGTAAAAATCTATCTGACCTCTCTCACTCATCCTGCTGGAGACCAGTGGAACTGATGTTCTGAGACACCTGGAAAACCTCTCATCAGGAAAGAAGCTAAATTATCTATCAGATCATGGAGGATAGAATTACTTTCTCTGTTGCTACTGCCTTCTGGGCTCACTATTGAATTAGGCAGTAACAAATTAAGCACAAATAAATTAAGGGTGAAAATCTATCTTTTCTTCCATCTTACTACTCTCCATGTTATAATCTATCTTGAAGCACATTAGCATAATTGGAAGGAACAGTGGATTTGAATCAGGTAGATTTGTTTCTAAAGCCCTCTGCCAGGTACCATATGAATAATTTTGGACAAACTATGTAACAACTTTAAGTCTGTTTCCGCCTCTGACATATGGAATTTATGCAGAACCTCTTTCATACAGTTCTTTTTGTTGTTATTGTAAAGACTGATTTATTTATTTGAAAGGCAGAGTTACATATACACGGAGAGGGAGAGAAAGAGAGAGATGTTCCATTTTCTAGTTTACTCCCCAATGGCCACAATATACCGTGCTCTTGCAGTTCTTTCTTTCAAAAATGTATGTTTTTATTTATTTCAGAGAAAGAAAGAGCACACTTCCACCCACAGGTTCATTCACTAAATGCTCCTAATGGCTGGGATGGGCCATGGCCAGAGCTAGGAGCCAGGAACTCCACCCAGCTCTCCCATGTGATGGCAGGATCTCAACTACTTGAGCCAACACTGCTTCCTTCCAGGTTCTGCATTAGCAGGAAACTGGAGTCAGGAAGCAGAACGAAGCGCTGAGCCTGGGTTCTCCAATGTGGAACCCAGGCTTCACTACGAGTATAAATGTTCACCTTCACAGGGTTTTTGTTTGTTTGTTTGTTTGTTTGTTTGTTTTGAGTTAGCTATTTGTTTTAAAGGCAGAGTTACAAAGAAGTAGAGAGAGAGGGATCTTCCATCTGCTGGTTCATTCCCCCTAAATGGCAGCCACAGCCAGGGCTGAGCCAGAAGCAAGAGTTTCATCTGAGTCTCCTGTGGGTGACAGGGGCCTAAGCAGTTGGGTCATCTTCAGCTGCCTTCCCAGGAACATTAGCAGAGAGCTGGATTGGAAATGGAGCAACCAGGACATGAAGTGACAGCCATAAGGAATGCTGGCATCACAGGCAGTGGCATAACCCCCACAATATCAGCCCCTTACAGGGTTCTTTTGAAGAAGTTATATATGATACATGGTACATGATGAAATTCAAAATGTTATATGTCTTTATTAAGAAATTAATTTTTTCAAAAGTAGTCATTGAATAAAATGGGAATACTTCTTTTGTATTTCTACAGTTAAGGATTCTGTTTACATATGTATATAAGCCTAAGGATCAGTTTTGTTTTTAAAGATATACAAATATATACACATTTATAAATTCCACTTCCAAATTAATATGGCTTTCTGAAATTTATAGTGTGTTTTCTTTCAAAATTCATGAGATGTAAATTCTGAAAGAATGTATAGCTTAGGGTGATTGTGAGAATCCATGGGTCAACACATTTTTTTTTATCATAATGCCTTTTTCCCAGTATACTGGACTTTTTCGATCTATCCAATCATCCATCTATTCATCCCATGAATTTTTACAGAATTTGCGAGCTTAGTTTCATATGTACATATATATAAGGGTACTTTATAAGTTCATGGAAAAATGGAATTAAAAGATAAGTTTAGAGACAAGCATGTGGTGCAGGAGTTACGCCCCTGTGTGGGCTGTGTGGATCCCAAATTAGAGTACTGGTTTGCATCCCAGCTGTCCCACTTCTGTTCCAGGTTTCTACCAACGTGTACCCTGGGAGGCAACAAATGATGGCTCAAATACTGTGCTCCTTGCCCCCTACATGGGAGACCTGGATGGAGTTCTGCACTCCCGGCTTCAACTTGGCCTAGCCTTAGCTATTGTGATCATTTGGGAAGTGAACCAGTGCATGGTTCACAGTGCATGGACCGATCTCTCTCTCCCCCTCCCTCCCCTTTTCTCTTTCTGCATTTCAAGTAGATGAAAACAAATAAACAACTTTTAAAAAACGATGTTTGTTCTGGTGTAAAACAATTCTGAAACCCATCTATAGTTTTTTCCTAATACAAACTTTTTAAAGAACTCTTGTACATATATGCACATGTTAATATATTAACATGTTTCATATAAGTATTAAGGTGTGATTAAGTATAATAAAGACTTAAAATGCAGCATGACAGACAAAAGGAGAGCATTACAAATCTTCCCACTTCCTGATCACAAACACTCCAACCTTGTAAATACCTGACAGCTAAAGCATCTGTCCGTCCCCTGCCTGCACCCGCTGAGCCATGCTGCCTATCACTTCCCCTACCTGTCCAGGGAGGGAACTTGTCTGAGCCACACCTCTACTTCTCTCAGGCAAATGGAAAAGCTATGTCCAACCTCCCCTCTGAGAAACCATTTACAACTCATACTTTCCCTTCACTAGCCATTTGCCATTGTGGTCATCGCCTGCCTTGATGTTTTTCTCTTTCTTTTCTCCTGTACAGTCCCTTCAGGATAATCTTCCCCCTTAGCAAACGCACGGAGAAACGATGATCCCAATTACGGTTGGTAAGCATTCAGGATACACCTGTAATAAACAGCAACAGAGATGCTCCAATTGGGAAGCGAATTAGACACAATCAGAAGCCCGCACCCTGTGCCACGAGAGCCCTTGAGTGTTCCCAGGAGCCCCCTTCAAACTCTCCACCACAGTCTCCACCTATGTTCCCATCCTCCTCTAATTAAAGCTGCTTTTCTCAAGCACCAGCTTTTTAAAAAATAGTCCTTTTCAATTTTATTATTTTCCTGTGTTGTTTGATTACCAGCATGAAAATGCTCATAATTTTCATAGATCTTCTACTGAAAATGTAAAACAATGCTTCAACAACATGTGGCGGGGGAAAGGGAGAGGTGGTGGTTGGTTTGGGGTCCTAGTCAGTGTTATAATATCATTTCTGGAGGAAAATGCCTTCTGAGTTCCACACAAGTGACTTACAAATGGACTTTCAGAAAGCAACCCACACTGAATGAAGAGACAGCCTACCTAGGTACAGTTTGTAAACCACTGAGGCTTGATTCCATTAGACATCATGAAGTCTGCATGTAAATAACCCAAATTAGTCACCATCCCAAACAATTTTTCAGGGAGTACCTACCTGCTTACCGTGGGAAGTTCATTTATTTCCCTTTACCTGGCATAAGTCGTTACTCAAACTGGTCACTTAAACCAGAAATCCAAATTAGTACTCACAAAAATAAAACAGCACAGAGGCTGTAATAATAGCTGTATTTATCCAGAGCTCTAACAAAATACAAACACACACACACATTTTGATCACTCATGAAACATCTGAAGATATTTCTAAAATCTGAAAATTAAAGCATTCCTAAGAAACTGAAAAAAAAATTTAGAGTATTAATATGACACTGTTTGAGTCCTTGGAAGAAATCTGTGACAGTAACCTTTAATATCATGACACCTCTTGTTTTACCTTCCAGGATCCAGATGTACAAAGAAGGGAAGAAAAATGTTTAAAAAAAAAGATTTTAGATTTTTGTCACTAGTGTAAGCCCTGTTATTTGATGAACTGACTAAATCAAAGTAGCAGTACCTATTTGAATCGTTTTGGATTCATTCTGCTCCCAAAATAAGCAAATAAATAAATTCTGGAAATCATTATTATTTATAACTTTAGCATCATGCTGGAAAATGTCACTTGAATCTTGCTTGAATGATATTTCCTATGTGAAAATGAAACGACCACACAAGTTACTCTAAATCTATGCTCTATGTCAGCACTCACAGACAAAAAAAAAAAAAAAAAAAAAAAAAAGTGATTCTTTCGCTTTCCATATGTAAAATGCAGCAGTCTTACAGATTTTTTTCCTTATTTTATCCTGAAAGAAAATTATACTCCCCCACCTTCAAATTACGTTGCAGGTCTCAAAGGTCAATGAACACGTCCATGCAGAGAGACAGGGATGATGGAGGGGGAGCTGGCTCCTTCTTCCTTGTAATAAGGCTTTGCAGATTTTGGCCAGGAGAAATTTGTGCAAGGACATATTCTACTGCAGGTAATAGTAAGCAAATTCCTTAGGTTCAAAGGGGAATTCAGTGAAAATATGGTCTAACAGAACCATGCTGTGGAGCAAGGCTTACCTGTGAGTGCTGTTTGTGTGTGGTGGCAGACCTACATGTTTGCTTTTGCCACCTGTGTGCCCCTCAAACACTGCCAATGGAAGATTAGTTTCCTTTGCTTCAGGTGTGATCCTGCAGAGGCTGATAGTCACAATGTGCAGAGATGCCACCGGATGTGGGAGAGCTAAATGTCAATTTGATCGTGACAGAACAAGGATGTCCATGGACAGCTTTATTTGTCACTTCGAAGCACACCAGTATTATAATAGGAGCTAAGAAAGTTTTAAAAAAACTGTTTTTGCCTCCTGAAATGCGGTTCCTTGTAAATTGTGCTTCTGTCACGACAATGCTGCATCTCTAAACCTGTCTAACCAGGTACCAACAGGAAGGCCAAGTTCGTTTTCATTTGGTAAATGTTTTCTATACAGTTAAGTTTCAAAGTCGACATGCTACTTGGAAGACTTCAGTAGCGAGATTTCCATGCATTTGCTTTTAGGCAGGTAGAGAAATAAGCTGTATGATCTCACATATAAGGAAAAGTAAGCATAAAAATTAAAGCAGGATTCTTGGTTTGAGTCCAACCTCACCATCGATATTTCGTGTACGGTTAGACACATTAACTCTCAACCCTCGGAGGTCCTCATTTCCAAGTAGAGTTAAAAACAGATCCCTATTTATTTCACTGAGGTTTTTGTGGAGATAGCATAAGATGATGTGTGTGAAAACAGCTTAGGAATTATTAACATTAATAGCACTTCCTTAAGATTTTCCGAATTGACTGCAAAACAGGTCAAAATGGTTTCTCAGAATTTTTAGGTAGATCTATGTCCCAATACAGTGAGTGATTTGGATAGGTTTTTTGTCCTTTTGTTTTTGTGAAATGAACTGTATGAGGAAAATGCAACCTAAGTGTTAAACTCCAGTTCTCTTCAAACCCTACTTTGAAAATACTGATATATACACAATGATCCAGGTATTCCAACACAAAAAAGAAGACCAAAAAAAAACAGTTCACAATGTGATATGTGAGCTATGTCTCTTACTTTAGGGATAGAATTATGCATCTTGCAATTTTACTTTCACTGGTATTTTATTTAGTGAGAATTAGCTTAGTGGGAAAAAAAAAAGATGAATGATAATGCCCGTCCTCCTTCCATCAAGTAAATTCTATCTCCAAGTATTAAAAGATAGATGGTATGACCTGCTCCTACACGGACCGTGATCACTGAGAGAACAGGTACCTCCTTTCAAGTAGATTTAGCCTGGGAGCCAGCAAAGTTGATAAACTTAGGACTAGCCCAGTGTGTTTCAGTTCATAGCCAGGGAGAGGAAAAAACACAGTCAGTAATTTTCTAAACTGGTTCAGTGCAGCTGCAATTGTACTTAGAAATTCCAGAGGTCTCACTTAGAAAAATCACGTAGCAAGGACCCAGTAGAAAAGGACTTCAACTTGAAACACAAAGAGGAAACTAGAGTCAGAGACAAGCATGAAATTATTGGATGTAAAGGGTGGCATTGAAACCCACAACCCACAACGTGAGTAAAAGTAATTAGTTAACATTCTGTGCTGTCCCGACAGTTTCTTTTTCCTTTTGGATGTGACGGAGCCCGTTTCCTTCACTGTCCCAAATCAGTGCAGGCTTCATTGCGACCACAAAGCACAAACTGCTGGGGTGCCTTTTCTGCAGGAAAAGCTGGTTATTCATGACTTCAGCTCAGGCTACAGACTCCCCGCATATTTAAGCTCTGCGAGTTCTGAAAGAACGAACTCCTGCTTTATTTGTTCACACTCGAGTCTACATAAGTCTGATTTCCTTGCAGATGGCTTGAAGCTGTCAAGGATAAATACAAGGGTTAAAGAAACTGCTTGCTACTGGCACTGGACCACAGAAAGACTGGGTATCAAAGCTTCTTTGTTGGTGGATCACATAAACACCCTTACTCTGTGTGCAAATTCTGTCTCCCCTATGGGCATGGAGGTGAATTTCTTCCCTTTCTCTGTTTTGTTTAGCTGTAGTTGGTGTTATTTTTCTTGACACGGAAAATTTCTGTGTCCTGAAGAAATGCTTTCACCTGTGAGTGAGGTAAACACATAGTACACTGTTTTGCCAAAAGAGGGCAATGTTGCTGTTCAGAATGTTCTCGTTCCGTTCCCGGGATCTGGTCTCCGGAACAGTAAATAATCGTCGCTGTCTCTTCCTTCTCACCATACACAAGTTTCCACATGTCTGTGTGCTCTGTAGTTAATCAGGACTTTGTAACTATCTGTCCTACACATTAACTGCATCCACACCCAAAGTGTTTAAAGGTTAACACATTTCACTCCATGCATGACTGGCACACACAAGCAAAGGGCTGTCTCTGAAATTCTGAATTCATTTCCACTTGCCAGGGATAGGCAAGAGGAGACACAACCTGCTTTAGGAAATGTGGAGAGGTATTTGTGTTATGTCCCTATTCGCAAGTACTCAGTGTGTTCGCTAATCATAGGCTTCATGATAACTAAAAACCAAAGGGAAGGGAAACAAGTATTCTTTTTCAGGAAATTTATTTCAAAACGATCTGTTTTCTTATTAGTTAAAATGATTCAAACTAATACCAGGATATGGATAACAGTCTTGATAGCTGGCCCTGAATTTCTTTTGTGGGGAGGGAGAAGGAATGGATTTTTCACTTGATTTTGAAAAATTTAGCCGACTGTGAATCAAGCCTTCGCGTACAAGTTGTCCTCTCTGGGAGGCTCTGAACCAGTGATCTTCCTTTTCTTTAATAAGATGTTGCATTTTTCGCCTGGACAGCCTATTATACTTTAATTAGTTATGTCCACCTCTTTTTCAATCCCTTAAAGGGTTGTAATCCAATTGTTTTCTGGAAAGCACAATTTAGATTTTTCAATGGAAGGTTTGTTTGAGAAACAGAATTCCTGGGATTTTTTTTTTAAGCAGAAACACACTGCAGAGTGCTTTTTTGCTCTCTGAAGCAATTGGCAGTGTAGCTGGACTACCACAGGAGCGCTACCAGAGCTAACCGCTCTCCCATTTAACAAGTTCACCAGCTCATTTTTCTTAGAAAAATGTGTATGTTTGTGTGTGTGTGTGTGTGTGTGCGAGAGAGAGAGAGAGAGAGAGAGAGAGAGAGAGAGAGACTATTCTTGCCTTTGGTTTTTCTAAATAAATAATTGCAGTTTTCTTGAAATGAAACATTACTGATAACATTGTCTATGAACTGCAACTTGGTGCTTTTTTGGAAGCAGCAGTCTAAAACCTGAAAATTACATTCAGACAAAGAATTGGGTAGGGAGTGGCAAATTCTTGGCGCACAGGATGGTTTTAGATGGGCCTCCTGGTTTTCTCAGTCTTTGAAGTGCCTCATCTCCCATATTTAACTGGGCTTGAAAGATTTAAGTAGAACCTGCTATCCCAGGGACATCAATAAAGCCCACAGAAAGCTGTGTCTGCTGTAGGTGCTTCCAGGAAATCCTTATTTAACATTGACTTAGTTTACTGTGGCACGGTTTTTTCATTTCTGTGTGAAAGCCCGCCATCTCATTTCTGCTTCCTTCTCCTACAACCGTCAGTATATGTACATGAGAAAGTCTATGTTATTAAAAGAATAATAACTGTATTGTAGGTTTCTGAACCCAAGATTGTATTTTCTTTCTCAAATATTCATTAAAAAATATAGATTGTATTTTATTGCAAGTGCTCTTTAATGAACAGTGTGCCTGTTTGCGTACAAGAAGGAGCTTCCAGTGTAATTCCCTGACAGTAATTGTGGTCTGAATTGAGAACATACAGTAGCAGAGTGCCCTTAATGGCCACCCTGTGGATTGAGTGCTCCACTTTTGTCATATCTTGCTACTTTTTAAAATGCAGAAATTAGTTGGGCCAGGAAAGAGTTAATTATGTGCTTGCATCAGGAAACCCTCAATGAGCAGCCAGAGAGAATTCTTTGTCTTTATTGTAAAACAAAATTTCAAAGACTCTAGCAGATGATAGTATGTAAATAGTAACTGAGCATCTAGTTTGGTGTGTGTGTGTGTGTGTGTGTCTGTATATGTGTGTGTGTGTTTGTGTGTGATGTAGTGTGAGAACAAGAGGAAACCTTTCAGTATGTCAACCACAATATTAAAGACCACGAAATGAGTGAGTGACACCTTTTGATTTCTACAGAACTGAAATAAATAAACAGGATAAAACACCTCTCAAGTCAAGCTACTTCTTTCTATGGCTCTACTTTGATCCAGATAAGTATTACTTGTTTTAAATAAAAAAAAAAAAGCACGTCTTACTTAAAAAGCAAGTTGTTTGTGCAAATATGGTCTGCTGAAAAAGCTGCAGACCTACTGGACATGCTCATAAACGAGTTAGGGCTAAAGAGATCAGACTTGAAAAGGCCAGAGAGATGTGAGGATGTTGTAAGACGTTAGAAAATAGTAGTAATTAAATCATTAAATCATTAAATCTTCTGATTTGCCAGAATTTGAAGAAAAGAGTAATTTAAAAATATCTGTGAGCACATACACACACGCACACTCACACACTCACACACATGAACTCACATTCTCACAGTAAACTGGTAATATCTTTGCCACAGGGAATTGGCTCTGGAAAGCAAAAAAAAAAAAAAAAAAAAAAAGCAAATATAAGAAAGAATGGATATTTCTTAAACTTATCCAGGTTTTTGTGAAAGGGAAGATAATATGTTAATCTAAAAAGTCTTTTTGGACAAGGGAAAGATTCTTTAAATGCTGAGATTTTCATAAAATTCATCAGCTAATATTTGGGTTCTACTCCAGAAGTGAGTAGTACATCAGTTGATCAGTATTCCTATATTGCCATCTCTCCTTAATCTAAAAGTGCACCTGTACATATGACTCTGTTTCCAGATAGTGCATATCATATTCTGTGATGAGGGATTTATAGCCCATGTGACTGATGGTGGTTTTTGCAAAATGATAGTGCTTGGTAATTGTGAGGAATCAGAAACTTAAGGATGTAACAAGAATTCTGTTATAACAATATGAAAAATTCAAAAAAATTTAATTCTTTTCCAAATAATTATTCAATTAATTGTTTCCTACCAACTGGTACTATTTATTTTTTTTTTTTTCACAATTGACCAGTCTGGATTGACAGACAGGGTCTAAGTTTTCACTCAGGAGATGATCTCAACAGTGTCATGCTTTGCCTTTATGGATAGAAAACTCACGTTGGAACTAACAGGGAAGAGGAAAATGGGCAACATTCACTGTGATTCAAAGCTTTTTATTTAGTATTTTAAATCTTTTTCAGGATTTTTTTCTCCATTTCATTAGGCATTTTTATTTTGAATAAATGAGTTTAATATGCAAACCAAATGATTTTTTGGAAATCACTTTGCACCACAGAGTCAGTATAGAGCAGATTAGATGATATCCCCATATATCATATGCTTGATGTCCGACTAAATTCTGATCCACTGATCTGCATGATTGAGAGTGAAACAGAAAGAATATAACATAGCTTTATTTTTGCCCATCATACCGAACACTTGAAAGTATTATTTGGATCTTTTACTGAATCAAGTGTGAACACAAGTATTTGTTGTACTGGAAATGAAAAGGCATATGAGCAAGCTTGCAAGCATAACATTACCAACTTACCTTTTAGTGGTCACAGTAGATCTTCCCAAATTCAGAGCAGTACAATGCATTAAAGTGGATTACAATATTATTGACACTTCTTCAGTGTATTGATTTTAATGCAAATGTTAAATGAGATGTGAACACTTTAAAGTGTAATTCTGGAAAGTTTCAAATGCTTTGGTGTACAGCCTTTTAATGTCAATATTTCCATCTTTGATTCACAGCATAGGTATTTGCATATTTTGGAACCTACTTGAGGCAATAGTGTTTTTAAGGATTGGAACATGGATATTTATATTCTTTGGTTTATTAACTTATGGAGGTGAAATGATTATGAAGAAAAGGTAATATTTAGTTTTTTTTAAACCAAATACAGCTTTTCACATTCCAGTGTTAGGAATTAGTCACAAACTAAAGGTCTGTCTTTCTTCTCTGTCTCTCCTCTCTAGCTGAGACTTTCAAATAAATAAATAAATCTTAAAAATAGATGTACTTTTCTTGGTTAGATTTAAAGAGTAAAGCTTCAGAAAGATGGCACAATCCAAGGGAAAATATGTTTGTATATGTATTATGTATGTAAAAATATATATGTAATTTTTATTTTATTTTTTATTATTAGTACTTGTGTTTAGAACTATTTTAAAGTTACACATATATAGTTTATAATAACTTCATTGCAGGAAGCTTCAAAGTAATGTAACATAAATTGGTATTTATTTTTAGAAAACAGAGTAGTTTACAGTTCTACAGTTTACCTAATTACCATACAAATTCTTCTATTAGTATTTCAAAGTAATAATCTAACATTTTCCTCATTAAGCCAATTGGACTCTCACTCCACTCCATACCTGGCAAACAGTTTTCAGTCACAGCATCCCGTAGTTTATTGTTGTTGTTATTTTATTTTATTTTATTATTCTTAAGTGAAACTAACTGGGTGTGGTTCATTAATTGTGACAAATATGTCATACTAAAATGAAATGTTAATGATAGAGATGCTGAGTGTAGGGTATATGGGAACCTTACTACCTTACAATATTTGTTAAGTAAATTTAAAACTATTCTGAAATAAATAATAAAAACAATATAAAAATTATAAATAACAGAAAAAAGTGAAAATGATCAAGATAATTTTGAATGATTAGAATTGTATATATTGAAGATAGGGAAAACATTAAAAGAGCATACTTGTGAGTAAATAAATAATCTCAGTTATAAATCTGTGTTCTTGTTATTTTTTGCTACAAGTTCTGTTTTGAGTGTGAATCAAAAGTCCTCTGCCCTGAGCATTTGTATCATAAGCAATAATACCCATAATACATTGGCAGCCAGTGTTCATGATGTCATTTTCCTGAAGATGTCTTTGTTACCAACTCCAAATGTAGTGACTTCCACACTCACAGTTACCTGGATTCACTCTTCAAGATTTTAAACACACATTTCAAGAAGTGTTTGAGTAAGGCAAAAAGACAAAATTACTTTTTTCCCTGTTTTGTGGCAATATACCGAGTACAAAAATATATATTAGCAAAATTGGGATTTTGAGATTTGATTATTGTTTATAGCTCTTGTCCATTCTGAGGAACAGTAGTTTTTCTACTTACTACTTGTTGAATTCTTTATTGAGTAGAAGATTAAGATTGTGATTATAAGGTAAATTGAAAGTATGTCATTGTAAAAATTAAAAATAAGAAATGATGGACAGGGCCAACACTGTGGCGTAGTGGGTAAAGCTGCCACCTGCAGTGCCAGCATCCCATATGGATGCCGAGTTCGAGTTCCAGCTGCTCCATTTCCAATCCAGCTCTCTGCTATGGCCTGAGAAAGCAATAAAAGATGGCCCAAGTCCTTGGGCCACTGCACCCATGTGGGAGACCCAGAAGAAGCTCTTGGCTCCTGGCTTTGGATCAGTTCAGCTCCAGAAGTTACAGCCATTTGGGGAGTGAACCCGCAGATGGAAGACCTCTCTCTCTCTCTCTCTCTGCCTCTCCTTCTCTCTGTGTGTAATTGGGATTTTCAAGTAAAATAAATAAATCTTTAAAAAAAAAGAAATGATGGTGGAGTCAGGGTAAGGTTGGAAGTATCATTATGCCTATGAGTCTACATGTATGAAATATGTTCAATTTGTTCATCTTATGTTAAAAAAATGATGAGGAAAATCATTGCTAAAAACAAAACAAAATAATATTTGAACACTTGTGTTCCCAGAATTTGAATATACCAATATTTGCTATTACAGAAATATATTTGTGTAACTCTATAAGCTTGTATTTTTGTTGTCAGCCATATATATAATGAGCACAATGGTTGGCTCCCATGCTTTGTCTACTAGCCAGTGTGGTAGTTTCCTAGCTCAACTTGCCATTCTGGTTTAAAAGAATTTATAGCTGAAAAGTGAGCACTGGGTTCTATAATTAAGTGTGAATACAATATTTAAAATATTTTCAGTAGAAGAGGGAATATTCAAGAGACCTGAGTACACAGTTCAGGGTCAGGGCTTCTATGTCCTGTCCTTGTCCTAACTTAACTGTTGCCTTATTGTGTGACTTCAGGTGTCTCTCAATTTTTCAGTGCCTAGATATTCATAAATAAACATTCACTAATGTTTGTGTATCAAACATTGTAACATCTCTAGATAAAAAGAGCATTAATGTCCTCTGCATCAAATACAGATATGTATTGTTAATTGCATAAAAATAATAACAACCAGACGAGGCAGGATTTTAGCCTACTGGTTAAGATGCTAGTTAAGATGCATGAGTCCCCTATCAGAGGGCTTATCTTTGGCTCCTGATCCCAGCATCCTCCCAATGCAGACTCTGGGCGGTTGTAGTGATAACTAATTGGGTTCCTGCCACTCATGTAGGAAACCTGGATTGAGTTCCGTGTTCCCAGTTTTGGCAGGACACTGTTGCAGCTATTGCAGGATTTGCATAGTGAACCAACAATGTGAGTTCACCCTGTTTGTCTTTCTCTCTCGGCTCTTAAATAAATAAATTTAAACTATATAAATTTATATTAAAAATTAGAAATAATGTTTTTCCTGATGGAAGAGAAATCAATTCCTAATACTGTTTAACCTGAAATACAAGTCATATATAAAATGATTTCATTTCTAGTCACTGCTGAATAACAGGGTGATTATTAACCATTCTGAGTAAGAATGCATTTATATAGTTCTTTCTCCTTTCCAAATCTCTTCATTTACATCATCTCAACTCTATCACTTATCTCAGCATTACATAAATTGTTCCTTAAAACTTATCCATCTGGGCATCCTAAATCACCCCCGTTGCTTCCTCTGCTTCTGAAATGGATTCCACAAGACACAGCTGAAAATCCATTTCATAACTTCACAGGCTCAACTCATACATACATTTGTAGTGGAGATGTATTTCTGAGGAAGTATGTTTCCCTAAAAGTTCACAGGACAAAAACCAAATCTGAAGGCAGCTAGCCACACCATGTGGGGTCTGCAGAAAATGTTGAGTTGGCCCTGGGTAGCACCAGGCAGAAGAGCAGAGAAGAGCTCTGTCCGTCAGGAAAATCAGCCACATGGTTATACAGCTGAGGTCTTTTGCGAGGAATCAAAGATGCTCATTTGCATTTCATTTAAATGCATCAACTGCCCCTTGTGTTTCTGGCCATAAAGATAGACCAAAAGTTCTAATAAATATATATCATCTGTGGCACATGGGAGAGCAACTACTCCTTTTCCACTACAATGGTCCCTGTCATCAGAGTCTGGTGGGACAGCCAGAGAGCCTCATAGAAAGACATGCTTACACACACAATTGGCAAATATAGGTGTCACTTGCTGTAGGGCTATTTGTTCATTTGTATTGATCTTTAGATTAAGGCAACTGCCTTACCTGCTCTTGGGGATTGCTAAAAAGGAGAGATTATCTAGGACTCACAAAACAACCCAATTCCTTTCTTTTTCTTTTCTCAGTTTCCTTCTTTTACCATCATGTTTTGCTCCCTGCTTTTTAAATAATAATTTGTGTTCATTTAATAAATGTACCTACATCATAAAGTTGCCATGAGGATTAAGTCGGTTGATACACATATGTCACTTAGAATAGCTACTGGCACACAGTAAATGCTCAAATGTTGGATAGTATTGTAAAATCTTGGTTGTTTCCTACAGCTGCTACAATAATCACAAACTAGGTGCCTCAAAATAACAGAAACATATTGTCACACTGTTCTGGATACAAGCAGTCAGAAATTCAGGTATTGGCAGGGCCAAACTCTCTTTTGAGCACTAGGGGAGAACTTTATTTTCCTCTCCCTAACTTCTTATGGTTTGCAGCAGTCTTTAGCATTTCTTGACCTGCAGGTGCACCACTCCAATTTTCTTGTCGTGATAGACAATTCACTTTGTCTATCTTTGAAAGACTGTCTTTTTATATGGATATCATTTGTGTTGGAATAGGGGCTCATACTCCTACAACATGATCGCAATTTGACTTTAATTATATCTACAATGACCCTATTTTCAAACAAGCTCACATTCTAAGGTAGTGGGAGTTGGAACCTCAACAAAAGCTTTTTTGGGTAACACAACTATATCTATAGTAATATCCACATCCAAACAAATTGGGCAGAAGCTGAACTTGTCTTCCCATTCAGAGTGTGATCTTAGTCAGCAACTCCTATCTCAGAGGATGGTACTGTCCTTCACTTCATTGTCTATGTCAGAAACCAAAGCTTCCTTCCTTTATCCCTCCCTTTGATGCTCTCATTTCCCTATCAAACTTCAACTCCTATGAGATCTTCCTCATTCATATCTCTTCTTTAGTTCTCCAGTTGGCATGTCCACCCAGGTTTCCTGACCACCTAAGGCTGCCCTTCTCAGCTAGTCTCTAGGATGTCATCAGTGATCACTCTAAAGATCCAGTGAGGTCATATGCAATATCTGCTTAAAATTGCTTACAGGCTGGCAGTTGCCCTTCAGACCGAGTTCAAATGCATATCCTTTATATTCTCTCTCTCTCCCACTCTCTCATGTCCCTCTGAATTCCCAGTCATGCTTTTCTAGGTGGAGTTCCTCTATCATGTGCTAACTTATCTTGCTTCCTTGCTTCCTGACTTTTCCATAATTCTCCACTTTTGCTGCTCCACATTTTTGCTTGTTCCTTTTTTTTTTTTTGGCCAATATGTTACACCCTCAAAAATAAGCTTAGATATCAAGTCTCCACCATAATGCCCCTTAATCCCTAACCAGGCTGAATTACATGTTGCTTCTATGGGCTCCACAGTACCTCATTGCTTTTCTCTAATACACTACATTATATACTGTATTGCGTTTTTCCATTTATTTGTCTGCTTCCTACTAAACTGTAAATTTCCAGAGGATAGGATCTAAGTATTGTACATCATTGTATCATTACACCCCAAGATTAGCATATTGATTCATGTATGCAACAAATACTCAAAACCCATCCAGTGCTAATGACTGCATTATACTTTAGGAATATGAACAAGAAGCAATAAAGTCATTTTCCATGTACTGCACAACTTTATATCCTGTGAGTGAAATATTAAATTAAGTAAACTGCAGCCTTTCAGTCCAACAAGTGCCAAAATAGCAGTGATATAAGTTTTTATTTTCTTAGAGAATCAAACATGAATACCTGAAGGATTGCTGAAAGACTAAGTTGTGCAGGTAAATGTGATCAGGTACAAAGAGGTGCTAAGAAGGGTAATAAGCAAGTAGCAGAAATGGCTTTAAAGTCACTTAAAATGGTTTAATGTTTTCAATATTAAAATTATTTTAATGTTAAGAAAAGTGAGAAACTATAAAAAGTATTTGATATAAAATGACTCATGAATCTATATTTTAGAAATGTCATTGGGTCAATTATATAGAAAACTGATAAAACTGATTGAATTGAGACAAAATTGTGTATGAGATGCCAATTACTATCCAGGTGAGACGAAATGGAGGCCTGGCCAATGGCAGTGATAATACAACAGGAAGCAGGGATGAACAATCCGGCAGTAGATGAAGAGAATGCAGTCATTGTGATAGATGAAGAGAATTCCATCATTGTGATAGAATTCCGTCATTGCCACAGACGCATCATTAAGGAAAGCTAATAGGTATTTTGGCCAACATTTGCAGAAATAAAGAACTTTCTACAAAGCATGGATTTGAGATGTGGAAGCAAATGATGGCACAATTCTAACTGTGGAGAAGGTGGTTGCACAATGTCCAGGAGCACATGGGCTGGAAGCAGGTGGAATGTGGGCCTATTGCCTGAGGGAATGCTGAAGATATTGATGCGCGTTCCTTCCCACTCTACTGCATGGGTTCTGATCACCAGCCGTATATTAAAATCATCTAGAGATCATCAAAGACAAGACACTCTGCTTGGTCCTCATTTCTAAAAATTCAGATTTAACTGGTCCCAGGCATTACTATTTTATAAAAGCTGGGTCCAATGCTGTGGCACACTGGGTTAATCCTCCGCCCACAGTGCTGGCATCCCATATGGGTGCCGGTTCTAGTCCCAGCTGCTCCTCTTCGAAGCCAGCTCTCTGCTATGGCCTGGGATAGCATTAGAAGATGGCCCAAGTGCTTGGGCCCTACATGGGAGACAAGGAGGAAGCACCTGGCTCCTGGCTTCAGATCGGCACAGCTCTGGCCATTGTGGCCATTTGGGGAGTGAATCTGCAGAAGGAAGACCTTTCTCTCTGTCTCTCTCTCTCACTGTCTGTAACTCAGTCAAATAAATAAATCTTTAAAAAAAATTTTATAAAAGCTCCCAGGAAACTGGAAAAAAAAAAAAAAACTACTGCTTTACCATAAAAAAGAATCCAGTATCCTTAGCATACAAAAAAGTGTCTTGGAAAATGTAACATAGTGCTTGTGTAATGGTAAATTTCATGTGTCAACTTGAGTAGGCTAAGGGATGCCCAGATAGTTGATAAGGCATTATTTCTGGGTGTGTCCTTCAGGGTGTTTCCAGAAAAGATTAGCATTTGAGTCAGCAGAATCAGCCGTTCCATCCAGGGCCTGCACAGAGCGATCCGGCAGAGAAGGGTGGTTTGCCCGCTGCACTTGAACAGAACATCTTCTGCCCCGAGACCTTGGCACTCCTATCCTCAGGCTGGCTGACTCCCAGCAGGCCTTAGCATCAGTCCCACTGTTGTTCTAAGCCTTTTCAACTCTGACAGAATCACATCGACTTTCTTGGGCCTCCACATGGGGATTTGGAATTTCTGGGCCTCCTGGCCTCAGCAACAACATACATCAGTTGCCATAGTAAACACATGGGCCAGCTGGCCAGGAGAACTCTTCCTATTCAGCCATTTCACACACCCTGCCCATCCTCTCTGCTGGCAGGCCTGGCCTCCTGTTCTCCTGTGATGCCAGGAATCATTGCACTTCCACACCGTGCGCTGTGCTCTTTCCTCGCTGAAATCCTCTTCCTGGTCACTGCTGCAGAACTGCTATTCTCCCTTCAAGGTCCATCTCATACATCACCTCCTTTCTCAAATGTTACCCCACCTCCAACTAGATGCAGAATTAATCTCCCACACTTATCACATCATATCATAATTATTTGATTGCATTTTAACTGGATCATTAGAAAGACAGTATTGTGCATTCTTGGAAATGTCAATGAAAGAAGGAAAAATGAAGAGCATAATTACGAGGTTGTTTGCTTTACTTAAAAAAAGGCAACTTACATTTGCATAGCATTTTCATAGGCATTTTATTTAATCCCATAGCAACTTTGTGGATTAGGCAAAGAATGCACTATTCCTGGTATCAATATCAGTGATTTTTAAGTTTTTAAGTGATTTTAAGATTTTAAGTTGTCACCACAAATAAATATGTGAGGTCATGCATGTGTTAATTAGTTTGATTTAGCCTTTGCACAGTATATAGATGTTACAAAGCATCATATTATATACAAATACATATAATTTTTATTTGTCAATTAAAAAGATACATAATAATTAAAGACAAATACATTAAGAAAACTCTCTACAATATTATTCACCACTCTCCTAAAATATTTTAGTCTTAAATAAGTTTATTGTATTTATTTTTCCACTTACCTCATTACAACACAAAAATTCACCTACTTTTTTTTTTTGTTGTTTTTTCTTGACAGGCAGAGTGGATAGTGAGAGAGAGAGACAGAGAGAAAGGTCTTCCTTTTGCCATTGGTTCACCCTCCAATGGCCGCCGCGGCCAGCACGCTGCAGCCAGCGCACCGCGCTGATCCGAAGCCAAGAGCCAGGTACTTCTCCTGGTCTCCCATGGGGTGCAGGGCCCAAGCACTTGGGCCATCCTCCACTGCACTCCCTGGCCACAGCAGAGAGCTGGCCTGGAAGAGGGGCAACCGGGACAGAATATGACGCCCGCCCAACCGGGACTAGAACCCGGTGTGCCGGTGCCGCTAGGTGGAGGATTAGCCTAGTGAGCCGCGGCGCCAGCTCACCTACTTTCTAATAGATGATATTTTGATTCCAATTTATAAGACTTTTTTAGTTGAGAATTATTTGTTTAGGCTCTGTGTTGAATTTCTTCTGCTGGGGCCCATTTGCCTAATCTCAAATTCTTTGAAGAAAAGTTGTCCTCTGTCAACAAAAGCAAGGTGCACCCTTGCCTTTTGGCTTGGCACATGGGGAAGCAAGAGGCTCTTCAGAGGGACTGAAGAAAGTGTGGTAGTGTAAAGGTGACTGTGACCATCAGCTGAACCACTCGTCCCCGCAGTGCAGCCTCAGCCACAACCCTGTCTGTAATTGCTTTTACAGTGTTGTTACTAGCTACTAATTATTACCAGTAAAATACACAAGTTACTAGGCTATTGATTCTCCTCAACTCTACACACACTTTTCTAAATAGTTCCTTAAACTTTCCTTAAACAATCCTGGTTTGAATATGTTATTTGCCACCTGCTAGAACCCTGACTGATACAACCCCAAATTCATACTGGTTTAAATCAATGAATTTTAAGACAGAACCCATTAAAATGTGCGATTTTTTTTATGCAATACACATAGTTGCTCAACTTTACTTTTCTAAATGATGATGGCTCTTAGTAAAAAGCCATTGAGCAGTCACATGATAGTTTTCTTGAAACATTTTTAGATGATTAAGTCCTCTGACATAATCATTCTGTTTGTATTATTAAACTTAGTCTTGATTTCAATGGGAATAAACCTTCACATGTGTTATCTTTTCTTATGTTTTACAACATTTAAGATTTTATCTCCTAAACACTGGATTCTTCTTAACAAACTTTACAAGATTAAATAAAGGATGTCAATTCATACTCAGCATTTATTGCTGTTTCACAAAATTTTCTCTTACCTTACTTATACTATTATTCCATTCCCAGGAATATCAATATCATACTGGAAAAATTCTTTCACTTACACATTTTTCTTTAATAGGTTTTTATTGAAACAGTACTGTGCAATAAACAAAATAATAAAGCTACCAATAAAATCGATCATAGTACCTGACTTCCTGGATCACAGGTTATTGTGTAAAAGTTACAGATTGTGCTGAATTTTTGAGGTTTGTCAAAACAATTTCTTGACATAGAAAGTTTGTATGGTTTTGATATGCTGTAAGTGAAGGCTTATCATAAAGACTATCAAAAGTTATGTGATTTACTTCGTAACTAGTTTCTTCAACCTAATTAAATCATTTTGTCAATAAATAAGGAGTTTAAGCATAGTGAACAATTAGACCAAAACGACTAGCTGAGTGGCCAAGGGCAGAGGCTTTGGAATCAGAAGTCTCTGATTTTAAATCCTGGCTCTAACTCTGTAATCATTAACAAGGTAGCCACATCTCAACTCTGTTTTTGCTTCTGTAATAGAGAGATACTAATCTACCTTCCTCCAGGATGTTTGGTGTAGTATATGAGTTAATGCATGAATAAAATCATGGAGATACAGTGTAAAATTAACATTAATATTAGTATCATCACGACTAAAAAAAGATTTCAAATGTAACACTTGCGATAACTGAAAGAAATCCACACAACAAACAAATATATGCACCAAAAAGATCAACTCTAAGGCAATTGATCTTCTTTTAATAACAATAGGGGAAATATTAAATATATAATCTTTATATATTTATGCACAACGAATATTGTAAGACAAGCACTTTTAAAATGATTGCGATAATAAAGATTGATTAATTCTTAATTCTGGTCAGATGACATCCTCACGGTCACCCTCCCCTGAACAAACGCAGCTTTGCTCTCCCTCCCTCTGTGAAAACTGTGGCTTTGGAAATCAACATGCTGAACAGTTATACTATTAGATTACTGGGTGGAATGGACCAATTGTTAAGTTGAATTCCTATGAAGAATGTGTTACATTTGTGCCCAAACATATTTTTTCCAGTGCATATTGTAAAAATTATATCATTTCATAGAGTAAAAATTATATCATTTCATAGAGTAAGCTAAAGAAGTGAGTACAGAAAGATAGCAATTTCAGTTAAAACACTGAAAATGTCAGGAAAACTTAATCAGAGTTGTTTTAAAACTATGTCAGTTGAACATTGAATTCAAGATTTTGTTTTGTTTTGTTTTAAGAAGTACTAAGCATAAAAAGCAATAAAAAGAGAATGGGGAAAATATGATGTCTGTTTATACTCGAATGGAAAAATAGATTTAAAAATAATAAAAATCAAGGATTCAGCATGAAAGTTAATCTACAGGTTCTCACTCTCATTCAACTTGAAAATTGTTTGCCTAATGGATGCAATTTTGTAAAGATGACAATGCAAATATCCAATCAAAGACCTGTTTAAAACATCTGAACACGGAACTTGAAGAGAGGCAAAAAAAACTTTAATTTGAGAGAACCTCCACTTTGACTATGACCTTGTCTAAACAAGATAAGAATCGGAGAACTCAGAGGGCTTCCATAGTCTTGGAAACTCATGACTGGAGCATAGGGAGATTACTGATGCCATAGACAGGAGTGTCAATTGGTAAAGTCAACAACAGGAGTCACTGTGCACTTACTCCTCATGTAGGATCTCTGTCCTTAATGTGCTGTGCATTGAGATTTAATGCTATAACGAGTACTCAAACAATATATTTCACTTTGTGTTTCTATGGGGGTGCAAACTGTTGAAATCTTTACTTAATGCAAACTAAACTGATCCTCTGTAAAAAAAAAAAAAAAAAAAAAAAAAAAAAAAAAAAAAAAGAAAGAAAGAAATTATCAACTCCCAACTTGACTCTCACTGGGATTAAACATGACAATAGGTCTGATCTGATTTCATCATCATTAAAAAAAAATCATCTATTATTTTTCACTTTATGTTTCTCTGTGGGAGCAAACTGTTGAAATCCTTACTTAATGTATACTAAGCTGATCTTCTGTATATTAAGATAATCGAAAATGAATCTTGATGTGAATTGAAGGGGAGAGGGAATGGGAAAGGGGAGGGTTAAAAAAAAACAAAAAAAATAATAAAAAAAAACTTTAATTTACATTTTTAAGTTAAAATACATGTTTAATATTTATATATTATCTTTTTTAAAATCTCTAACTCATCTTTTCAATTAGCCTCTCAAATATCACTGGAACAGAAATTCAAATTTTTGGAACAGAAAACATCATACTATCCATTTGATCCCTGTGACAAACCACGTTCTATACCATGGTATCTCTTCATCACTAAATGTATCCTTGCTTTTATGGAGCATACAGCTGGGCAACGTCTTTGGTCTTTCTTTGCATTTTGGCATAATCATATCAAATCTTGCCTAGCCTTTTAAGAGCAGGGATGCCTACTCAGGCTCCTTTCCCATTAAGTAAATACAGATGCCAAGGAGACTCCAGGAAACAGTAGAATCACATAATGGGAAAAGCTTGAATCAACACATGAAGGAATGTCACAAGTTAATCTGAAGTGCATTTGATATTTTATTCATTTATTAAGCAAATATTTATTGAAAATCCACTGTTATGGATTGAACCAAACCTAGTGCCCCAAACTCATGTATATGTTTAAAACCCAAAGTCTTTTATTAATAGTTAATGGATTAAACCTGAAGGATTGGGGTGGAGACTTGACCCAATTTTAGTACCTGAAGGCGGGATCTTTGGGAAGTGATTGGATTGGATTATGATGTTAGGGTGGAGTTCCACAATTGAATGTTGGTGTCCTTACAGAAAGAGACTACACAGAGCAGGTGAGGGTGCTCCCTCAGTCTCTCAGCTTCCTGGTTCACCATGTGATCATTCTTAAACACACGGTCTGTTATTGCCAGCTTCCACCAAATGCCAGACCAGTGGGGCCACCTGATCTTGAATCATGAACCTCCAAACTATAAGCCAAAGCAACCCTTATGTTTGCCCCAAGGAGATCTTCTTAGATATATTAAAGTAATGAAAAACAAACTAATACACCTGCTATGTACCAAACACTTTGCAAAGTGTTAGGTACATATTAGTAAACAAAATACATCCTTACACAAAGATAACCAGCTGTATAAGTCCCCACAGGACATATTGCCACAAACTCCCATTCCCCTGAAAGTAACCCTGAGCTATTGTGAAGAGCATTGCTTTTCAAAAATCTGACCATAACTAATCATAAACATATTATCTGAAAGAACCCACTATACCATGTGAAAATTTGCGAGAATATGATACCCAGCATTTAAAAATAACAATAGAAAATTTATTTATTTATTTTATTTATTTGAAAGGCAGAGATACAGAGAGAGAGAGATAGAGACAGAGAGACAGAGATCTTCCATCCACTGGTTCACTCCCCAAATGGCCCCAATGGCTAGGGCTGGGCCATGCTGAAGCCAGGAGCCAGGAGTGTCCCCCAGGTCTTCCACATGGGTGCAGGGTCACAAGGACTTGGGCCATCCTCCACTGCTTCCCAGGCTCATTAGCAGGGAGCTGGATCTGAAGTGGGGCAGCAGGGACTCTACCTGGCATCCATGTAAGATGCCAGTGTTGCAGGAGGGGGCTTTTCCGCAACACCTCAATAATGGCCCTGATAACTAGCTTTAATACGTATTAAGTGCATTGGTATTGTCTGTTCTAGTCCATTCTGATTTTATTCTACTTCATTTTTGAATGATGATATTATGCAGGAAACTGGTTTCTCTGCTTATGAATGGATGGAAGTTTATCACTTAAAAAGTTTTGCCTAAGAGGTCCCTCTTTCATGGATCTTGGCTGTGGCTTTCCTTTGAAGTCTCCACACTGTTCACCTTTTGGAAGATACTTTTCCCACTTATGATTTCCTCTGTGTTACATACAGATTTCTACTCCATGTAGTTATCTTAATAATCCCACTCTGGTGTTGCAAAAATAAAAAAAAAAAAGGTTCAGGTTCCCCTTTGCTACTCCTTCTGAACATGGACAAGTATTTTGTAATTTTCTTTAGACCAATAGACACTGGAGTCTCATTTTTTACACATTTTTATTGAAGTATTAAAGATATAGTAAGGAAAGTACAACTATTAGAAATGGCGATCCTACTGAAATATTTAGGACGAAATAATAGTGTGTCTGAAATAATAGTGTGTCTGAGGTTACATCTACATTAATCTTGGGACAGGGAATGTGGCTGGGCTGTACATGAAATAATAGTAGTCAGGGGATGAAAATGTTAATGCCAAATGACAGGTGCAATGATAGGCCATTATGCTGTTCTCCTACTTTTATGTGTATTAGAAGTGGTTCATAATAAATGGTTTTAAAAAGACAGAGAAAGAGAGAGGATAGGGGAGAAAGGGAAGAAATGAACAAAGAAATGAGCACTCATGAGGCTTGTGTCCAAATTTGACCACAAAACAGCTGAGTGAGATCCCTATAACTTTCATGTGGTGGGATCTAATATTCTTTTTGTCTCTGGAAATATACACATGCCTCATATCTGCAGTTAGAAGGGTCATCAATATGCCTTTCCAAGAATGAGATTTATTATTTAAAGCTGGAAACTACTAATATGCTTTCATTTTAAAAAATGGTTTATCTGTTTATAGTGACTGGGGCCGGTGCTGTGGCATAGCAGGTAAAGCCACTGCCTGCAGTGCCGGCATCCCATATGGGTGCTGGTTTGAGTCCCAGCTGCTTTGCTTCTACTCCAGCTCTCTGCTGTGGCCTGGGAAAGCAGTATAAGATGGCCCAAGTCCTTGGGCCCCTGCACCCATGTGGGAGACCTGGAAGAAGCTCCTGGCTCCTGGCTCGGATCAGCCCAGCTCTGGCCATTGCGGCCAATTGGGGAGTGACCAGTGAATGGAAGACCTCTCTCTCTCTCTCTCTCTGCCACTCCTTCTCTCTCTCTGTAACTCTCTTTCAAGTAAATAAATAAATCTTAAAAAAAAAAAAAAAAAGACCAGTGTCACAGAGACAAGAAGACAGAGAGACAGAGAGACAGAGAGAAAGCCCTTCCAATTTCTGAGTCATTCTCCCAATTTCCCATAATGACCCAAGTTAAGCTAGGCCAAAATCAGGTCCAGGAGCCACATCTGTGTCAGGACGCAGGCCATCATCTACTGCCTTTCCAACAGTATTTGAAAGAGGATGAGTTGGAAGCAGAAGAGACAGGACTCCAACCAGCACTCAGATCTAGGATATGGGTGTCCCAAGTGCTGCTCTACAGTATCTGCCCCTGTGGTAACATTTCCATTGGGTGATTTTTCAACTGTGAAATCTTGTAGGTCCAGTTTTCATAGACACATTTAAGCGAACATATGTCAACAAGTTGGAGGAAAAATATAATTAAAGGATAAATTATGGTGCAGAAAGTTGAAACTCCTACATAATTTTTTTTTCATTTAACACATTTTCCATGAATTTTTGAAGCCCTCTAATGTTGCAGTTGATTTCTCAACAATGTTGCAGTGGATTTGTTTCTGAGAGGAGGAGCGTGGTGGGGGCAAGAGGCATGGAGTCACCACACAGACCCTGGGAATCGGGTGAAAGCGGGCTTGAGGCAAGCAGCTCGCAGACTCGTTTATTTGTTAGTACAACAGCTTATATAGTCAAGACCAGCCAATCCGATCAAGGGACGGTCTATGCTCCAACCAATCACAGCCTGTTGCCAGGCAGGTTCCGTTGCCAGGTGGGATTCAAAGCCATTCCTGAGTAACTGACACTTGCTTGCCAGTGGCCATCTTGGCATTGCCTTCTCATTCCACCACACTCTAACATGTAATGGTCATTCCTTATAAATACAAATTATCATAAAATTTTTCTCAAAGAAGCTACTATTTTTTGTCTCCACTAGTTAATCAAACTAGAAAGGAAAGTGTGTTTTTCTACCACTACTATTTTCCCAATAGCCGTCCAGCTGTTTATTTTCATTCTCTGTCTTCAGTACTATTTGGTTTGACTTACAGAATGTTTTATTCTCTATGAAGAATATAGAATTTAAGTTAATCATATCTATGGTATGTTATATATTATAATTGTTTAACATGTATTGTCTCCCATTTTCCTGAAGCATACTCTTAAGAAGGTGTCTATTTCTCTTTCATTTGACTTAAGTCTGGCCATATGATATGCTTCGGACAATGGGATGTTAGATAATGTGGTATGATACCTGAATGATTTTGAATGATTGAAGACTTGCATAATTGAGTTCGCCCTCCAGAATACTTACGTTTTACCATGAGAAGAATATACTTCTGGTAGTCATTGTTCTAAGAAGGCTGAAAGATAAATGGGACGTCCTAACTCTCACCCACAGTTTGAAGTCAAGCCCAGACGCGTTCTACCAACTTACCCTCCATCACAGATACATACACACACATATATACACACACACAAAAGTGTCATATATATATGTAACAGTATTAAATGAGGCCGGCGCCGCGGCTCACTAGGCTAATCCTCCGCCTTGTGGCGCCGGGTTCTAGTCCCGGTCGGGGCGTCGGATCCTGTCCCAGTTGCTCCTCTTCCAGTCCAGCTCTCTGCTGTGGCCAGGGAGTGCAGTGGAGGATGGCCCAGGTCCTTGGGCCCTGCACTGGCATGGGAGACCAGGAGAAGCACCTGGCTCCTGGCTTTGGATCAGCGCAGTGCACTGGTCACAGCGCGCCAGCCACGGCGGCCACTGGGGGGTGAACCAACGGAAAAGGAAGACCTTTCTCTCTGTCTCTCTCTCTCACTGCCCACTCTGCCTGTCAAAAAATAAAAATAAAAAAAAGAATATTAAATGAATATTGCTACAGGGCACTGAACTTTGAGGTTTGTTTCATAGGAGTGTAGGGCTCATAATGGACTAATAGAGAAATTCATATCAGAAGAAGCTGCTCATATTATACGCAACAGCTGCACCAGAATTGGGCACCACGTATGAAGAAAGTTAGAATAAATGATTACTGGAAAATGGCGAGCAATGTAATATGATGGCAATTATTTGGTAAGTCTTTCACCTGTGGTAAACTAGAAGGTAAAAATAGACCTAGTAAATTTGTCAAATTAGATGCAGAGTTTTTGAGGCAGCATTTTCAAGGCATGAGTTAACTGTTGCCAGCTTTATTTGATAAGGAAATACAAGAAAGAGATAAGCTTAGAAAATAATTGGTTAACTTCCAAGGAGGATTTAAAGAGAATATAGAGAACCCCAAGATTTCAGAATTGCAAAACAGATTGTTTCTCATCATAGTAACATACAGGCTTTATGACACAGCTTCTGGAAAAAGGCAGAATTAGATATTGGTAGCAAAACAGCCTCAGTGTGAAAATCAAGTCAACTTAATATCCCTTGGAAAGACCTATGGATCAAGATATTAACAACATATGTTTTCTAAGTCTAGTAGCTGTTTTCAACTGGATAGAAGGCATTGTAGAAAGTATAAGGTACGGTTTGACATAAACCTGATATATTCAAAGTACCATATGTAAGACTACAGAGACAAATATGTCTCTAAAAGAATTAAAGATGAGATCTTTAGCCCTTGAAATTTACTAAAATCAAATATATAGAAAAATCAATGAGGTTTCTGACAGAACACCAGTATAGACTAGATCAAACGAATTAATTGGCTTGAGAGGTTAAAAAAAAAAAAACACTCGTGGCCCCTAAATTTCTATAATAACCTGAAAATAGAATGAATACATTTTCCAGTGGCCAAGAAAACTATATCTTTCAAAGCCTTCTTCTGAAACAGCTGAGGAGGAAGGCTGTGAGAGAAGAGTGCATTCAGAAGCCAAGGAGTAAGAGTAGAGGTGACCCCCAAGGAGGAGAGCCGGAACATAGTCAAGGACTATCCTGCACCCTGTGGAGGCTTGGTAACATTACACCAACAAGATTTAATAATTGTGAAGAGCTACTGGCTGCCACATGCCTCCCTTTCTTCTTCTCCTTGAGTTTGCTACACACGAATCTTTATTTCATTACTGTTTTGAGATTCTGTATGTTGGGTTGGGAGTTGGGTGGCAGATCTTGCCTTTTCAGTATATAGTACTCTAAATCTAAAAGATATACAACTATAACTAAGTAGATAATAGTATTTATACTGTAAGTTTGACAATGTAATTGTATGACACTTTCAGAATTCCTAAAGTAGAGCTCATTGTGTTTTGTACAAGGGAGGGAGAGTCATGATCAATTATGAATGATTGTGAAGTAACCATTCACTTTCCACCAGCCTACCTCCATCAGAGGAGTATAATCTCCTTACTGTTCACATTGGACTTAGCCATACAACTTGTTTCAGCCAACAGAATGTTAGCCAACATAACAAACGTTAGCAAAAATTGTGGTTGCACGGTTAGGCCTGCTCTGTTGTGCTCCTGTTACCTTTTACCACGAGAGGAATATACTTCAGGCAATTGTTGAGTAAGTGAGAGACTTGTGAAACAGACTCAAACCCAATCCAAAGCTTTGCATCAAAAATAATCAGAAACCAGGCAACCTCAGCTAAACTCAAGCCAACATGCAGAAAAATGAATGAAAAAGAACTTCATTTCTTGAATGTTTTTGGGAGTAGTATGTTACACAGAATTATTGTCTCCTATAGCTAATAAAACATTATCTTGGCCCTTAGCTTCACTTGCAGGACATTAACAACTGTCCTTCCTAATTTTTGTTTACCTCCATTCCAAGTAAATAGAGGTGCTTGGTTTAGCTTGGATTTAGGAGGCAAACACATAAGAATTTAAACTTCTACTTGGACATTTTCAAATGGTATCCCTTTCAAAAATGATCTACCATTTTCAAATTTTAATTTTCTTATCTTTAAAATGATTTCCTTCCCTATAGGATAGGAAAGCTTATAATTAAATAATAAAGTTATTGTGAGGATTAAATAAAATACATGTAAGTATATAAATTCAGTCAATCAATAATTATTGCAACTCCACTATATAGCTAATGTAAGGTTTATGTGTAAATGATTACATTATCATTGTAGTTTTCTGACTTGTTAATGATTTGGACATAAACGTATTTCCAAAAAGAGGCAAATAAGGGGTGAGTGTTTTGGCACAGCAGGTTTAGTCACTGCTTGGAATATGTGCACCCCATATTGGAGATGCAGATGGAGTTCCAGGCTCCTGGTTTTAATCTGGCACAGTCCCTGTTGTGGGGAATTTAGGAAGCCAACCAGTGAATGGAATATCTCTATGTCTTTCTCTCTCTCTTTCCTTCCCCCCTCCCTCTGTGTATGTCCAGTGTATGTATGTGCATCACTCTACCTTTCAAGTAGATGAAAATCAATGCACTTTAACAAGTAGGAATGCATATGAGGGTAACTTCAAAAAGTTCATGCAAATGGCATCAAACTAAGTTACGTAGGTGCATAAACATTTTGAAATCCTTGCATAGTTTTTTCACAGCATGCATTTTCCATGAACTTTTTGAAGACCCCCTCATATATTGATCTTCAGCTTTATAATCTAGCAAGGAATTAAGGTTTTAAAACTTGTGCCAAAAAAACAAGTAAACAAACAACACCCCCCTCCAAAAAACAAACAAAACAAAACGCTGGTCAAGCAACTTGTATCAGACTGTAAGACTGTATCAGGATTATATCAGACCTACTGGAGAAACTCAGAGACAGAGTTAGCAGAAGGTATGGGTGCCCCATTTCCCAATCCAATCTATGGCAACACATACAGATGTAGTACAGTCAGACAACAGACTACAGTGGCAAATCGTTGCTGGGCTTTTAAACTACAGTTTTTCCCACAGTGTGGTCAGAAAGCTATGCTCTGAATGAAGGAATCTAGAGGAAGGAATCACCATATTTATATCTGTGGTTAGGTCTGGGATCCAAGTCATAAAGCTGACTCACATTGCTTGTCCTGAGCAGTAGGCCTTACTGGGATCCCAGGAGATTTGCAAGAGGCCTTCTCTTTCTCAGATGACAGTTTCTCTAGGGTCAGTCGTCTGTAAGTTACCTCTGACCTCCATGTCTCAGACCCTGATCCTAAAGTGTGACTTCCTAGCATTATGCTATTGTCAGCAGCTCTCATCTATTCAACCTATAATGCCTGAGGGGCTGGTCAGATTCTAGGTGACCATGCCCAGTGTGGAAAGCAGATAGGAGAAGGACATTTGTAATATTAGCCTCAGAGACAAATATTGTTTAGACCATAAAGTTAACAAGGCTGGAACTATAGGGTACAGTCCTGAGGTCTGGGATATGCTAGCCAGAACTTAACAACAATGCTCATAAGTCTATTCCAGTGTTTTTCTAAAACAAAGATTAATTATACTACGTGCCTTGCTTAGCCTTAGGCATTAGGATCCACTGTTGAGGGTCTCATTGACCGGCACTGGGAAGTATAACTTAATGGAATTTTCCAGGCAGACAGGAGATGCAAGGATGTGGAAAATCATGGTAGCCAGTCTAAAACATAGATGTCAATCTACTTTCTGAAATGTACATTAAATTATTACATAGCATCCCTGGTTGCAACACATGAGAGAGTTTATTGTTAGACAATTTCATGCTTTTTTAATCAATCAAAATACAATAACATGCAGAAAATCCCAAGCAATAGGTTCTCCTTTATTCCTTTCCTTTTTCTCTCCAATTTTCTTCATTTATTCCTTTCTTTCTCAGTTCTTTTCCCCCCATTCCTTCCTCCCACCTGTCTTCCTTCTTTCCTCTTTCCCTTTCATTTCTTAGTCTTGCATCCCCATTTGATAACTTGATCTGGCAGGCAACTGAAGTTTCCTGTTCAGTATCCATTCTATCTTCTGGTCTCCCTTAGGTATACAACCACTTCTTACAGTAATATACTTAACTAAAAGATATTTCTCAGGGTCCCTTTTTAACTGGGTATAACTGTGTGACTTAATTTCTAAAGAGATATAAGTTTAAAGAGACAGTCAGGGTGTGACATTTTGTCTTCTTCTTTCTGCCATCTGGAAAGCAGATGAAATCCAAGAGTCTGAGCTACCTTGTGAAAAAAAAAAAAAGCATAAAAATTGTTGGCCTTATTAAGGATGATGGTTGAACTAAAAAATAGAAGGAATCTGAAGCTGTGCTGATTTTGTAGATCCCTAGTGTAACAATCTTTATTACTACCAATCACTACTGTTATACAGGGTAATTCAAAGCCCCATGCATTTTTTTTTTACCTAGTTTCATTATCAAATACTAGGGTTTTGGAGCTGAACTGCAGGCCTCTGATTAGTACTTTACTTGCTACTTGCTCTCACTCTTTCCCAATATAACTGGATTTTGGAATGGTGTTTACTTCTGGGTGTCCCATTCAGGTCTCGTCAGAATACTCATGCTTTTTTATTGTCCTTCTACTAGCAGCCTAGCCTCGTTAATCTCTTATCTGCTGTTTGAGGCTTTGAGTTCCATATTCTATACATGAGACTGAACATCCTCATACCATCTCCAGCTTCCCTCAGAATAAGTTGGATTTAGTAACATCCTGTCTTCCTAGGTCCACTGCACTGAATCTGGCATTTATTTAGATAGTCACTGAAATACAGCAAATACATTCCCAATCTCTATTAAGTGAAGCCCGCAGTCTTTGACCTGAAATATAAAATCTTGCCCCAATTAAAACTATCTTCCCAATGTTTTCTCTACTAGTTCTTTGCAATCATTATTTGTGCTTTACTTACTTATCTCTGTGCTGTCCCATGCATTCCACAAACCTTTCTGATTTTCTAAGTCCTCTTGTCTTTGGCTCCAACATATATCTAAATCCTTACACCTGTCACTTCCTCTTTCACTCTGCATCTTCATCAAGCTATTCTCACCTGAAACATTCTATTGTTTCTTTTACTCTCTTAGTCTGTTCTTTACATAGCAACCAGAGAGTTCATTTCTAAATGTAATGATCATGTCACTCAAACATCTTAGCAACGTATATAGAATACTATCCAAAGTTCTTAGAACGACTGAAAGGGTCTTCCATGCAACTCTGGCTTCATTTCCTTGAATTTTCCTTTTGTTCACTAAATTCCAGATTATTAATTTCATCATTATTCTTCAAACAAAACTAGTAACCTACTGTCTGTGAGCCTGGATGTTTCCTTCTGTTGGAATTCTCTTCCTTCAGGTGTTCACACCTCTACATCAGCCAGGTCTGAACAAAGGGCATTGCCTTGGAAAATCTGGAATTGGCCATTTTAACTAAAATAGTTCCTTACTGCTATATCTTATCTGCCCCCCTCCCTTTTGTTTTTTTCTATACAGTACTCATCCTTATTGGTAGAGAATTTGTTTATTATCTATCTGTGCCACACAGCAGGTTAAGTCATCTCTTGTGATGCTGGGAGCCTATATCACAGCACCAGTTTGAGTCCCGGCTGTTCCATTTCTGATCCAGTTCCCTGCAAATTACCTGGAAAAACAGCAGGTGTTTCAAGTATTTGGTCCCTGCCGTCCATGTGGGAGATCCGGATGAAGTTCCTGGATCTTTTGGCCTGGCGCAGCTCTATAGGAGATTTAGGAAGTGAAATGGCAGATGAAAGATATTTCTCTCTCTCTCTCTCTGTCTCTCTCTCTCTCATTCTCCCCCTCTCTCTCCCTCCCTCCCTCAGATTTTCAAATAAATAAATCTTTTTAAAAAATGAGATGGGGCTGGCAGTGTGATGTAATGGCTAAAGCTGCTACCTGCAATGCTAGCATCCTATATAGGCTCTGGTTCGTGTCCCTGTTGCTCCACTTCCAATTCAGCTTCTTGTGAATGGAAAAGCAGCAGAAGATGGCTCAAGTGGTTGGGCCCCTGCCACCCTTGTAGGAAACCCAAAAGAAGCTCCTGGTTCCTGACTTTGGCCTGGTCCAACCCTGCTCGTTGAAACCAGGATATTGAAGATATCTCTCTCTCTCTGTAGCTGTGACCTTCAAATAAAATCATCTTTTTTTTAAAGTGAGATGATACATTCTCAGTCCCACTAGCATCTAAATAATTAGAGTACTTGACCATATTTTATATGTTTTGCATTCTCAAGGACTTGAAAAATGATGTGTTCTAATTGTTCAACAAGTGATCATGGAAACTGATAAGGATGATATTTTAGTTTCTATTTTAGTCAAATAAGGTGTACAGAAATTCTCCAAAATGTAAAACTACACTTAAAATAATCTAATTATAAATATTTCATATTCAAGAGCTTAGATTAAACAGTATTTTTCCATCTGTTTCTCTCATAACTGAACTAGAGCAACTTTTTCTCCCTCTTCTTTTTTTTAGAGTATAATTTTTTATCTTGTACGAATTCCTTTGGAATTTCAATCTTTCTTTTCCCCTTTGAGTTTAACTGTTTGTTATTTCATTTTTTATCTGTATACACATTTCAGAAAGTTATTTGAATACAGTTACTATTTTCTTTATTCAGATCAGATTACTTCAGTCCTGATTTAAAAAAAAAAAACTAAATTCACACCTTTCTTTAAAAATCGCATATTTCTAACTTTAATGATTTTATGTAGTCTGTTCCTCATTGCTTTAGCCATGGAAAGACTATTGTTGGTTTCAAACAATATTTGTTTAAACCACAGACATTGAGAGTTTTTTTAAATAAGAATCATATTCCATTTCAGATACCTCAATATACTTTATTTTATTAGTATTAATTTTTTAGAAAAACTATTTTACATTTTACAATTGTTGATTTCTTCACACTATTTGCAGATCTCAAAAGTCATAAAAATAAGAGAACATAAAGAATTCCCAGAAATTTGCAGATTTCCAGACTACTAATTAAATACTTCTCAGAGGACAGAAGTATTATAAGGTGAGGAGAATATGTGGGTAAGATAATTGAATATAGTTATCTTAATCTTTACAACTTACGGCTTCCAACCTCACTGCCTTTTATTCTTGCAGCTTCCCTGACACCAAAGCATTTACCATTTGTTCAGTCAAAATTTAATAAAAGGAGAAAACTGCTATGTTATTTTCCCAAATGTTTACTGTGTTCATTTCTCATTTGCCAATGTTTTGATTGGCAGCTTTATATGACCCTGGATTTTAATTTTATATGAAATTTGGTGGGAACTATATCTCAGGAATCATAATCAGAAATGACTGCAGCTCCCCTCCAAGTGTTTTCCTAGGAAAGCTTTTGTTTCCCCAAGTAGTATATGAGAGTTCTGAGACACAATGAGGGTCCACATTAACAGACTGCAATTGCTTTTGCTATTTGAAAATAAAGACTTGCACACCCTTTCAAGCATTATGGTGGTGAAAAGAAGTTGGTGTGCATTTTCATGTTTCCTGAATTCTATTGAAAGACATATTCCTTTAGTGTTATTTCACTTTTTGAGGATATATTGAGAATATTTAACTAGACAAGGTTAGATCCATGCAGGCAATGCACATAAAGTGAGTTATTTTTAATATTGGTTTGATTATAATCTTCAAGACATTCTGTTCTAGTCTCTAGGCATTGATTCTACTTGTGTGGTCCTGCACTTGAATTTTTACAAATCTCAGCTCCACCATAGACCTACTGAGTAAAAATATGCATTTTAATAGAAACATCAGGTAGTTCATATGCCTTTCAAATTTTGAGGTACTCTATTCTCCATAAATCTTGCATGTATTTTAAGACCATTCCCACACTCTTTAAATCCTTTTCATGCCCCACATAGTTCCCTGTGCCATGAGATCATATATTCTATTCTTCCAATGTAAATGGAAGGAGAGTATCTTTTATTCCTAATTAAAGTAGAAGTTTCACTCTTTGCAGCTTGCTTCTTTATCTTAATTGAATTTAAACGTTTTCAAAATTTATTTCACATTTCCTAAACTTAGAAAATAGTGCATGCTAAATATAATTTAAGATATCCTTGATAAGTTATGGTCATTATTATGAGCTTCAGCAATAACACTGCTGAAAACAAAAATGTGCTTATAAAAATTAGTGAGCTATTTATGCATTAATAAGTCCCATATGACTTTCCAGGGACTACTATGCTGCTTTAATTCAATTCTTTCTTAATTTAATTAATTTCTTGCTTCTTCTTTCATAACACTATCATTTTCTCATTATGTTTCTGTACTCCCAGTGGGGCTCCTTCTTCTCATTCCTTGTACTACTTCTACTATAGTACAATCCTGCTACTCAGAAGTCTCTGCCACAGTAAGGCCGATTTCTGTTTCTTGCTTCTTTGTGTTTATTTTGGTATTTGACTAATATTTTTCCCTTCTTTGTTTTTACTCTTTTCTTGATACATATAATCCCATCTGACAATTTTAGACTTTATAGTTCATCTATTTTTACATTCGGGTTTATGTTTACTGTTTTATTTAACAATCTATTTTGTGCTTTTTTCTTTCTTTTTTTCTTATTTTGCTTTATAATTCTATTTCCTTTCTATAATTATTATTTTAAAAATTTTTAATATTACTTCAATGGTTACTCTAGATTACAACATAATCCTTGATTTATTGCAGCCTTTTAAGAACTAATAATTTTATCTCTTTCCCCAAAATGATAGGATTTTAGATCATTTTAATTTCATTTAATTTTCTCAATTTTATGTTATGTTTGTTCATGAATTTTAATTCTACATGCGATTATGTGCCTCTTAATGATTGGATATATTTTGAGAAATGCATCATTAGGTGTTTCATCACTGTGAACATCACAGTATGTGCACATATAAATTAATACAGTTATTACATAACCAGGCAATATAACCTCATGGGACCAATATTTTATTTGTGGAGCATCAATGAATGAAATATCATTATGTGGCACATGACAGTATTCAAAATATTACTGTCATTGTTTTGTATATTCAGTGTCCAATCAATATTTACCTATATTTATCCACAAAGGAAGGTACTTTAAAAAGTTCATGGAAAATGGAATTGAAAGCAAAGTTTTTTCTGCAAAAAAAATTGAAATCCAATCACAGTTTTCTCATATTTGCATAACAGGATTTTATTTTAAAGACTGAGAGAGAGGAAGAGAGAGAGAGAGTTCCCCCACCTACTGACTCACTCCCCAAATGCCTTCAACAGTTGTGTGTGGACCTGGCCAAGCCAGGAGCTGGGAACTCAGTCTAGCTTTTCCACACGCATGGCATGGACTCAAGTTCAAGCCGTTGGCTGATGCCCTCCAGACTTCTCTTTGGCACAATGCTGAAATCAAAGATGGAAGGGGGCCCAAATCCAGGCACTCCCTCAGGGCATGTGGGCATCTGAAATGGAGTCTTCACCTCATGCCAGAGCCCACCCCCATGATTTTTGATCTACTTAATCGAATGAGAATTTGAACAAATATCCATAATTCATTAAATTCCATGAACTTTCTTCTGAAGACTCTCATATTTACCATTTCTAATGCTCTCCATTTCTTTATGCCATTTTACATCTTTAATGGACACATACTTCTAACTTGGCAATTGTTTTCTTTCCACACTTTACGATGTCATTTCATGGCCTGTTACTTCTGTTATTTGTGTTGATAAGCCAGTCATCCATTTCATCATTGCTTTGCTGAAAGTCTTTCTGTCTCTGGCTGATTTTAACATTTGTTCTTTGTCTTCTATTTATAGTCATCTCACTTTATATGTCTAGGTGCTTTTTTCCTTATGTTGGAATGGCTTGAGTTTCTTTAATTGCTTAAGACTGTGGGTTAAAGCACTTCACCAATTTTAGAAAATCTTTAACATTATTTCTTCAGTTATGAGTCTACCTTGATCATTCTTTCCACTATTTCTGGGATTCTAATAACACATGTAGAAAACACTTCCCTTTTTTCCTGCATGTCAAGAATTTGCTCTTCCATGGATTACCGCATGGCAGATCTGTGTTCTGACCAAAAATAATTAGAAAAAGGACACAAATCAGAGCACACTGACTAGCATGGAGCAGCTGCTGAGGCACTGGAACTACAAGAGCTAATATGAGAAAACAGAACTTCACAGAAGTAAGATGACATTGTCAGCAACTTTTACCTAGTAATTTCAGATTCTTGATATAGGCAAAGGTTGACAATTCAGTTAAAAGTTTCCACTGTTCACATATTTTGCATGTTACTAAATCAAAGATAAGAGAAGTTACATTTTTATTGGAACATGATTAAAGGAAAGGTCTTAAAAAGGTTAATGAGGGGCCGGTGCCGTGGCTCACTTGGTTAATCCTCCGCCTGCAGCACTGGCATCCCATATGGATGCCAGTAAGTCCCGGTTGCTCCTCTTCCAGTCCAGCTCTCTGCTGTGGCCCCGGAGGGCAGTGGAGGATGGCCCAGGTGCCTGGGCCCCTGCACCTGCAATGGATACCAGGAAGAAGCACCTGGCTCCTGGCTTCAGATGGGTGTAGTTCCAGCCGTAACGGCCATTTGGGGGGTGAACCAATGGAAGGAAGACCTTTCTCTCTGTCTCTCTCTCTCTCACTGTCTATAACTCTACCTGTCAAAAAAAAGAGGTTAATGAAAAACGCAATTTATGGAAAATTGATGCAGGATTTAAAATTCAAACACCGGTATAATGTTTTGCAAATAACATTGGATTTAAACTTAAATAAATCTGCATCTGAATTCTAACTCCACTATTAGTAAGTTCATACCCTAGGGTACATTCATTAATGGCTTTGAAAATATTTATACATATTTTAAATGGGAATAGTAGTAGTACTAAACATTTTAGATTGCAGTGATGGCTAGCGACAACTCAAATACATGTGTTTGGCACTGAGTAGGCATTCTAATTGGTGACTATTCTTAGAGAAGAATGCCTAAATTATAATTGCTAACCTTTATATGATTGATGAATTAGTCCTGGCTGCTTTGAACATAATACAATCCTTCTTGCTGAATCACAGACCTCTGACTGAAATCCTATAGTACTGACTCAGGTGTGATAAAATCTGTTTTCTACATAACTAAAGGCTCTTATCCTTAGATATAATTGTGATTCTGTAAGAATGTGCATTTTCATACTATCCTTGCCCTCACTTTAATTCTACTTGGCTTCATGTTACCTCATGCTGGAGATTGTAAGACAAATGATTGTATTGGAAAGAGAGAAATGTAGTTTCAACAGGATCACATATACTATTCAGTGGCTGTAGTTGTGATGTTTGGAGTACGTATGTGCTTTAATATTTATTAAACACTTACTATGTGCTAGGAGCTAGTCCAATTATGCCCCACACATTAAAATCTTTAATCCTCAAAACAGTGTTGTGAGGTATTGATAAAACTAAGGTAGATATTTTAAACAATTTTTTCCAACATTTTGCAACTGGGGAATGGTTGAGCAAAACTAACAACAGTGGTGACTAGTTCTTAATTGCTATACGAATTCCCTCCCACAATCACTATTTTTATTCTTAACATTACCTTAGAATTTGGAATCCTGGCATATGAAAATGATCACTTATTAAGGGCAAGAAAATAAATGTGTTTGAGTTTTGCTCAAACTAAACTTGAGAAATTCACTGTCTTGTTAACACATACTGAATTTAATTAAAATTCCTTGAGGAAATTCATGCTATTCTTTAAAGGACATACTGAAAATACATCTACCCAAATATTTGTAAAAATATCTGTTGGTGAATGTTTATTATAATTTAATATTTTTAAAATGCTCAGAATATCAACTCCACATTTTGTAGTCTTCTCTTTCTACTATGACATGTTTGCCTGGATTTTTTCCTTCGGTGGCAAATAAAGACCATGGGTTATTGCTGTTAAGACAGCTGCTTTTCAAAACCATGCAGTTCTGATTCACTCATTCCCACTACAGCATAATATTGGTAGAGAATCTTCCCTTTGAATTTCTGCTATGCCCTTTGTTTATTCAGTTGAAAAACTCACAGATTATGAAAAGGTGTAATTATACTTCTAAGAATATGACAAAATAAAGATTTTGTGGAATAGTATCCTAGCCACATAAATAGAAAATACAAAGTTGTCAGTGGGTGCTGTGTATGCGTGTCTTATTTCCAACCCCATTATTTTTCACCTTTCACTCCAATGGAAGGGTCAACAGAGTACAGGCAAGGCCAACTTGACATTAAGACTAGCTCAGTTTCCAGGATTCCCTAGAATACAAAGATTTAAAACCCCACAGCTACTTATTCTATGTCTTTCCAAACTAATTGTTAGATGTGTTATATGTGAACAGTCCGATCTTTTGAGAAGTGCACAAACAGAATCCATGGGCCATTTCCCTGTATCCCTGAATTATATTTGCAGCATTCCCTGTTAACTATACGTGTTCTTTTCACAAATTCTCTCTTCTGTCACTTGCACATTTGGGCAGCAGCCATTACCATAAGCTGGTTTTAGGAAATTCAAATATGTGAAATGTAAAGAATAAAAATATCTGGCCACTTTTTCTGGGCTAAGGTTTTCAGCATGTGAACTTAATCCTGGTGTTCTTTGGGTTCTCCTGCTTCTGCCAGTCACAATTTCTAATTAGCTTTCCCAATGGAGAAAGAAGATGGATTATATTTTAATATCTAGAGACTAAAATTAGTTTATATTTTAGCAAGTTAGCACTTCTTAGCAGTTGATTTACTCTTGAAGCTGCAAAATCTGTGAGCTTGCAATTAATCATACGTTGGTCATTTTCTTTCAAAAATGTTCAGTTTGGCTGTCTGTATCATAATAGAGGAAAACATGTAATTTATGCAGTTTAGAAATTATAGCCTTGTGTTTAACTATGTCATAATATATTTTCTCACCCGCTCATTGTTCTTAATACTATAAAAGAATGTCATTTCACTGGGATTTATTTAAGCAAAACCTTTAAAGTGAGATCTCTGGCAAAACAGTAACCTCTTAGAGTTGTGCTTTATTTTTCTTTAAATGAGTGCTTTTAGAATTTGTTTTGACCACTCTTGAATTTGTGATAACTTTTAAAAATAATTTTTTAAATATAGGGGCATATTCTTGGCTTTTTTCTTGCAATAAGAATGCTTCATCTTCTGAAAATTGTCTTTAATATTCTCATGTGCATAACACATGTAAAAGTATTCTGTTAATATGCACAGAATACACAAAGCAACTCCCCAGTGGCAGTGTGATAATTTAAAGACACTATAAATTCAAAGGAGTACATATCTTCTAATTCACTGAATTTTTTAAAAAAGCAGGCACTAAACAGTACATATTTTAAGCAGTTTCCCCAACTAACCTGTGCCAGAAAATTAACCCAAAAACTGTTTAAATCCTTGAACAGTATATCACAATGCTGCCAGCATACTGATCACTCACTGTGCTCAGAAACAAATCAATTAGTCTGCCAATTGTGTTCATTAGAATTCATTCATATCTCTATAAAAAGTTAATTAAAAGTAAGAGTGAGGAGGAAATCATGTCTAACATTCTTATTAAATCCAAATCACCAAAGTAATTTCAAATCTAAATCAATAATCATTACTAAAACCCTCCCTCCAAAAGGTATAGAATATATGAAAATCAGATAAAGCAGATATGAACCTAGAACTCTTTGATCAAATTTTCAGATTAAGGTATTTATTCTATTATTTTTCACAACTATTCTGGTATTATTACTTTCATTAGTATTTTATTTTCTGCCAAATTCCCTGTGACTCTAAAAAAGGTGTCTCTTTGAATGAATGTCTACGTTTTCTTAGCATAAGTGAATGGTGAAACTAGCACTGTACCTCCTTTTTCAAAAAGCTCAGCTTAATACCTTGTCTGCGGACAAGTAACAGCACAGAGTTTCCAGTGAAACATATCCTTCTAAACCAAATGAAATTATCTTGATAGGAGGAGCATAGCATGTTGAAGCCAGCTGCCAAAACAGAAACCAGGCAGCAAGACACAGCTTTCTGATTCTTAAAAGTGACTCTGTTTCTAACATAATATCTAAATGCCTCTGGTAGAGCTGTTAAAAGCAGAAAGTGAATGTGCAATGTTCTGATTATAACATGAAACTCCCCCAGCCTCTCTATTTCTTCCATATTGGGTAAGGTAGCCATCCCTTTTGTTTCCAGAGGTCCAAAAATGAGAGCCCACACGAGGGTGGAAGAATCTTCCTGACAAGCCACAGAAAGCTTTAGACTAATTTCATATTCAGTTCTTGGCACCGAGGTCTGGGTGGAGGTGGGCAGGTCCACCCTGTCTTTCAGTCTCATTAATCATTTGGCTTTCCCTGGCTGCTCGCAGCATCTTCTGGAGGAACCCTTCTCTTTATTCATTCAGACAACCCTTTGGATTAAACAGAGCCAGCTAAATGTCAAAGCAAATCTGAGTCTTGATGCAGATAATCATTTCAATAATATTTCTCCATTTGTGCCCAAACACCAGGGGAATAAAGCTTTTCTGCTGTCAGGTACTGTAAGACTGCAGTTGGTGTAAATGCTTGACACTGAGCCAGATGGCTTAGCCGTGCCTCAAACATATGTTCAACAAGCAGGCTTGCACACATTGGAATTTTATTATTTTGAACTGGTGAGGCTTGCATATTTATTTACTTGACCCCCTTTGGTGTCACTTTGGTATTAAAACAATCAGTTATAAAGCTTCTCCAAGCAATAGGGTAGGGCTAGTTTATAAACTACTTGTCAGTTTCATATCACCACCTGCAGTGAAGTATCCCTCATCTCATGGCCTCCTCTTGATAATTTAAAGAAAAAAGGTGGCAAGGTGTATGGGCAGAGGAAAGAAGAAAATGGGAATTGAAGGTGAGAATGCTGGCCTACCCCAAAGATGAAGATGAATGTGCCCTTTTCTAACCAAATCTTTACATGACCTGAGGACAAGTAATTTTCTCATGTATTACCATGTTTATTTCCGTTAGAAAGCCTGGTCTGGGTTGTACAGAAATCAACCATTAAAATACACAATTGCATGAACCATTCAAAATATCAGAAGTAAACTCTTTCTCTCTCTTTGTGTGTGTGTATATACATACATATATATGTGAATATATATACACACACATGCACACATATATATATTTACATATTTGTATAGATGTTTGTGTATATATCTGTAGAAATAGATACAGACAATATATAGGTACATATAAGCATACATATATATGTAGCATATACTTATATGTGTCTAAATATGCCCAAATGATTGTATAATATATGTATGTATATACACATATATAGCACATAACACACACTTATAAACTGTACAGTGTGTATCTATACAAATGTATATTAAATAATATCTATGGAGGAATACATATACATTCATATCCACTGTCACATATAGATACATGTATATTTATGTGTGTATTAAAAATGAAAACTCAGGATAAGCATGGAGCCTAGTGATGAAAATGCCCATGTCCCATATGATAGTGACTGTCCCATATCAATTTTAGGCTCTGACTCCTATTCCAGCTTCCCACCAGTGCACCCTGGAAATAGCAGTAATGGCTCAAGTAATTGGACCTTTTCCACCCAGTAAGAGAGCTGCATTGCATTCTGGGTTCCTGGCTTCAGCTCTGATTCAGCCTACACCATTGCCAACATATGGAAAATGAACCAGTGGATTGCATGAATTGGAGCTTGGAGCTCTCCCTGTCTCTGTCTCTTTCTCAAAAAATAAAATAAAATAAATTAAAATAAAATAAGATAAAATAAAATCTGGAAGCCCATTCTACTATTTGTCAAGGAATAGTTTTTAATTATTAAAGAGACTTATCACACTGCAAATATAGCCCTCAAAATCAAAACTTGAGTGTTTTAGTCACTTACGTGGACTAAGTGGAAACTATATTTATGGGAAACTCCTGTTACCACTTAATAAGTTCAAAATTAATGTTAAAAATGATCAGATATACTAATAGTTCTAGGTTCATCATCCAAGTTATTGACAATTTATTTTTACTAAACCTAAATGGTTTTCTAAAGAAAATCAACTAATATACCACAGAGACTCAGTATTGTTGGCAGAATAAAACAACATTTAAAAATATCGGAGAACAAGTATCAAAATATAATATGCAAGTTTCCACCTTTTGAGTCTATCCTGTAAAGGTGAATTTCTAGTTTTAATAGTAGGAATCTTTGGGATCTCAGATCAAGTCCTACGCTTCGTTTCTTTAAAAAAGATTTATTTATGTATTTGAAAGGCAGAGGCAGAGATTGGTCTTCTATCTGCTGATTCACTCCACAATGGCCACAGTGCTGGCCCCAACACTTTGATCTACTAGGAGACAAATTCAGGTTCAGGGGAATTTACTGACTCATCAAAAATCACATAGCAACCAAGCACACATCAGAACAGAGACCCAAGGCACGTTAGCCGTATTTTTTTCCATATTATGTGCATATGCTCTTCTATCAAAGTAAACTTTCACTGAACAATTGCTGTTACAAGTGACCTACTCGGAGTCCTGAAGCTACCTGAGATCAAATGCTCTCACAACACTATCAGATACAACCTATTCTCTTTTAAAATTGGATGTTGTAATAACTCCCTTGTCACCCTGAACTAAACTTCACAGATGGCAGATTTATCTATACAAATAATTGTTAAACATAACTCTACATTCCAGTTAAAATATAAAAATAAATGAAAAAAAGTAATTTATGCGATGTATTTGATTGTGTATGTGTATTTCCATGCAATAAACAGTTAGAAACAACTATACTAGATAATAAAACTATGTAATTAGATAACCTGCTCCTTTAAGAAAAATTCTCATGAATACGCAGCTGAAAAACACTATTTAATCAGTAACTCAAATACCATGAAAGATGTTACTAATGATTGCCAGGACTTTCCAAAATGGTGTGTTAAATCTTAGCAAATTGCATGCATTGAAATTTTTATTATTTGGGTTATTCTTGTATATACTTTTTGCATTCCTAGAAAATTTAACCCATATGAAAATTGTGTCAATGTACTTTGTGTTAATATGGAAATTCAAATAGATTCTAGATTTAGATTATTGTCTGCAAGATTTCCATTCCCTGAACGCTACATGAATGGAGAGTCATGTAGTATTCTGAACGATCTTCACTGTGAGCCTGCACCGTGCAGCACAGGATGTCTAACACCTGCCTTCTTTCTAGTGAATGCACAAGTTCTCCTCAAAAACGTCACCGACCAGCCGTGTCCACTGTTTTGTTTTACCCCAGGGTGGCACTAGGGTCATACAGCATTAGAAATGGACTTTCTGCAGCCTAGGATCAAGGCAACCATGTATCTTCACCATGAGGTTAAATACGCTCTCCAAAAGGTTAATTCTAATATTTATGTTTAAGATTGTGTCTGTAAATAGGTAACAATATTTTCAAAAAATACTTAACCTTATATTATTATGAAATTAATTTAAACTGTAATTCATGCTATATTTAGTATTTTTTATAAAAGAACTGTTTTTCTTCTATAGATATTGATACTAAATAAATGCTATTTACTCATAATATTCAGTTTACATGAAGTTTTTGTGTCAACCTGTTGAAACAGTACAACTACCTTTAGAAATGAAAGATAACATCCACAAAATTACATCTCTGTTGGCCTCTGACTCACCACAATCACATTCATAATTTCAGGTTTTGAGCAGCATATGATCCATTTGTTTTAGGGACCTTTAGCTCTATTTATTTACCTCTGTGTCAGACACCTGCCTCATAGTTCATTAGAGTATATCTCATTATATATTTAGTCCTGAAACATCACAAACTATTGCATATTTTATTTGTTCATTTTCTTCACTGGGTTGTTAACTTTTTTTAAGACTTATTTCTTTATTTGAAGGGCAAAGTTACAGAAAGGCAGAGGCAGAGAGAGAAAGAGAGTTCTTCCATCCGATGGTTCACTCCTCAAATGGCTGCAACAGCTGGGGCTGAGCTGATCTGAAGCCAGGATCCAGGAGCTTTCTCCTGGTCTCCCACGCGGGTGCAGGACCATCTTCTATGGCTTTCCCAAGCCATAGAAGAAAGCTGTGTCGGAAGTGGAGTAGCTGGGGCTCAAACTGGTGTCCATATGGGATGCTGGCACTGCAGGTGGTGGCTTTACCTACTATTCCACATGGCTGCCCCCTCCTTTTGAAAAAGGTTAACTTTCAGTTGAAGTATTTACTTACCAAGAAACACGAAGACATCATCTTATCATTTGCATCATTAATACACATTTACTCTCTCAAAAACCTCCACCCATGTCCAAGAGACAAAAAGGTATAATAAGAGAACAATAGTCTAGTCCATTCCTAGATCATGAAGGTTCAGTACTGAAATATACAATGTATCTTTTCCCTTTGAAAATTACTTCATGTCACTTGGCCATTCAAGGAATCTAAGACACAGTGGAAAAGTACAAATCAAAGGCAATCATATTATCAAATTATGCCAAAGATTTAGCAAGTCACTTTCTAACCAAAATTAACAATAAAGTCACTGTGATGTTGATTAGGAAGTTTGTGAAAACATCGTTCATTTTCTATAATAGATTGCTCTTTTACTAATATTAGTTTGTCAAATGTATCCCCCATTATACCCTAGGAATGAAACGTTGTGATTCTTTCAATTAAAATAGGCCGGCGCCGCAGCTCAATAGGCTAATCCTCCACCAGCGGTGCCGGCACACCAGGTTCTAGTCCCAGTCGGGGCGCCAGATTCTGTCCCGGTTGCCCCCCTTCCAGGACAGCTCTCTGCTATGGCCCGGGAGTGCAGTGGAGGATGGCCCAAGTCCTTGGGCCCTGCACCCCATGGGAGACCGGGAGAAGCACTTGGCTCCTGGCTTCGCATCAGCGTGGTGCACATGGGAGACCGGGAGAAGCACCTGGCTCCTGGCTTCGCATCAGCGTGGTGCGCCAGCCGCGGCGGCCATTGGAGGGTGAACCAATGGCAAAGGAAGACCTTTCTCTCTGTCTCTCTCTCACTGTCCACTCTGCCTGTCAAAAAAAAAAAAAAAAAAAAAGCTGTCTTGGGGCCGGCGCCTTGGTGCACTAGATTAATCCTCCACCTGCATCACCACCTGGCATCCCATGTGGACACCGGATTCTAGTCCTTGCTGCTCCTCTTCCAATCCAGCTTTCTGCTGTGGCCTGAGAAGGCAGTGGAAGATGGCCCAGGTGCTTGGGCCCTGCACTCACATGGGAGACCAGGAAGAAGCTCCTGGCTCCTGGCTTCAGATTTGCACAGAGCACCAGCCGTAGTGGCCATTTGAGGGGGGTGAACCAATGGAAGGAAGACCTTTCTCTCTCACTGTCTGTAACTCAACCTGTCAAATAAATTGAAAAAAAAAAATAGCTGACTTAACATATGAATAAATGATTTGAGAGGGGAGAAATGGCTAGATTTAGCAGTCTTTATTGCTAGGTCAGCAGTTGCTTAAGAATTGCATTAATAAGGATGTCTAATTTGTTCTTTGCCTCATAAGTAGCTGGAAGAGGATGGTGTGACGGGGGAAATGGGAAATGACAGAGATAAGCATCTGTTTGCCCTTAACAGCTACCTCCTACTTCCTACTTACTACCAAGTTTTCAAGATTAATAGCCAAACTTAAAATGCTGAGAGGACAGAATAGAAAGACCATTGCTACTTGGGCATCCATGTAGTTACAAGCTACTGTTATTACGTTGATGCAGCTGCAAGTATGACATTAGAGCAATTTGTGGGGATAGTATTTTATGCTAATAAATGGCTGAAGAGTATATATAGATGAGATTCCAGAGGGCATGGGTCAGGAACACAAGTTTTAGAACAGTGTTTCTCATTTCCGTGTGTGCTATGTATTCAGAGATCTGGTTAAAATGCAGTTCGGGTTCAGCCAGTCTATCTTGTGGCTAAAAATCTGGTTTGGTTTTCTAACAAGCTTCCAGGTACTGCTGCTACTGCTGATACTATAATAGTGATGCTTTAGAGAGCCTTGATAGCATAAGACCTTCCTTGAAAATTGTGAGACTGATGGGAAAATCTAACTTTGTGTAGTACTTGCAAAGAGAAACTCAAGAAGGGGCTGCTGTGAACACAAAGAAACAGAGACCTTGTAGAGTTGACATCATACATCAAGAAGGAAGTGCAGCAGGTGGAAGAACAGTCGTCAGCCTCCTGCCTAGACAGAAAACTAAAAACCACCCAGCAGTTTGATGCAGTGCATATTTGTGCGAATGCAGCAACCCCAAGCAAGATGAAAGAATAGCAGTTAAAGCTGAATGCCTTCATTTGGTACCTTATAAACCTGACTAGCTAATATACACCTACTAGCTAATTTAATAAATTGTATTTACCTACTCATGACTTATATCCAAGATTTTGATGACACACATTTCAAACCAAGATTACTGGTTACTCAGAATACAGAAAATTCGCATTATCTAATCAAGATTTTCCTTATGAAAGGCTGTCACTCAAGTAATACATGCTTTAAAGATGATGGAAATCTTACCCACAATCAAATACTGCAAAATTTTATCATAGTTTTCACTCCAAAGAAAGGTAATGAGATCCTGATAATGAAGGTAATGAAAGATCCTGAAATTTGAAGTTTGCTGTTAAAGAATTATTTTATTTATTTGATAAGCAGAGTTACATAGAGAGAGATGGAGAGAGGAAGAGAGAGAGATCAGTCCTGGATCTTCCATCCTCTGCTTCACTCTCCAATATGGCTGCAACTGCCTGTGCGGTGCCAGGTTAAAGCCAGGAGCCAGGAGCTTTTTCTGGGTCTCCCTCATGGGTGACAGATGCCCAAGCACTTGGGCTATATCTTCTGCTGCTTTCCCAGACACATTAGCTGGGAGCTGTATCAAAAATGGAGCAGCTCGGACGCAAACTGGCACCCACATGGGCTGCTGGCATTGTAGGTTTTGTCCTAACAGTTTGCACCACCCATTACAATACAGTGTCAGTATGTAGGATATGCTTATTTTTTTAAAGATTTATTTTATCTATTTGAAAGACAGAGTTACAGAGAGTGGTAGACACAGAGGTCTTCCATCTGCTGGTTCACTCCTTAGCTGGCCACAACAGCCAGAGCTGCGCCTATCTGAAGCCAGGATCCAGGAGCTTCTTCCAGGTCTCCTATGTGATTATAGGAGCCTAAGGACTTGGGCCATCCTCTACTGCTTTCCCAGGCCATACCAGGGAGCTGGATTGGAAGAGGAACAGCTGGGACTAGAACCGGCACCCACATGAAATGCTGGCTCTTCAGGCCAGGGCTTTAACTTGCTGCACCACAGTACCGGCCCCTAGGTTATGCTTTCAAAAGAGTCCATTAGTGATTACTTTTAACTCTAGGTCTGTACCTTATTCAACATTATTATGTACAAATGGTTTCTGAATAAGTTGATAGCATGGACAATGATATAAAGACAAATATTTTTATGATAAACCAACATGGATTTTGCCTCGATCAGTTATTATCATTTTTGTACAGAAGAGCATCTCTGCATTCTTTAATTAATACAACCCTTTAGTTTAAAAAATATTTGGCCGTGATCTGAAAAATCTATAAATGCTTTAGTACTTGGACTGAATTCCAATATGTGATACATAAAATTATATTACTCAATATTTATAAACAAAAATCTGTAATATGTATTTTTACCCAGCTAACTTTAATTTTGATTCAATAAATTGGCTACAACTTGAGGAACTCTAGCACATACACACTGACTCTCCTATATAATACTTAAGTAGAACTAAAAGATGTAAAAAACATTTTTTACAAGAGCAAGGAGCTCTGAGATTGGTATAAACGTCATCCCAAAATGTGTTAGCTATGTTTTCTTAAATTTTCACTGGCTCTAAGCAAAATTGTAAAATTGCTGATGCCCACTGTTAGATCCTTCTCTCAGGTTAGTTTCGTTGTTTCATTATTGATGTTTGGAACCATTTTTTAATGCTTTCTGAAGTAACCTATCCTTTTCCAGGGCTAACTTCTTTTTATTTATTTATTTATTTATTTGATTTATTTACTTATTTGAAAGGCAGATTTACAGAAAGAGAGTTAGAGACAGAGACACACAGAGAGAAATCTTCCATTGATAGGTTCACTCCTAAAATGGCTGCAAATACTAGGACTTGGCCAGAGTGAAGCCAGGAGCCTGGAACTCCATTGGGGTCTCCCCTGTGGATGGCAGGGACCCAAGCACTTTGGCCATATTCTGCTGATTTTCCAGGTGCATTAGCAGGGAGCTGGATGGGAAGTGCCAGCGTGGCAGGGGCCCTAGTTTCTTTTCTTATTTTTTTTCTTTTTGATCATATTTCTCTATTTGTTTATTGTAGCACCATTAATTCCCCTATATACATACACACACACACACTCCTATATACAGTGAGAACAATGTATACAGTCTTTACTTTTATTAGCAGCTGCAGTGAATTTCGTTCTAGGGCAATTGTAACCTAAGGGTTTAAACAGTAACAAGCTGTAGACTTTCAAGTTTATGTTTGTTTATAGTTGTTTGTTTTTAGTAGACAAGCTGGCTTTACTGATGGGAGCATCGTGATCTTATATAATCAAGTACTCATGGCTTCCAATGAAATAATTAAAAATTATCAGCCCACAAAAATATTGTTATCCTGTGTAAATGTTACACGGATAATAAAAGCATATATAAAGTGTCTTCAAAAACTCCATGGAAAGTGTGTATTGTGGAAACATTATGCATGAATTTCAAACATTTTTGGCAACAAAGTAAGCTTTTTTTTTACTTTCCACAATTTTATAAATTACCCTCCAACCCTCCCTCCCCACCACCACCACCAGATAAACTCTTATATCTCAGCCTGGAGTCAGATCTCAATGGCACTCTAAAGACAATACATTTGTGTAGCCAAAATCTTGCACATTACATCCTGGGTTTCTGGTGCCTTAGAGACTATGCTGAAACATCTTACCCCAAGGTAGCACATAGGTTAACTGTAGCAAACACACAAAACATTTTACTACAGTCTTTTCTGTTATTCAGCCCTTTATTCAGACATTACCAAAGCTCTAGGTACTTGTAAATCTTTTATTTTTACTTATTTATTTGAAAGGCAATTTGATGAGGAGAGAAAGAGAGAGGAAGGAAGGAAGGATGGGAGGGAGAAAATCTTCATCCACTGGTTCACTCACATGGGTTCCTGAAAGGCCTGCACAAAGCCAAAGCTAGAAAGCAGGGAATTCCATCTGGCTCTCCCATGTGGTAGCAGAAACCTAAATACTTGAGCCATCATCTGCTGTCTTCCAGGTGTGTATTAGCAGGAAGCTCTGTTTCAGAGATAGAACTTAATTTCAAGTACTCCTTATTGGATGTCAGTGTTCCAAGTGGGAGCTTAACTCACTGTGCCATCAACACTTGCCCCTCAAAGCTTTAATTTTTAAGATGCTAACTTGGACCACACTGAGTCACTGTCAAGGGAATGACAGGAAATAGGGAATGGGGAAAATGGGCGTGGTCTCTAAGAAAAGTCCTAAGAGAAGGTTGAGATTTATTAGGTATGTGGTCCTTTGTTTCTGATACTTCTTTGCAAGCATTTTCATTTTTCGGAGAATATAAATGCAATTATTTCACTACTATAGGAAGAAACCATGATTTTTAGGTAAAATACATAGTAGCATAAGGAAATTCATGGTTCCAATTAATATGTTTACCTTTCTGTTACCTAACTTTACAGGTGATACTTGATTGTGTAGTACATAGCTGTCCATAATAATTTTTGTCATTTTACATAAAAGGATTATATTAGTAAGGAATCATTTCTAAAGACATTTTAAAAATTTATCTATTGGCAAATAATTGGCATTGTTAAATTCCAAATGAGTAGTATACTCTCATAAATGAATTGTGAATGTTGATGTAACAGTTTGTTCATTTTTAAAATACATGTAAATTAAAGTTTACTTTTGAAGCTCTCTTTCTCAAGAGAAGACAGCTTCTTATTAGAATTACAAATAAATGGGCCGGTGCCGCGGCTCAATAGGCTAATCCTCTGCCTAGCGGCGCTGGCACACCGGGTTCTAGTCCCGGTTGCCCCTCTTCCAGGCCAGCTCTCTGATATGCCCAGGGAGTGCAGTGGAGGATGGCCCAAGTGCTTGGGCCCTGCAGCCCATGGGAGACCAGGAAAAGTACCTGGCTCCTGCCATCGGATCAGCTCAGTGCGCCGGCCACAGCACACAGGCCGTGGAGGCCATTGGAGGGTGAACCAACGGCAAAGGAAGACCTTTCTCTCTTTCTCTCTCTTTCACTGTCCACTCTGTCAAAAATTAAAAAAAAAAAAAAAAAAACACACACACACAAAAAAATAAATGGGCTCTGTTATCATAACACCTCCCCACACATATCTACGTGTTCTTTGATTGCTCCCTCTTCCTGTTATAATCAGTTAGTCACCTTAGTCCATCCTACTCAGTGCACCCTAGAATTCGGCCACTGTCCTTTACTTCCACTTCATAGACAACTTCAGATTCTTTGAGCCACCTCAACCTAGACCACTGCAGTAGTTTCCCAGTGAGTTACCAATGCTTACTCCCTTCCAACGTTCCTTAGTGCTCATTTCATGCTTCATTCCCACTCAACAATCTTATTGTTGGATAAAACTCATATCTCTTACTGTGGCATTGAGGACTGACAAACTCTAGATCCACAATATCCTGCCAGTTTACATTTGATATGTTTTCTTTGTTCCTGCCATGGTCACTATCCCTTAAATATGAGTACTCATTCTTGTACCTTCCCCATTTGGTTCACAGAATGTGAGTTGGTGTACGTGTGCATATTTAGAATTCTCTCCAGACATCTCTGGTCCTTTGCAGTCATGAAAGATTAATCAATCCCTTACTTCCTCCATAAAGTCTTATTCATCTCCTTTATCTACTGTGCTCTATTTTATAAAGTCCCATTACATTTACATCTGCAAGGCTATTTGTGAATGAGTTATTGTCTGGAATTATCATTCATTGTTTTCTATTGAATTTTTTCATTAGCTAATAAATTTTAAAACTTAAAGACAGGTAGTCTACCTTACTTATCTGCATAGTACCTTACCTTGTTATGCATGCAACAACTACACAATAAATACCTGTTTTAATAATTTGATAATAATAACAGAGCAAATATCTTTGTGACAACTGTATCAGTTATTCAGTTTACCAAGACATTTTTTCCATAAAACTGACTATACTTAATATGTATTCTCATATCAAATTATATTTTAAATGTTATAAAAATCATATATATTAAAATGAATGGCATTTGGTAATATGCATAAATGCTTACTGAATTATGTACTTTTAAGATACAGATAATTATAAATCATTCTAAAATATGCCTATAAATTATTTTTAATTAGATAAATTAGTTGAAAGGAAATATTTATGTAAATCAAATAAGATTAAATTTTAAATATATAGTATTAATATTATAAATACAAAACTGTAATAAATGAAATTCAAAGATAATATTTAAATAAAACTTTATCTGTAGAAGCTAAGTAATATTTAATAATTTAGCATGCTGTTTAACTCACAGTATCTTTCACAATATATCAAGATAATATTCTATAAATAAGGACTTTCATATTCTTCATGGAAGATTGCTATTAACAAATAAAAAAGGATTTATACAAATACTACATCATTCATAAACATTCACTATTTCCTTGTGGGAGTTTTTTTTTTTTTTTTTTTTTGCTATTTTCAGTTTTTATTATTTTACATGAAGATTCCTGGAGCTCATACAAGTGTATCATAAGAGACTGACTTTGGGCACACTGGATTAAGCAGCCACCTGTGATGCCAACATCCCATCTGAGCACTACTTCATCTCCCAGCTGCTCCACTTCTGATCCAGCTCCTTGTTAATGAGTCTGGGAAGGCAGTGGAGGATGGCCCAAATGCTTGGGCCCCTGCACCCATATGAAAGACCCAGAAGGAGCTCCAGGCTCCTGACTTTCTCTTGGCTCAGCACTGGACTTTGCAACCATTTGGGGAGTGAGCCACCAGGTGGAAGATTCTCTCTCTCTCTCTCTCTCTCTCTCTCTCTCTCTCTCCTTCTCTGTAGCTTTGCCTTCAAAGAAAATAAAATAAATCTTTTAAATTTTACCATAAGAAATTATTTAACTAATTCTATTGTATGATTAATGTATACTACAGATATCATCCACTCAAAAAGTGATCAGTTTGATCGTTTTTTATTACTGTCCTCCTGTCTCAAAGATATGCGTGTTATGGGTAAAGAGCAAATCAAAATTAATGGCAATAGAAAAGTTATTCCCACAGTAACTTGTTAGGGATTCTCCCTCTTGAATGTAGAGGAAAATGCAGAAATACTGATTGCTTCCAATATCTGTGTGAAGTGCAAGAAAAGAGGCATGAAACTCATATAAAATAACTGCAAATGGTTTGAATGAAGCTACTGCAGCACCAGATAGCGGAGACACCCTGACTAGGAATCAAGGGACCCAACTGCAGTTCCTTGGGTAAGCTTGAGGCAGGACATATCTGTCGAATTGCATCTGAGATGTCAGGATAGAGTTACTATGAAATCCCTGAGGCAGATAAGCATGCTGACTCAATAAACAATTATCAAGAGCTACTTCAGAACTTTTGAAATTCCTCCCCACTTTGAAAGTATGGAAGAGCTGACAGTGAATTTCAAGAGGGCATTTCTTCAGCAAGAAATACCGCCAAGCTGTGGATGGACTGGGGATGTTTCCCTCTATCTTTTCATCTAGAAAAAAAAAAGGAGGGATGGCTGTAATGGGAGCACTCAGAGACCTTAATGGGGTCTTCAGCAACTTGGGGTACAGTAGGAAGCGTTTTGATGTGAGGAATCTCAATGCAATCACTGTGGCAAAGGCCTGATGTGACAAGTGAGTGACACAAAAGTGGCAATTTGATTAGAAATGAAAATTCTCCATCTCTTGACAAGCACAGACTGTGTGAGTGTCTTTCACATGTTTCTCATTTTCCATTTTGCCCTGGTGTACCCTGGGAACTTAGGGTGGAGAGGCCTGGGAAAGACCAGGAAGTGCAGAAATGGCGGCTGCTGCTGCAACTGGCAGGCCCCGTGTGGGCAGGCTCTGAAGAGCCCACAGCAGTTCCCAGGCACCGCGGGCATCTTTAAACAGGAGCAAGCCTCAGGTAATACGAAGGCATCAGCAATAATACCAGCGTACTGTCTGTGCCTTCCTTCATTTTCTCCCTCTCTGCACACTGTCTTTGGAAAAACCAGAAACCACTTTGCAAGCTGAGAGAGGAGCAGCAGAAAATGAAAGAGACTGACTGTACCCACTTTTTAAGTGCCAATAGCCTGTCTGAAATCACTCCCAACTGAGGGAATGGAAAAGATAGAATGCTCAATCGAGTTTGGAACTGGGTGTTCTAATACAAATTGAAACTGTTTTGTGAGTTAGAGGAAGTGTCGTGTTTATCATGACCTATGAATGACTACAAAAGGCAGTTTCCCCCAGAGTTTTGATCCAGTAGCCAGGAGAAAAATCTTCCCTGTGGTATGTATTTTGAACAGACAGTGGGAGAGATGAAGTGAATTTTGATTGCCCCCTCCCCATTCTGCCAGCTCAACATACAAGGCATACTACTTGTCTTTCACTGTCCATATACACAAGAAAAATGTAGAGAAGTCAATTTCTCAAATAAATATTTTATACTGTAAGGACTGTCTTTTCTTTTCGCTATGAAGAAAGGGGTATCACAACTCTAATGGAAGAATCTGGTGAGGACAGCCTTAGTATCTACAGAACTACACACTACAAGTCAAACTTTCAAAATGACGTAGAACTAAACACCACGAGTAAAATAACAGTAAGTTGAATCCAGAAGTATGTTAAAAAATATTAAACCATGACAAAGCCAGACCAATAAAAATAGATATGCTAGTAAACTTATCATATAAATATCTTCAATGCTATAAAATTTTTACAAAAGTAACAAAGATGTCATAATTTGAAACAAGTAGATATTCTACAGTCTAGGTGAAAAGATTTCTTTTTAGAACATTTAAACTGTTTTGTAATGCAAATAACATCATGCCTCTGTTAAGACGCCAAAGAATTGCTACAAATCAGGAAGCAATAGCTTTTTCATTATTAATTCAGTGATCCATATTGCTCTGGAAGTTGTAGGCAACACAATAATAACGATAATTAGCTATTGAGGCAGGCATTTAGCCTGCAGCTCAGACACCCCATGTTCCAAGTACCTGAGTTCAATTCCCAGGTCTGGTTGCTGACTCCAGCTTGACTCCAGTTTCTTGTACATGCAAATCCCAGGTGATGACTCAAGTAATTGAGTTCCTGCCACCCAAATGGAAGACCTGAGCTGAGTTTCCAGCTTCTGGCTCCAGTTTCAGCCCAGCCTAACACTGGTCATTTTTGTCATTTGGGGCCTGAATCAGTGGACAGATTCTCTTTCTCCGTCTCTCCCTCTCTCTCTCTCTCTCTCCCTCCCTCCCTCTCTCCCTCTCTCCTTCTGCATCCTCATCTGTGTAGTATTTGCATCTGTATATGAATGTGTGTGTTTGTGTCTCCATTCTTTCTGACTCTCAAATAAGCAAATAAAATGTAAATACAACTAGATACCAAAAGGGAAATATCATTACTTTCAATTATTCCTTTTTCTTTGATGACATACTTGAAAGGTCTTCCCTAACTCAACATCTTAAAATAGTCCTTTATATGTCTTTGAATTCTTATATGTGTCTAAAATTTATTTTAGAGGTAGTTAATTATCTAGTTATTTTACAAATATCTACTCACACGTGGCAAGAAAATTCACTGATTTTTTTCTCTTTTCACCAATTCAAAACACTACCTTGTGATATACAAAAGGCTGCATATATATTTTACATTCTCTTCCAAATAATACAATTCTTTTTCATTCAGCACCACCATGTGTTAGTTATTGTAACTTTGTAATTTGATAAATAAATTTTGTTTCTTTGATTTATTTGATAAATAAATCTTGTTTCTTTCTACTTGACTGAAGAACTTTTAACACTTTGAACTTTCTAAATCGTGGTGAGAGACATTTGCTATACCAATTGTTGTTAAATTCTGCTCAGAATAACAGCATGTTTATCTTAGTGAAATTTCCTGAAGATTTGTAAATGTCCCATGGATACTTAAGAGAATTTTCCACAAGATACATACTTTATCATCATCATCATCATTCCAATTTTTCATACTCTTATCTGTTTTTAATGTTAAACATAATGTTTGTTTTATTTGTGTATTTTTTTTACATCTACAACTCAGGAGTATCAGAAATATACTTTTATTCTTCCTCACTGAGATTCATTTTGCTTAATTTCAACAACCCTTGATGTTGAAAACTTGTGATTTTAAGGAAATAGCTGCTCCTCCAGGTTCAAATCAGAATGTCTGGAATAAATGCTCAGGAAAATAATCCGTGCCTCTTGTGTGCATTTGCTTTTTTTCTTCTCTTTTCCTAGGAGATCTGAGCTCCCCAGAACTTACATAGACCCCAGGACTAGCTGTGGAGCAGCTGGACTTTGCTATCCTCTGCTTCCAGGGCTCACCACTGAAGCTGGCTTGTTCTTCCTGTTACTGCTGGCTGCTGGAGTGAAGTCTCCTGACATACAACTTAGAAATCTCTTTGGGAAATATCAGAAGTGATTAATTTGGAAATTATCTTTACAGCTTTTAATATATTTGTATGTATATAATTATCAGTAATGCAATGGCTTACCTTTATAGTTCTTAATATGTTTGTGTGTCTACATAATGATGATGACTACCCATAATAAAGCACTGGCTTATTGACTATTCCCTTTGTATAATGAAGAAACATAATTTTATTCTAGTATTTGTCTAAAATATTTTTATTTCTTTGCCATTATCTAAGATTTTAGGCCTAAAATACAATTAATAAATAATTTATGCCATGTATCTTGTTTTTCAAAGACTGTCTTTAATTTGTAAGCATATTTGTTGTTGCTCTTTAAATGGGATATGTAATTTAGAGATACAATTATCCTTTAACTTTCCATCATGAAATATTTGATTTAATCTAACTAATTTTTTAAAAGATTTATTTATTTATTTATTTATTTGGAAGTCAGAGTTACACAGAAAGAGAAGGAGAGGCAGAGAGAGAGAGAGAGGTCTTCCATCCACTGGTTCACTCCCCAGTTGGCCAGAACAGCCTAAGCTGTGCTGATCCAAAGCCAGGATCCAGGAGTTTCTTTCAGGTCTCCCACATGTATGCAAGGGCCCAAGGACTTGGGCTATCTTCTACTGCTTTTCCAGGCCATAGCAGAGAGCTGGATCAGAAGTAGAGCAGCCAGGATTTGAACCAGCATCCATATGGGATGCTGGCACTGCAGGCAACAGCTTTACCTGTTGTGCCACAGCACCAGCCCCTTAATCCAACTATTGATTGCTTAAAGCATATACAGGTTTTCAAGGAAAGGAACATAAATGCTATATTCTTGACTATTTTTCATGCAAAGGGCATGGGAGCAATAATAGTACATATAATTTTTGCAAGGTACATAGAATGTGTAAATTCTGCATGCTGAAGCCCTATTACTGTGGTTAGTGGATGTGGTTTTTGGTAGCATTATTTCCCTTCTCAGAAATCTATTGATATTTTCTCTTACCTTCTGATTATTAGTGCTCCAGAAAAATCTGAGACTAAGATGACCATTGTGTCTTTATTGTGACCTTTATTTTTCTATACAAATTTCCATATAGTGTTTTCCTCATGTTTGATAAGGAAGCAAACTCACTAGGAATTGTCTAAACTACTCCTTCTTAAAGACTCTTTCCTTGAAGAGCCTTGTTAATTTCCAGGCTTAAAGTCTTTCATCAAGTGAGGAAAGTTTTCTTCTCTGATATTGCTGATTATACATTCTTTTTCATTTTGGTTTTGTCTATTCTTCAGGAATATTAGTTACCTATATGTTTGACCATTATTTTCCTATATTTTTGTATCTCCTGTCTTCTCTCACACACTTTTAATTTTAAATAATAAAATTCTGTGTTTTCTGAAAAAAAATTGTGTTTGGACACAACATAAGCTTCCTACTTTAGTAGGATGCATTTTGATCTTTATTACTTCTAAATCAAATTTCAACTCCTCTACTACAATTTTTGGTTTCTTCATAATCTTTTTATGTTTCTAGGTTGGTTCAGTCTCATACTGTCATTGTTATTTTTCATCTTCCTTTTTTAAAAAGATTTATTTATTTATTTGAAAGTCAGAGTTACCCAGAAAGAGAAGGAGAGGCAGAGAGAGAGAGGGCTTCCATCTACTCGTTCACTCTCCAGATGGCTGCAATGGCCAGAGCTGTGCCAATCTGAAGCCAGGAGCCAGGAGCCAGGAGCCAGGAGGTTCCTCTGGGTCTCTCACGTGGGTGCAGGGGCTTAAGGATTTGGGCTATCTTCTACTGCTTTCCCAGGCCATAGCAGAGAGCTGGATCAGAAGTGGAGTAGCTGGGACTCAAACCAGTGCCCATATGGGATGTCGACACTGCAGGTGGCATCTTTACCTGCTTCAGCACACCACCAGCCCCTATCATCTCTTTTGTAAAAAAATTTATTGTAAGTAAAATGGATGTTATAAAGTAGTTTTAATTTTTCCTCTGTATCTTGAGCATAAAGGACTATTATTTTCTCTTTTTTTCTGTTTTTATTTAAGTTAAACAAGCATCATGAATTTCATATTTACAGATTTAGGAACATATTGACATTTCCCCCGAACCCTTCCTCCCGTCAATGCTCCAGCCCTTCTCCTCCTCCCTCTCACATTCCCACTCTTAATTTTTACAAAGTTCTACTTTCATTTTACTCAGTGATTATATAGTTAGCCCTGAACTAAGTAAAAGATTTCAACCAATAGTATGAAGAAAAAAGAAATGAAAAACAAAAACCTCACTGTTCCTCAACAAAAGAGATAAGGGTGTAAACAATCATCAAATCTCAAAATTACATTTCAGGTACTTTATTAGTTACCTCAGATCAGGGAATACATATGATATCTGTCTTTTGGGGATGGGCTTGCTTCACTAAGTAAAACGTTTCTAGCATCAATTTCATTGAAAAATACAGGATATTTTTTAGCATCTGAGTAGTACTTCATAATGTATATACCATTTCTCTATACAGTCAACAGTTGATGGACATCCGGGTTGATTCCATATCTTTGCTATTGTGAATTGTGCTTCAATGAACATCAGGGTACAGATAACTCTTTTATATGCCGATTTCTTCAGATTTGGGTAAATTCCCAGGAGTGGGATGGCTGGATCATACGGTAGGTCTATATTCAGATTTTTGAGGTATCTCCATACTGTCTTCCAGTGTGGCTGTACCAGTTTAATTCCCATCAACAGTGGACCAGGGTACCATTTTCCCCACATCCTCGCCAGCATTTATGGTTTGTTGATTTCTGTAATGAGAGCCATTCTAACTGGAGTGAGCTGAAATCTCACCATTGCTTTGATTTGTATTTCCCTGATGTCTAGTGATTCTGAGCATTTTTTCAAGTGTCATTTGACCATTTGAATTTCATCTCTTCAAAAATGCCTGCTCAAGTCCTTTGCCCAATTCTTATATGCATTGTTTGCTTTTTTGTTGTTGAATTTCTTGAGCTCTTTATAGATTCTTGATGTTAGCCTTTTATCAGTTTCATAGCTTGCAAATATTTTTTCCCTACTTTGTCAATTGCTTCTTCACCTTGCTGAGTGTTTCTTTTGTAGTGCAGAATCTTCTCAGCTTGATGTACCCAATTTGTCAATTTTGGCTTTGATTTCCTGTGGTTCTGGGGTCTTTCCAAGAAATCTTTACCTATGCCAATGTCTTTGGAGTTTCCCCAAGGTTCTCTAGTAACTTGATGGCATCAGGTCTTAGATTTAGGTCTTTAATCCATTTTAAGAGGATTTTTGTGTAAGGTGTTAGGGATGGGTCTAGTTTCAAACTTACCAAATGGAGATCCAGTTTTCCCAGCACCATTTGTTAGAGACTGTCCTTACCCCATGTATAGATCATAGCTGGTTTGTCAAAGAGAAGCTGGTTGTAGATGCATGGAATGATTTCTGGAGTTTGTGTTCTGTTCCATTGGTCTACAAATCTCTTTTTCTTCCAGTACCAGGCTTTTTTGATTATAACTACCTGTAGTATGTCTCAAAATCAGGCATTGTGATTTGTTTTTGTTGTATAAGATTTCTTTAGTTATTTGGGCTCTCTTTTGTTTCCGTATGAATTTTAGCATCATTTTTCTAGTTCTATGAAGAATGTCATTGGTATTTTGATTGAGATTGCATTGAATCTATAAATTGCTTTTGGTAGTATGGACATTTTGATGATATTGATTCTTCTAATTCGTGAACATAGGAGATTTTTCCATTTCTTAATGAACTGTTCTATTTCTTCAGTGTTTTATAATTTTCTTCATAGAGATCTTTGACATCCTTGGTTAAATTTACTCCAAGGAATGTAATTCTTTTTGGAGCTACCATGAATGGGACTGATCTTAAAAGTTCCTTATCAGTCATAACATTGTCTGTGTACACAAAGGCTATTGATTTTTCTGTGTTGATTTTATATCCTGCTACTTTACCAAACTCTTTTATGACTTCCAATAGTCTCTCATTGGAGTTTTTTTAATCCCTATATATAGGATCAAGTTACTTGCAAATAGGGACAATTTGATTTCCTTCTTTGTAATTTGTATATCTTTGATTTATTTTTCTTGCCTAATGGCTCTGGCTAATACATCCAGGGTTACATTAAATAGAAATGGTGAGAGTGGGCATACTTGTCTGGTTCCAGATCTTAGAGAGAATGCTTCCAGCTTCCCCCCTTCATTAGGATCCTGGCCATGGGTTTGTCATAAATTGCCTTGATTGTGTTGAGGAATATTCCTTCTATCCCCAATTTGTTTAAGACTTTCTTCATGAAAGGATGCTGTATTTTATCAAATGATTTCTGCATCTATTGAAATAGCCATATAGCTATTCTTTTTCAGTTCGTTAATTTGACATATCACATTGATTGATTTGTGAATGTTGAATGGCCCCTGCAAACCAGAGATAAATCCCACTTGGTCTAGGTGATGATCTTTCTGATGTCCTGTTGGATTTGATTATCTTAAATTTTTATGAGGACTTTTCATCTACTTTCATTAGGGATATTGGTCTATATTTCTCTTTCTCTGATGAATCTTTTTCTGGTTTAGGATTTAAGGTGATGCAGGCTTAATAGAAGGAGTTTGAGAGGATTCCCTTCCTTTCAATAGTTTGAATAGCTTGAGAAGTATTGGAATTGGTTTTTCAAATGTCTGATAGAATTCAGCAGTAAAACCAACCAGTCCTGCACTTTACTTTGGAAAGTCTTTATTCCTGATTCAATTTCAGTCTTGGTTATTGGTCTGTTTAGATTTTCTAGATCTTTGTAACTCAATTTTGGTAGATTGTCTATCTAGGAATCTATCCATTCCTTCTAGGTTTCCCAATTTTGCAAACGGCTTTTGTAGTATGCATACTTTGCATACGGCTCTTTGTAGTAATTCCTGATGATTCTATTATTTTTCATCTCTGACTTTATTGATTTGGGTATTCTCCCCCCCCTTTTTTTTTTGGCTAGTTGGGTCAATGGTGTATCAATTTTGTTTATTTTTTCAAAAAACCAGATCTTCATATCACTGATTTTTGTATTTTTTGTTTCAATTTTGTTTATTTCTTTTCTAATTTTAACTATTTCATTCCTCAAATTTGGGGTTTGGTTTGTTGCATTTCTAGGTCCTTGAGATGGATTCATAGCTCACTTGTTTGGACTGTTCCAATTTCTTCATGTAGACAACGATTGCTATAACTTCCTTCATCACACTGCTTTTGCTGCATCCAATAAGTTTTGATATGATGTATTTTCATCTTCATTTGTTTCCAAAACTTTTTTATTTCTCTTTTGATTTCTTCTATGACCACTGTTCATTCAAGAACATGTTGTTCAGTTTCCATGGGTTGTTAATTTCCAGCTTCATTCCATTATGCACAGAGAAGTTGCATAGTATGATTTCAATTTTTTTAATTTGCTGAGACTTGCCTTATGGCCTAGCATATTGTCTATGCTAGAGAAAATTTCCTTGCACTGATGAGAAGAATGTGTATTCTGCAACTGTATGGTGAAAAATTTTGTAGATGACAGTTAGGTTCATTTGGTCCATTGTGTCAATTAAGTCTGTTGTTTCTTTGTTGATATTCTTTTTAATTGATTTGTCCATTGAATAAAGTGAGATATTGAAGTCCCCTTTTACTATTGTATTGGAGTATGTCTCCCTTCGTGTCCATTAATATTTCTTTTAAATAATAGGCATTCTGTAATTGGGTACATATTCATTTACTATAGTCACTTCTTCCTGTTGAATTGATCCCTTAATCATTACATAGTGCCTTTATTCATCTCTTTTAGCAGTTTTTATGTGAAAGTCTATTTTGTCTGATATTAGGATGGCAACATCTGCCTTTTATTGCTTTCCATCAGTGTGGAATATTTTCTTCATCCTTGTGCTTTCAGTCTGTGTGTGTCTTTGTTGGCGAGGTGTTTTTCTTGTCAGCAGCAAATAGATAGGTCTTGTTTATTAATTCATTCAACCAGTCTGTATCTTTTAATTGGAAAGTTGAGGCCATTTATATTCAAGGTGACTATATAAGTTACGAGTTTGCCCTACAACTTTTCCATAAATGTTCCTGTTTTTTTTCTTTGGCTTTTTAAAAATTTTTATTAGGGTATTTTCTGCCTTCACATTCTTGCATAGTGATGGCTATCTTTCTGTGTTTCTGTATGTAGCATATCCTTAAGCATCTTTTGTAAGCCTGGGCAAGTGGTGACAAATTCTTTCAATTTCTCTCTGTTGTGGAAGGTATTTATTTCATCTTCATTCATAAATGAGACCTTTGCAGGGTATCATATTCTGGGTTGACAGTTTTTTTTTTTTTTCTCTCAAGATTTGAATTATACTTTGCCATTCCTTTCTAGCCTATAGAGTTTCTGATGAGAAGTCAGCTGTGAGTCTGATTGGAGGTCCTCTGAATGTAATCTGACATTTTTCCCATGTACATTTTAAGAACTTTTTCTTTATGTTTTACTGTAGAGAGTTTGACTACAATGTGTTGTGGTGAAGATCTTTTCTGGTCATGTCTCTTAGGACTTCTGTGTGCTTCCTCTACTTGGACATCCCTTTCTTTCTCCAAATTGTGGAAGTTTTCTGTAATTATTTCACTAAGTAGGCCTTAAAGTCCATTCTCTCTTTCCATACCCTCAGGAACTCCTAAGACTTATATGTTGGGTCGTTTGTTAGCATCCCAAATATCTCCAACACTGTTTTAAGTTTTCAATTTTTCCTTGTTTTTTTTTTTTGTTTGTTTGTTTGTTTGTTTGACTGTAAGATTTCCAAAGATTTGTCTTCTATTTCAGACATTCTTCCTTCTGCCTCACCAAGTCTGCTGTCAAGGCTTCCCACAGCATTATTTACTTGATCCATTGACTTCTTCATTTCTAATATTTCATCTTGATTTCTCCTTAAAATCTCAATTTCATGGGAAAACTTTTAATTCACATAATGTATGGTTTTCTTCAGTTAGTGGATTTGCTTCTGATTGGCTTTGAGTAATCCTATGATTAATTTCTAATTCCATTTCTGGCCTTCCCTCAATTTCTTCATCTTCACATTCTAATATTGAAATGTTCTTGTGTTTGTTTAGGTTGGGAGGGTCATTATGTCTTCCGTATTCTTTCCACATTTGTTTTTAGGCATCTGTGCAGTTCATTTTTATTTTTTCCCTTTGATGGCTTTTATCTTTGAGCTATGCCTCTGTGGCTTTGTGGGATGTCTGCACTTTCAGTGAATACCCAGAGGTGTGTGCTGGGTGTGGTCTGGGAGCTATAGTCAGTGCTCCACAATGAGGTAAGAATCCAGGGTAACACCCAAGTTGGGCATGCCCAGGTGTTAGCCCCAGTGTGTTCCGTGCCAACATATGAACCTATCAAATGATCTACGTGGTTCTCACTGTGAGCACAGTGAGCATGTGGAGCTGCTCCCAGTGATTGCCTAGAGACTCAGCTACTCCCTGCACTTTCTCATGTGACCACTGAGTCCCCACGATCTCATCATGCACACAAGGCTCCCATAGTTGCTGGGTGCAGAGGTTTCTGTTTGCCCCATCAGCCTGCCCAGTCAACAGAGAGGCAGATGTTCCCTGAGACATCTCTGCCTAGACATGTTTATCCTGGGAGGCTATGCATGCCTCAGGGTCCTACATGTTGTTCAGCCACTTCTCAGACACGCTCAATGTCAGTGGGGACTGCAGATTGTTCCCTCCACTGGAATCACTGGATCACATGGGTACAAAAGTGCCACTGCAGTTGCTCCACCACTGCAGCCAGTACTTCTGTGAAGGTGGTATCCTATCTCAGCCAGTTCCTGGGTGTGCTCATAAAGGCTTGCACAACTGCCACCCAGACCCAAAGTGGTATCTACCCTTTCTCAGCAGGGCAGCAGGCTCTGTTGTGGGGAAGTTATGGGGTGAGACAAATGTGCTGCTTCTAATTCCATTGTGTCCACAGGCAACAACTAGCCCCCAGAGCTCCAGTCCAGACTCAACACCACACTCTCCTTCTGGTTATATTGCCATGAGTTGCTGCAGTCCAGCCTCACCTTCATTGCCAAGCTGCTGCCCACTTTGGCTCTCAGCCACTGCGATCCACAAAGGTCCACGGGGTTCTTCCTCCTCTTGTAGGATTTCTGGTATGATTTTTCTCTCCAATTCTCCCTTGAAAGTGCACTTCCTACACTCTTTCTTTCAAAGTTTATTCCTAGTCTAGTGTATCACGTCACTCTCTAATCCGCCGTCTTGGAATAAGTACCTTTATTTTCATATTAAGAAGTTTTTCAGTGGCAGGTGCTGTGTCACAGCAGGTTAAAGCCCTGGCCTGCAATGCTGGCATCACATATGGGTGCCAGTTCGAGTCCTGACTGCTCCACTTCTGATCCAGCTCCCTGCTAATGTGCCTGGGAAAGCAGTGGAGGATGGCCCAAGTCCTTGGGCCTGCACCAATGTGGGAGACCCAGAAGAAGCTCCTGGTTCCTGGCTTTGAATCTGCTCAGCTCTGGCCATTGCAGTCATTTGGGGAGTGAACCAGTGGATGGAAGACCTCTCTGTCTCTGTCTCTTTTTCTCTCTCTCTACCTTACTCTATAGCTCTGTCTTTCAAATAAATAAAATCTTAAAAGTTTTTCAAAGTCTCATGCTGTATATATATTATTGTAATACTCTTCAGAGTACTTGATTTTTGCTACTTATCTCCTATTTATCTCTTTCTTCTAGAGACTCCATCGGGATATACTATATTATTTATAGTTGTCTATACTTAGGAAGATTGCTCTACTAGTATACCTTATATCTGTAAAAATATAGAAGAGGGGCCATGACAGAGAATGATAGGAAAAGAAATTTCCTTCGTCTTTTTAGAAAACATTTTCAACATAGTACCTTTAGTTAGTCTGTTTAGATCATTAAAGTATTCTGTCTAATATTTGATGGGTTACTTATGGTTTTTGTAAAAACATGAGAGAAACAGAAGCGTATCCTATTTGTGCTTTAATAAACTTTTGCATCGTTTAGATTTTTACTTAACAAAATTCATAAATTATGGCTAACATAAAATTTAAAATCTTTTGAGCATTTACCACATGTAAGACATTATGTTGTATTCACTAAGTTATCAGACATGGCCCTTGTTTATATTATCAATAAGTGAATTAATGCACATTTGATAAAAGGAAGCCAATCATGCTTCTGCTGATCGCAGTGCCATGCCTACCTAAAGCAATTGTTTCTGCATTGAAGAGGCAAAAGTGCATGGCCCCTGTGATCATGGCCATTTCGATACAAGGCTTTCTGCTTGACAAGTCCAAACTGAATCAGGAATTTTAGAATCAACTTCCCACATATGAGATGTATGCTCCTTTTTTCAAAAAGAAGATTAATTTTCTGTATTAAAATTTTTAATTAATAAAGAAGTCTGTGATTTATATGGATCTATTCCTATGACCATTTATTAAAGTACACCACATTATTCTGTTTCTTTACTCAAAAGCATCCCTCAGTCTTGAAATTCCTTTCCATGTGCCAGTGTTGCTCCATCAGAAACTCTGATTTGAAGGAGATAACCCAAGCCTAGGGTTTTCCTTTGAAAAGACCTGTCACTTTGTGTCAATTGTGGGAATTCGTGTCAATTTCTGAAGTCATTTCATATTTGCTTTGCATTACATCATTTTGTTCATGTCTCAAGCAACTGAAGATGAACCTGAAAATTTATTGGACAAGACAGATCCCTTCCCAAGTGCAGATAAGCTTGAAAGGCAAAGGTGAAAAAACACTCAATGTTTTAGGAGCACCTAAAATATATAACTAAAACAGCACAAAACCTTAGTGATTAAATGCAATTTGGTATCATCACCATGGACATTAAAAACAAAATGAACTGGAACTGAATTGTATTTGAATCCTTTATTTCCCGATCTGTTTTTGGTATCATTGAACTTCAAAAGTCTTTTGAATAGCTGGATTTTATATGAATGTTTGATGATAGCTCTGCTGGCTTGCATAGAATAGACTCTATGAATTGAGATGCCATTCTAACAGCAGAGAGGTTGGCAATATATCATCAACACTCCTGTCACTTTTTCTGTGGCACAGGGGTGGTTGGAAAGTAGACTTGGTCTGTGTGAAATGTTCTCTGTCTCTCATCTGAACAGACTTCATATTTGATATCATAATTCAGTCAATTGGAATGGTATTTGACTTGTTTTCCAAGACTAATTTTTATCTGCAAATAAATATGCACATACAGTTGAGAGACTCAAAAGCATCCCTCAGTCTTGAAATTCTTCTGGAAGATTTTCTTAACATCTACATTTGTTTTGCTCTAAAGCAGAACCACTGAAAATTTAGCATCCCATACTAAGTTAGGAATATAAGGATTAATGTTCAATATAAGGAGAATACATGGAGAAATAGGTCTTTTATGACATTTCTTTTTATGAGTGAGAAGGGATCTAATAAATTACTTTATTGCATCTCTTCTCACAAGTGAAGATAAATGTCATCAAAGACTTCAGGTCTCATGCATTGCCTTTAATGTACAGTTCTGTCCTCCTATATTTCTATATTTGTCAAAATCATCCAATGGGTATTACTTCATCATCAAATACTTTTTAAGACAAAAAATAAAATAACATGTTGAGAAGAACATGTTTCATTTCATTTAGGTTGTTGCTCAACTCGTCATGTGTCCTTTCTTAGGTAACTCCCCTGTTACATTTTTCTCTTAATATTTCTCATCTCCAAGGACTGAGCATTCACTTTTTATGTTGAGTGAAGTTTTAGACATGCTGCGGATTTTTTCATAATAATATTTTGTGCCTTTTTAATATTCTTTGTCTGAAGTAATTTTTTTAAAATTTATTTGACAGGCAGAGTTAGACAGTGAGAGAAAGAGACATAGAGAAAGGTCTTCCTTCTGTTGGTTCAACCCCCAGATGGCCGGAGCTACACTGATCTGAAGCCAGGAGCTAGGTGCCTCCTCCTGGTCTCCCATGCGGGTGCAAGGCCCAAGCACTTGGGCCATCCTCCACTGCCTTCCCAGGCCACAGTAGAGAGCTGGACTGGAAGAGGAGCAACTGGGACTAGAACCCGGCGCCCATATGGGATGCCGGCGCTACAGGCAGAGGATTAATCAAGTGAGCCACAGTGCCAGCCCCTGTCTGAAATAATATTACTGCTCCCAAAATTTGTACCTTCTTATATTTTAACATTTTTGGATAGTGATTATCAAACAACTAGCTATATACATTAGACACAAAAATGCAATCTGTATTCTTCTGTTATACTCAAGCCACGCAACTCACTACACTCTCCTCTGGGGTCTACATTTTTATTATCATTCTGATTTTTTCCCCACTTTATAATACTGTGACTAAATCCTGGTAATTTTTTACTTGGACAACGGTTAAAGTCCACTAAAGCAGCAACTTTGCAACACATCATGAAGAAATATATTTACATCAGTACTCAAGAGATACAGTCATAATTAAAACTGAATTTACATTGGTGAAATAAAATATTCAAAAACACAATTCTTCCTCTTAAAGTGTGAAGCACAATGACATTTCTATTCTATTTTATTCTATTCTACCTATTCTATTCTACTCCATTCCATTCCATTCCATTCCATTCCATTATTACAGGAAAATTGATTTTAAAACCTCACTAAGGAGTTTCTCCTTGCAAATGAAAAAAAAAAAAAACTAAAAAAGAATTACTCATTCTTCAATCATGACCCTTACTAATGGAGTTTTCACACTTCCAGAAAAATGTTTCTGTTCTGCTTATATAAATACATAATTTCTCCCTTTAAGTCTCTCTATTTTCATCTCCTGGATAAACACTAAACTAATCACTGTACTATGTAGTGAGTGTTCCTGCTATCACCTCCTGTGCATCAGTTTTACTCCCTGAATTCACACACTCAAGCTATTCCATTTTGTAGCTATCTGTCTTCCACACAGAACTTCTGACTAGAAAGCTGCCTTCCTGCCACCTTATATTTTCTGTCCTTCCAGACTCTGCTCAGACATCTTTCCTTTTCTCTAAAGCTTCTCCTAATCCTTCCTAAACAAAAATTGTTTCACTTACTTGGTGTCATCACTGTAATCAGAAAAGCTCCTTTTTCTAACACTTAAATGGATAAACTCATAATTCACTCCCAGCAATACCTCCACCTTGCCTGGATAGCCAATTGAGTTTGGATATATCATACAGGGAGATGGTTGCCTGCTGATTCAACTTCTTCAGGTTTTCTAATCGTTTATGAATTTCTCATTCCCTTTGAATTTTTGTGCTTCTACTCATTGGATGGATTGGTTTAAGATTCTTCCATAACCAGAGCAGAAGTTACACTTCATCAACAAAATAATAAATTCTGTTTGATTTGATTTCTATCACAACTAGACGATTGTAAACTACACTAAAAAGTATGGCATGACTGTTTTGAACCAGGAAGCATTGAGATGTGTTCTCTGTTAAATAAACAGTCACAAGGCCTATGATCTCCCTGGCTTTCCGCCAGGATAGAATAGAATTTAGGTTTGTGGTATTTATGGGACATATATAGGAATCAAGAAGATGGAGCATATGGAATTTTCAGGAGAGTGTACTGGGGAAGATGGAGAAAAAGATGTCCAGAAAATCCAAAGAAGAAAGGCAGGAATATGGATTGGAGGGAGGTGGTGGGGAAGAATCATCATGTTCCCAAATTTGTATATATTAAATGTATGAAGTTGTATTCCTTAAGCAAAATTTAAAAAGTCAAGCTACATAGCTGGGAAACTGTAATAAAATTAATTGTTTTATAAAGAAATTTTATTTTCCAACATTATAAAACAAAACAAAACAAAAGGCCCTCAATATTCTTTGGCTAAATCCTAGGTTGAATACTAATCTCCACATGCTCCAAGTGAAACTCTAGGAGCGCAGGAATCTACAAGCTGAACAACGCCACAAGCTCATATAGGGATGGCAGCCATGGAAGTATTTTCTAACCATTACGAGATCTGGTTGAATATCTAAAATAGTCAATGGAGAACTTGGAAACATTACCCCTGAGTAACAAAGCTAAACTAGTCCTAGAGAAAAGTCTATTTTAGACCTTCTGTCATAAATCTTAAAAGAACAAAGTCTTCAAATATTCGGGTAACTGCCAAAAATCTATATTTTCTAAAAAAAGTGAAAATCCAAAATAATCAAGAATGCATTATTCATAATATCTGAAACTTGATGAGATATTACTATAATACTATATATACTATAAATTTTACTATGTAAATAATCAAGTTTGAACCATAAGCAAGAGAAAAAGTAATTAATAAAGCAGAGTCAGAAATAGCAGAGATGAAGAATTTAGCAGATTAACTTTTAAAGCAACTTTCACAAACATGTACAATAATTGAAAGGAAAACATAAACTTAACTAACACAGAATCTGAAACTTTTTAAAGAATAAATGTAATTTCTAGAACTGAAAAGCAAAATATTTGAAATGAAAAAAGTAACGAGTACTCAAACAATATATTTCACTTTGTGTTTCTATGGGGGTGCAAACTGTTGAAATCCTTACTTAATGCATACTAAACTGATCCTCTGTAAAAAAAAAAAAAAAAAAAAAAAAAGAAATTATCAATTCCCAACTTGACTCTCACTGGGATTAAACATGACAATAGGTCTGCTCTGATTTCATCATCATTTAAAAAAAAATCATCTATTATTTTTCACTTTATGTTTCTGTGTGGGAGCAAACTGTTGAAATCCATACTTGATGTATACTAAGCTGATCTTCTGTATATTAAGATAATCGAAAATGAATCTTGATGTGAATGGAAGGGGAGAGGGAGTGGGAAAGGGGAGGGTTGTGGGTGGGAGGGACGGTATGGGGGGGAAGCCATTGTAATCCATAAGTCGTACTTTGGAAATTTATATGCATTAAATAAAAGTTAAAAAAAATAAAAAAAATAAAGTCATCGAATAATTTAACAGCATATCAAACCCTACAGAAGAATAAAAAATAAAGAACCTGAAGATATAATAGCAAATATACCCAAGCCAAAGCACAAAAATGACTGAAAAAATTTTGAATCCTAAGTCACCTGTGAGTCAACAGTAAGTGGGTCTAACCCATACATACATAGAGTCAAAGAAAAAAAGAGTCTAAAGAAAAGGCAGGACAGGCCAGCGCCGTGGCTCACTAGGCTAATCCTCCACCTGCGGTGCCGGCACCCGAGGTTCTAGTCCCGGTCGGAGCACCGGGCTCCTGGCTCCTGGCTTCGGATCAACACAGGCGCTGGCCGTAGCGGCCATTTTGGGGGTGAACCAACAGAAAAGGAAGACTTTTCTCTCTGTCTCTCACACTGTCTAACTCTGCCTGTCAAAAAAATTTTTAAAAAAAGGTTAGGACAAATATAGAAACAGTAACAATAAAAACCTTTTATTTATTAAGAAAATAAAATAAAACCACCAAATGATATCACAGTGAAATTGTTGAAGACCAATGATAAAAGAAACTTTTAAAAAGATTTATTTATTTGAAACTCAGAGTTACAGAAAGGGAGAGATGCAGAGAGCAAGAGAGAGAGGAAGAGATTTTCCAACTCATAGTTCACCCCCAGAAAGCTGCAACAGCCAGGGTTGGGTTGGGTCCAAGCCAGGAGCCAGGAACTTCTTCCAGGTCTCAGCTGTGGTTAACAGGGGCCCAAGCAGTTGGACCATTTTCCACTGCTTTCCCAGGTGCATTAGCAGGGAGCTAGATCAGAACTGGAGCAGCTACGACACAATCCAGCACCCATTAGGGACCACAAGATCCATAAGCCCATAAGGTCCCCAAATAAAGTTGCTTACATTTTCAAAACTTATTTTAAAAATACGTGGATGTATGGTGGAGACTTTATGTGACCCATGAAGCCTAAAGTATTACTCTCTGGCCTTTATAGATAAAACTTTCCAACTTCTAAAGTATAACTGTGATATGTTAAAGATGATACTGCAAATTCTAGAGAATCTACTGAAAATATAAAGCACAAAGGTTATAGCTCATACCTTGAAAGTAGACATTAAATGGAGATAACATGTTTAATTTAAAAGCGAATGTCTTTTTTTCTTCTGTGCAGTTGGACTAGGTAGGTGGTTGTCAGCACGCTGGAGGACAAATCAGAAGTAGATCCTCTTGACTATTTGACATCAGATGCAGATATGGACATTGATAATGAAAGATTCATCAAGTGACTCATCTGTAGAAGCAAGACCAAGACCATTGACACTAAATGCACTTATTGAAAAATTTAAGAAAAAGAAACATAAAAGAAGGAAAAAAAAAAAAAACAAATACAAGGCAACAGGAAGACCAAAAGGTAGGCCTAAAGGATGGAAAGACACTAAAATATCCCATGTAGATAAAAACCAATTTAAAGACAAAGGACCTAGGTTCTCATGTGTAGAATCAGAGAATGGAACTCACCCATCACCTGGGAGGAGAATTGTAACCCTTGAGCAAGCTGTTGCAAGAGGAATTTTTAATCACACTGAAAAACTGAAGTGTGAATATCACCTGAAAGAAGACCTTTAATAAATGGAGGTTGGTGAAGATTTAGGAAAAGACCTTGATAGTCCTAGATACAAGTGTTCGGTGAGGATGGATCTGTGGCTCCTGTTGAAGAATCAGTGGCAGAGGATGAGGAAGCAGCACACCCTGAACAGGATGAATGTGATTTCAGATTGGAAGACAGTGGTTGTTTCATAATAAATTCTGAATTCCCAAAGCTGATGAATGTGAATTCAGAACAAGAGAATATGAAACAAGCTGTTTCATCTAAGAAGAGAGCCTCAAAGGTCAAAAACACTGCACAGAAGACAGAACCTCCTGAAAAGGAGACAGCAACATGGAAGTCAAAGAAGGTAGATGATGAACAGGAAACGTGACTCTTCGCAGAAAGACATGACCAGAAACGGTAAGTGTGGCTGTAGATGCCAGTCTGCTGATGAAGAAATTCTTAAATCCAGAACCATGTGAGGCCAAAAAAAAAAAAAAGCGCTCAACAAGTCTGTGAAAAAGACATCTTAAATCTTACCATTTGGGGAAAGCTGTGAAATGACACTACCTAAATAAAAGATCCTGCTCTTTTTGTCAGCATTTACTGATTTCAGAGTAATAGACTGTACATGTGTCACTTTAGCACTAAAACAATGAAGTACAGATATTAATCTTAAAAAGTCCTTTTTTAAAAGATTTGTTTGAAAGGCAATGTTAGAGGGAAAGACAAGTCATCTGCTGGCTCACTCCCTAAATGGCTGCAACCACCAGTATGGGGTCAGACCAAAACCAGGAGCTTATTTGGGTCTCCCACTGGGTGCAGAGCTTTCCCACTGGAATTAGCAGGGAGCTGGATCAGAGGTGGAGCACCAAGACTTGAGCCTGCACCCATATGGGATGCGAGCATCCAGGCTTAACCTATGCCACATCAGCACCCCCAAAAATCTTACATGAGATGTCCAAGCACCTTTATTAGTGTATTTGGAATGATCTATTTGACAGGTTTATTTAGCCAGCAGTGACCTTTCACTAGCAAATGTTTTGTGTACAGACTGAAATAAAATTCCCTACCAATTAAAAAAAAAGTGAACAAAAATGCAACAGAAACAAAGAAAATATTTTAAAATAGAAAATAAATTTCAGGAGGGTAAATTTGTTCTCAAGAATACTTGTGATTACATTAAATATCAGCTATATAAACATACCAATTAAAAGTCATAGCTTCTATGCCAAAATCTCCATCAGTTGACCTAATTCACTACCACTGGGTACTCACAGATGTATGGGATCCTCAAACTGTTTGAGAAATAAAAGGTTATACTTTGCCATCCTGTATAAAATTGCTAGAGCCATTTATATGTTTTGTACTAAATAGCCAGTTGATATGTAAAGATTCCTATATTAAAATAAAAAGCATTGAAACAAACATATTATCCAAATATTAATAAGTGCAAAGCAGGAATGTCTATATTGGTCTTAAATTGATTCCCTCTTATGAAATCTATAAAATAAACTTGATGAGAGGGAGCATTACTAGGAGTAAAGAGGAATTTTTTTCATGTCATAACGATAAAATAGACTACATTAAAAAAAACTTAGGAATCTTAAATGTGTATTACAGAAAAAGAGAGTTTAAAAACATATGAAAAAAAAACTAAAAATAAGTGCAAGAAAAAATAGACAAAATTATTGTTGAAGCTTTATTACTATACTAATTCATACACTTGGCAGATAGAAAATCACAAACACATAGAATGTCTAAAGTACAGCATTAGTCAATTCAAACTAACAATTATCAAGCATGTCACCTAACTACTGAAGAATACACATTACTTTCCTGTGCACATTGAACTTTTACTGCAGTACAACTATCCTAGGCTACAAATCACTTTTCATTAATCTTCAACTTATTTAAATACTACAGGGTATATACTAGGCATAATTAAAATAAACTGTTCACGAATTCGAAGGTTTAATATTATTAAGATGCAAATTTTCCCCCAGATTAATTTGTAGATTAATAAAACTCAGATCAAAATTCCAAATGTGTTAATTCTAGGACTTGGTAATTTTTTCTAGTAATGTATGAACATGCCAAAAATAAACTAGAATGATGGAAACATGTTTTAAAAAGAAAATCAGTTAGGGATGACACTATTTAATTTCAAGTTGTAATATAAACTACAGTAACCACAACCATGTGTTATTTGTGAAATTAAAATATATAGATCAATGAAGAAGAGTGAGAAGTCCAGAATTAAATCCACACTTAGATAGTCAATTGATTTTCAACAGATATGTCAAGATAGTCAACGGCAACAGTATTTATTCTGTTGGAACAAAGACATATGTGCTTAAAAAGTGAAACATTCCTCTACCTCACATTGTATACAAAAAATAATTTGAAATTTACTTAAATGTAAATGCTCAAAATATAAAGCATACAGAAGAAAACATAAAGTAAAACTTGCTCTCCAGGAAGTAAGCAGATTTCTTAGGACTCCAAAAGCATCAACTACGAAAGAAAATTTTTATTCAGACTCATGATAATTAAAAATCTCTGTGCTTTGGAAGACATCGACTTAACAAAATGAAAACAATTAACAAACCAGCAAAAATTCTTTGTATTACATGATATGACAAGAGACTTGAAAACAAGAGTATATATGAACTTCTAAATTCAATTTTAAGGAAGCAAACAGCCCTACAGAAATTGATGGAAAACTTAAGGACACTTTTCAGAAAATATATCTAAATTGCCAATAAACACATAAAAAATAAAGTTCAGCATTATAGCATCATTATCCACTAGGGAAATACAAATTGAAATCAAATTAAGTAACACTACTTACTGACTGAAATGGTTAAAGCTAGAAAGATTGAGTATTGCAGAGCTGAAACATAATGGAGCAACTGGAATTCCTCTATAGTATTTTTGAGAATGCAAAACAATCATTTTAGAAGTTATTTTGGCAGTTTCTTGTAAAGTTAAATTTACATTTATCATGATATATAAGTTTGACTAGTAAGTATTTATTCCTCAAAGAAATGAAAACATTTCTACATGAAGACTAGTAAAAAACAATTGACATCAACTTGATTCATTATAGCTTAAATCTGCAAACAATTCAAATGTGCATGCATGGTTTGTAAGTAAAGAAAGAAATTTTGTGACAAGCTGACAGTATACTACTTAGCAATAAAATGGAATAAACTACAGAAACATACCACAGTACAAGGGAATCCCCATAAGAAATCTGAAACAAAAAAGTACATGTTATGTTGATTCCATTTAAATGAAATAGTACACCGCAAAAATTAACCTGCAAATCCAAAAAAGCAGATCAATGTTTGCTGGAGCTAGGGATCAGTATTGGGTTGGGTAACTATGGAACCTTTAAGTGAAAGAAATATTTTACATCATGATTGTAGCGGTGGTTACAAGGATATATATATATATTTGTCATACATCATATTTACATTTAAAATGAGTACATGTTATTGTATTTAAATCAACATTCAAATTTGCTAATATTCCCAGTAGGCAGCACTGAATATGCAAAAATTGCTCTGTTTTGATGTGGGGAAGAGAAAGCATGGCAATTCTGCACATGATGTTACTGCTAGCATATTGGCCTAGATAGCAGGTTATGGATAACGTGAAGGCTGAAAGGGATGCTGTGAAATTTTTTTTTAAGATTTATTTTATTGATTATGAAAGGCAATGTTACAGAGTAAGAGACAGAGAGAGAGAGAAAGAGAGAGATCTTCCACCTGCTGATTCAGTCCTCGAATGGCCTCAATGGCAAAAGAGCTGTGCTAGGCCGAAGCCAGGAGCCAAGAGCTCCCTCTGGGTCTCACATGTTGGTACAGGGGCCCATTGACTAGGGTCATCCTCCATTGCTTCCTCAGGCACATTAGCAGGGAATTGGATTGGAAGTGGAGCAGCTGGGACTTGAACCGGCACTCATAAGGGATGCTGGTGCCGCAGGTGGAGGCTTAACCCACTACACCACAGCACCAGCCCCTGACCATTTTATTCTTGTCATTGCTCTGGCACCATTCGGGGATGCCAATGCTGCAGTCAGCGGCTGAACCCGCTGTGCCACAATCCTGGTCCCGGCATTTGAGCAGTGAGTGCTGTGCTAAAAGGAAAAGAAATGACAGAAAGGGAGGGATGAAACATAGAAAATATTTTTTAATCTTTTTTTCTCCTGGAGAGTCAGTCTCTTGGAACTTTCCAGAATATGATTCTCTGGGACATTGGCCAATATCAGGACTATCTGCATAGGGAGCCAGAATGTGATGGTTCTCAAACTATTAACATTCCTTCTCCCTAAATCCTATTTCTGGGCTGACATACACTGTTGTGACACCTCCACATGGTGCAGCAAAACAGACAATAAATTTCACTTTAACTTAGTAGGCATTAAGTAAGTAAAACAAGCCTTGAGTTTTGTAGAATGCTTCCTTTCTTTCAGAATGCACATGCCAGATAGAAGCGCATAGTGGAACATATAATCTACTTACATTTTGGATAGTGTGGCAGAGAAAATGTGCATCAAATGCATTTCATAATCTTTCTCCTGGTGCATAATAGAAACTACAATTCCCAGTGACTTTGCCGTTAGGCAAGACCAAGGACCAACTCTGGAAAATTTAACTGCGGGCAAAGACAGTGCAAGCCCTTTGACAATTCTCTTGGTTTCCTCTCCTCCCCTGTCTTGGTCACTAGTGATGTTTGATCTGGATGAGGGAGGCTCCATTGGCTTGGATATCTGGTAATTCTGCAGTACAGACACTCTCCTCTTTTCTTGCCAGCCTTCCTTGGACATGGAACAAGAGTTAGAAACTATTTTGTTCTGCAAAGTCACTACAATCTGATCTAATTTAACTCGTACTAGTACAACCAGTCTATGTTGTATACCAAACAAATGCCTCATCCACTTAAAAAAAAAAAAAGTGCTAGAATCACAAAGAAAACATTTCTGAATTAAGGGGGATTATAGGAATCAATCAGTTGATAAGAAATAGCATTTTTTTATCTTCTAAAACTTTTCATTGGATTTTCAGTATCATAAAATATTATTAAAAGCTTAGTAGAATCTAATCAAATATAAATGCAAAATCAATATCACTGGAAAATAGGAAGTAAACTAATGGAACTACAATAAGGTCTCTCTCTCTATTTGTATATGTATATTGTGTATAACATATAAGTGTGTGTTATTTATTTATGCATATGCATATAAACTTTGATATAGCTCAAAATATACAGAAAGTGGTAGATATATGTGGGTATTCTGGGAAATAGAATTAAAATGTTTATTTTGCAGAAAAGAATTTGAAATTCATGTGTATGGTGTGTCTTCAACATGTTCACGGAAACTATCTTATTATAAAAAAGCTGTGCATGGGAGATATTAGAAAAAACTCTTGGTATGAATAAGAATGACTTACTCTAACTTGAATTAAATGGACATAATTTCAACATGGAGGGTAACTGAGACTCAAAAGAAAAGCTGGATAACAAATACAGCATTAGGCATATCATGGACTTTTTGACCAGGGAGATATTATCAGTTATCAGAATTCTGACTACCTTCTACCCATATGTCTCTACTACCAATTAAAGGATCCGATATAGAACTAGATTGATTCAGACTGTATGCAATGCTCTAGTTGAAGGGGTGAGAAAGATGTCTTTTTACTTCCTGGTATTGTATCTAAGAATAATAGTGCAACTCAAGACATAGGCTATAGTGCCAGTTTGGAAAGGGTGGTATAAACATTTTGCTATGGCTTCAGAAACTTTTTCTTTTCCATTGTTAAGTGGCTGAACTGGTGAGATTTGTGGTTGTACTTTTCCAAGCTGTTGTCTAGATTCTTCTCCTAGGCTGGCAAAACAAAGCAGAGCATGGCAGGGATTCTGACTCTGACTGAAGTCTGCTGAAACTGTGATTGCAAATAAAGAGAATAGAGTTAGGCTGTGGTTACAATAGGTTTTGCAAAGAGAAATAGAAGCCTGCATCATTCATGGAAGAAAGAGAAACTTCATGCACACAGACTTTCAGTCAAAAGTGTGCAACAAGGGCTGAAGCTGTGGTACAGCTGGTTAAGCTGTTGTCTGTAGCACCAGCACCCCATTTGGGAGCCAGTTCCAGTCCCAGCTGCTCCACTTCCCATCCAGATCCCTGCTAATGGGGCTGAAAAAGCAGTGGAAGATGGCCTACGTGCTTAGGCCCTTGCACCCATGTCAGATACCAAAAGAAACTCCTGGCACCTAGCATTGCCTTGGCCCACCCTTGGTCATTGCTATCATTTGGGAAGTAAACCAGTGGATATAAGATCTCTCTCCTCTCTCTGTTTCTCCCTCTCGCTATAACTGAGACTTTCAAATAAATCTCTTAAAAAAGTGTTCAATAGTAATTGGGCAAGAAAAAACACAGGTTGAAATGTAGATTCTTTTATTTCTTGATGCCACGAAAAGTAGACATTTTTTAATGGTACCTGCCAAAGAATATATATGGGTGGTATCAATTTGTTTCCAGGACAATGAAACCCTGGAAACATAGTAAAAAGTGTTACATTGTTACCATGTGTGATTGAAGATCTCAGCACTACAAATTTGCTGAGTATTAGTTCCTGTTCTTTCAGATCAGCTTCAACAATGAAGACCGAAAGTCCTGCATACAGCAAAAAGCATAAAATCATCACAATCTTCTTAACTATAGTGTTATCTTGAGTTCCTGAAGACAATTCCTCTAAGCAATGCCTCCACTCAAGTAGCTAGGGAACTTGCAACACCTTCAGTTTCTTATATCTCAACATGGGATACAGAGTTATTTCTCAATATAAGGTGTCATGGATTCAGGGTATTTTATTGATATCCAAGACTGATATATGAACCACCTTTGATAATATCCCAGGGATACTCCTGGGGTAAAGTTATGATTATGGTTCTTTTCTCTAACTCACTGGAAAGAGCAGTAAGTGCAGGTTTCTGACACACACACACACAAATGTATACCAGATGCTACCTGCACAGAATAAGATGTTTCATGCAGGATCTTTGTTCCATACCTCAGAGCAGGAAACAGGAATGCTTTCACATGATTTGTACATTGTGGTTCTGTAGAGAAAATTTCATGTTAGTTCAAAAAAAAACACCAGAATTTCATTATTTTCTCCTCAACAATATGTATATACATATCTGGTGAAGTCATAGGTGTCTTAAATTTCAGATACCATTGAAAATGTCATGAAAAGAGAGTGTTTGGCATGGGAGTTAAGACACCACTAGAGGTACCCAAAATGCCTAGGTTCAATTTCCAGTTGTGTTCCCTATTGCAGCTTCCTGCTAATGTGCACTCCAGAATGTAGTCAGCAATGGCTCAATTCTTAGGATCCTCATTATTCTTCTAAGAGATCTGCAGTGAATTTCTGACTCAAGGTTTTGGCCTGCAGCAGTCCTGGCTGTTGCAGGAAATGGGAGATTCAGTTCATTAAATGGGAGATCTCTCTTTTTCTCACACTCTCTCACTCTCCTTGTCTGCCTTTCAAACAAATAAAATAAATAGTAAAAATTAAAATCTCAGAGATATGAATTCTTGTTTTGATACTTAAAAGAGCTGAATACGTTTCAAATCCTTATTTCTCTCAGTTCTGCTAAATAATTTGTGAAAGACATGATGATATAGTCTCCAAATTACCACTTGCAAATGTCAGAAATTAAACTTTTCAATAAAGCCTAGAAATCAATAATATTCATAGAACAATAGTGGCAGCACCTACAGGGTCTTTTAGACCCCCACACCCTGTTCTGAAGAAGCCACTTTAGAGCAGGCAGCTGTGAGTCTTTTAATAACATGAGATAGAACGTAAGAATCTGACATGTGGTGAGGTTCTTCCTTCTAGCTTTTGTAGCCCCCTCTTGCTGAAGTGTTAGCTCACCTCCCACAGTCACATCCTCTGTCATCAGGAAGAACAGCTGGTCTCTGGGAGCCTCAATAATCATCCACATTCCCAGTGTTCTAGCAGGCTCAGGTTGCCTCGGTTTAAAAGCCCAGCTCCTTTAACTCACCCTCAGATTTTCCATTCTTCAATGATTTCATCATTTTTGATGGTCTTTGGACCTTTTCCAAACCCTGTATTTTCTGTCAGTTTTGCTTTTCTTAAACTGGAACAGGCCTTGATGATCAAACACCATGCAACAATTACTTCATGTTCACATTGTTCAGTCTGCTCACAGAATGATGAAGAAAAGTCAGACTCTCATAAAACCCTGAGGGGCCACTCTGTCCCCACTGTTGTTCTCACCGTCTGCCCCACATCACATTAATAAAGATAGAAAGTACTTTCCCAATAGGGAAACTATGTAATGGAGCAAGTCTGGTTTCAGACACCCACTACCATCATCTTCAGTCTTTCCTTCCGCATGCCTCCTGATGCTGTCTCTGACCTTGTCAAAATATCTCTGTTGCCAACCTCTTAATGGTTGCAGATTCCTACCCACAGTCTAGAACTCTGAGTCATCACACTATGTCCCAGGTTCTGAGAGCTCTTCAGACATTCCTCTTCCTCCATCACTCTTCCTTCAGAATCCCACCATACATGTTAGGGCTCCTTTTACACTAAGTGAAAGAAATCCACTCAAACCAGTGGCAATAAGAGAGTGATATATATGTTATTTAATTTTACAGTTCTGTGGACTCTATATAAATGTTATCACAGTGTATGTATTTTTCTGTTAACTTGTTATTTCAAAAACAAAAAAAGCATATACTCACAAATATCCATGTTGGTACATGTACCTGAGCAGACTTTATTTTCTCTTCTCTTTAATGTTATTGTTGAACTATCCTGTCAGTGAACAATTAAATTATTTCCAGACTTCTCTATTAATTTAATCAAGACTATTGCAAAAATATTTTTACATGTTTCCATGTACATATTTGCAAGGTTTTCTTTAGGGTATTACTAAATTGGTGACTATGAATATTTTCAACCTTATTAAATGTTACATAGTTTTTCAAAGTAGTTGTGACAACTTATATTTCTAATGCTTGTATAATATATATAAAATATTCTAGATATTAACATTTTATTTGATGTATGTTGCAAAAGTCTTCAAATAACTTATCTTTTTATTTTTTCTGTTTCCTGTGGTTGATACAAACTCTTAATGTGGGTTTTTAATTTCACTTATTGTGATTGTTTTTTAGTCTTAAAAAATCATTACCTCACCTATCAAGATGCTAATTTTATTTTTTTTTAAACTTTTGGTTCCATATTTGAATTCTGATTTTACCTTCAACTGACTGTGCATGGTGGAAGGTAGGAACCCAGTTTGTTTATTTTTTACACACGGATAAGCAAGTTCCATTTATTATCCCATTTGTCTTCAATGCTAATTTTGTCATATATCAAGATTTCATGTGAGCCTTATTTTAAATTTCTTTTATGTTGTTGATAGCTTATATAACTAATTTCAATGCCATACTATCCTCATTACCTTGGCAAATTTTTCCTCACTGTTATTTTTCCTGCAAAATATTCTGGTACTTCTTGGGTTTTTGTTCTTCCACAAAAAGATTAAATTTAATTAGTCAAAATACACACACACACACACACAAACACAAGTAATAAGACATCTCCTCTATAAATCAATTAATGGATAATTGATATATCTTTGAGATATTGAATCATTCAATTCATGAATGTGGTATATCTCTCCATTTATTGGCCTATTTTCACATCTTCCACTAAATTTTTATGATGGTTTCCATAATAGCCTTTATATATTTATTATATTTGTTGAATTTACTGTACTATTTTATAAATATAATAAGCATTTATTAATCATATTTGTTAATGATTTCTTGCTGACAAACAAAAATACACTTGAATATTTATCCACCTTGGACTGCTATGAGTAAAATAACTGAATATTTTTTGTAGAAGTCCTCTGGTGAATGTGTTTTCTTTCTCTATATTACTCCTCAGGCGTATAATTGTTGGTCGTAGGTACCTTTTCATTTATAGAGAGCTGCTGAATCACTGTCCAAAGTTGTACTTTTACATTCCACCAACAATCAATGTGATACATCACATTAACAAACTGAAGAACAAAAATCATTTGATTATCTCAATAAATTCAGAAAAAGGATTTGATAAAATACAACAGCTTTTCATCATGAAAACTCTAAGCAAATTGGGTATAGAAGAAATATTCATCAACACTACAAGAAACTGGAAAACTGGATTTACACATGCAGAAGTATGAAGCAGAACCCCTATCTTACAGCTTACACAAAAATTCATTCAAAATGGATTGAAGACCTAAATCTATGACCTGATACCATCAAATTGTTAGAGAACATTGGGAAAACCCTGCAAGACATTGGCACAGGCGGAGTTCTTAGGAAAGATCTCAGAAGCACAGGCACTCAAAGCCAAAATTAACAAATGGGATTACATCAAATTGAGAAGTTTCTGTACTGCAAAAGAAACAGGAAAGTGATGAGGCAGTTGAAAGCATGGGGGAAGTTAAATGCAAACTAGGCAACTGATAAAGGATTATTAACCAGCATATATAAAGAGATCAAGAAACTCCACAACAACAAAACAAACAACCCAGTTAAGAAATGAGCGAAGGACTTAAACATTTTTCAAAAGCAGAAATCCAAATGGCCAACAGACACATGAAAAAAATGTTCAGGAATTACTAGCCATCAGGGAAATGCAAATCAAAACCACAATGGGATTTCACCTCACTCCAGTAAGATGGCTTTCATACAGAAATCAACAAACAACAAATGCTGGAGAGGATGTGGGGAAAAGGGTACCCTACTCTACTGTTGGTAGGAATGTAAACTGGTAAAACCACCATGGAAGACAGTTTGGAGATACCTCTGAAATCTGAATATAGACCTACCATACAACCCAGCCTTCCCACTCCTTGCAGTTACCCAAGGGAAATGAAATAAGCAAATAAAAGTTATCTGCACCCCCATGTTTATTGCAACTCAGTTCACAAACAGCTAAGATATGGAATGAACCTAAATGCCCGTCAACTGAAGACTGGATAAAGAAATTATGGGATATGTACTCTATGGAATACTACACAGCCATAAAAAAGAATAAGATCCAGTCATTTGCAACAAACAAGATGAATCTGGAAATCATCATACTTAGTGTAATAAGCCAGTTCCTAAGGTACAAATATGATATGTTCTCCCAGATATGTGATAACTAACAGAGTACCTAAAAGCAAATCTGTAGAACTGAAATTGATACTTTGAGAAGTAATGACTTCAACAGTCCTTCTCTTGACTGTCGAGGAACAGTTTTATTTTTTTCTCTCCTTCATACTATTTATTGAACTGTTTACTTAACATACAGGTAATCATGTATATAAAGTCAATTGAATATAGATCTCAATAAAAAGAGTGGAAATAATAGAGAGGAGGAAGTTTGTAACTGTAAAGCTGTAGAGTTCTGCATACATTCATATGGACTAATTTCTAGGGGTACAGTTAAAAACCTTACCATGGGACCCCAAATCCCACTAAGATGGATGGTAAAAATGCCACCTTAAGTGTCAAAGTGACCAAATTAAGTGTTAAAGTAATAATCTAGATAGGATTAAGTGTTAAAGGGATCATATAAACAAGATCAAATACCTGATAATAATAATATATAGAATTAAAAAGGAGAGAATGTTCCAACATAGCAAGCAGTCCACACAGGTGGACACAGGTGATGCATAGAATGACATCCACTTTAAACAGCACTCTGACCTAAAAATCATCCCTGAAGTCATTCTGGTCTGGCTGAAAATCCCATGAGAGCATTCTAGGCATGGAAAGCCAAGACACTGTAGGAAAAAATGTCCTACATGAAGGATCTCTGTGAGAGAGACCTCAGTGGAAAGAACTGGCCATCTCCTTTTTGAAGGGAGGAGATAACTTCCACTTTGCTTGTGGCCTTGTCTAAATACTGACAGAGACTGTGGATTCAAAAGGCTTCCATAGCCTTAGCAGCTTATGTAAAGAGCCTAAGGTGATCATTGATGTCATACATAAGAGTGTTAATTGTTAAATTAACAACAGGAGTCACTCTGCACTTAACTTCCCATGCAGAACTTCTGTTCTCAATGAGGGGTATTATGAGAATTAACTGTAAAACCAGTTCTCAAACAGTTTGTGTGTGTGTGTGTGTGTGTGTGTATACAAATTTTTGAAATCTTTACTTAGTATAGACATGGTCTTCTGTGTTAATAAAGTTAATTAATCAATAATGTTTATTGAAAATGAATCTTAATGAAGAATGGGGCTGGAAATGGAGAGGAGGAAGGAGTTGAGTGGGAGTAGGGGTGGGAGAGCAGGTATAGTGGGAAGAATTACTATATTCCTAAAGTTGTACTTATGAAATTTGTACTCATTAAATAAAAGATCTCTTTGGGAAAAAATAAAAATAAAATAAAATTATGAAAACGGTGTAAGAAAACTATTTAATGCTCTAATTAACAGCTAATTTTTATCTCAAATATTTCAGATTCAATCTATACTTTCAACATAAAAAAGACTTCAAAGTGTAAATGCTGTATTAGGCTTAAAAATTCTTTACATCCACATCCCATTGATGTCCTTATAATGTTTATAGGCAATTACTATATTTTTTAAAATACAAAACCTGGAGCTGGCACTGTGGCGCACTAGGTTGATCCTCTGCCTGTGGCGCTTGCATACCATATGGGCACCAGTTCTAGTACTGGTTGCTCTTCATCCAGTACAGCTCTCTGCTGTGGCCTGGAAAAGCAGTGGAAGACGGCCCAAGTGCTTGGGCCCTGCACCCGCATGTGAGACCAGGAAGAAGCACCTGGCTCCTGGCTTCGGCTCAGCGTAGCTTCAGCAGTTGCAGCCATTTGGGGAGTGAACCAACGGAAGGAAGACTTTTCTCTCTGTCTCTTCCTCTCATTGTCTGTAACTCTACCTCTCAAATAAATAAGATATTTAAAAAAAATAAAAATATAAAACCCTCTGAAGACATGTTCACAATTTTCAATATGAGATGGCAGAAACTATTTCATTAGCCAAGACAAACCAATGAATTGAGTTCATCAAAGTTTATACAATTGGCCATAACAATGACTGAAATAATAATTTACAAACTCAACTTCACTGAAGATAAGAACATAAAGCAAAATTTTAAACATAACTGGAAAATCTATACATGTGTACATAAAGCTGTTATTTATCTTAGGAGATACCACCAGTTTAATCTTAACTCAGGCATCACAAAGCATTTGTATAGAAAACTATTTGCCAAACAGTAACCTAAGAATCTTTTCTCTGCTGCATAGAGTATGATGTAATAGCAGAATGTTCAAAGAACTTCATAAAGTTCATGTAAAATAGAGTTAAAAACTAAGTTTACTTCTCTGCAAAAAATTTTGAAATTATACATATGTGGAGTCAAATAGGTCATTAAAACATGTATGATGAAAAAATTATGCATGGATTTCAAAAAATTGCTCTTTTAATTTTTAATCTTCCATGAATTTTTTAAACAAATATATATTTTAATTCCATTCTTCCATGAACTTTTGGACATATATACATATGTATTTTCCTAGTGGCTAATCTAATAGATAATATAGCCAGTTTTGCATCTCACAATGGAGGTTTCTATATTACTCGCTTTTAGGCACAAATGTAGCTGATCCTAGTTGCTGCTGAAACCCTGTCTACAATTTAAAAAATTGAGGACCCAAATCATATCTACTATGAAATTCCTAATAGATTCCTACAGAACTGACTTGCTGAGTGACATTGCCTCTGCTCATTACTCAGCTTTCCATTTGGTTAGCAAAAATACTTGAACAAATAAAAAGTCAGCTAGTGATTGCAACTAATTAAACTAGGAACAAGAACATGCCTCTTTAGTATAGGACCTATGTCTCATAAGACAACTCTCCCTCAACAATATTTGCCTTTTCCTTTTGCTTAAAATAAAGATTGAGAAGTAAGAGTAATGAATTGCAAATCCCCTTTTCATGGTCTTTCCCTACTTTTCTTATTTTGAAGTAAAACAACAAATTTTGCCAGTAATAGATGCATTTTAACCTTACAGCATGGCTATAGAATTAGCTCTTTTACTCTTATTTTTTTATGAATACTTTGCTTTTCAGAAAGTTAAACAACTTGCCATATTATTGGTCAATGGTAAAAGAGAAATCTTATATGACACTGTTACTCTGGTTCTGCTCGCTTCTTTCCACTTAAGGCTACCTGGAGATCTCATTTACAAGCACAAAATCACACACACACACACACACACACACACACGTGTATATAGCCCATCTCACCTCTTCTAAGGACCTGTGGCATCCTCATTAATCAAAGGAATTAATTTACCTCCCGGCTTAGAAAGGGCCGGTTTAGGGAAATGTGCCACATTCCTGCTCAGAAGAATTTTAGGAAAGTCTGATTTTTAATGGTCTTTAGGAAAGTCCCAACCTTCAGGCTAAAAGGCGCTGACCCACAAGTCAACTTGCTCAGTGCAGCCCCCGCTGCCCTCCTGATTCGAGGTCATCACTTTTACAGCAGTCCACTCTCTTTTAATATCCTCCCTGGGTACCACCTGACACTCACACTGCTGCTGCTGAGAGACTGGGACAGGCCAGGCAGGGAAAAGTGCGTGCAGAGGGATTAAAAAGTACCCTGTTCATGGCTTGAAAGTTTGTAAAGAAAGTACTGAACACAGACTTCCCATTGCATCAAAAGGAAAATTTATGCATCGCCTTTGAGTTCAACTTCTCCATTAACGCTTTTTCCCTATAATCTAGGGAGTTCTTATCTTGGTGACTTATGATGTTATGGAGGGGCTCATGCATGGAAAATGTCAATAGAAATAGTAACTCTGGAAGGGAAGGGCCTCCTAATTAGTCCCCATTTAGATTTTATGATGGCTTTGAGATCTGCTCATCCTGACAGTGCGCACTGTGGTTACATATTGTTCTAGCCTGAGGGAACCATAGGAAAATCCAGATTTATTGTACCTATCATACCAGCATATTTCATTTGCCATTATGAGCAGCCATCTCGCAATGATGCAGGAGTATTTATTACAGATTAAATTGTAGGACCTGGATGGTTTAGTGAGGTTCTTGAGGTATCATTTATGTCATTAACTGGCTCATTATCAGATCTGCAAATCTCCATTCTTTTCTGAGCCTTCTGTTTGAGCATGGAGGATTCCAGACTGGAGCAGCTTCCAGGCCGTATTTTGTGGTGGCGTGGGCAGAAGTTTGAACACAGACAAAGCAAGTCGCCTGCACCACACTCCCACCACCCCCCCTTGGTGTTGTTTTACCTGATTTCCCTGGAGGGAGGTCGTGGCAAATCCCTCTTTAGTGCGGTTTGCTGGGGGTCACGGCAGGAAGGGCTCTATCTAGCAAGCTGCTTGGCTCTGACCAGGTGTTTGTGTATGTATATGGAGGAGTAAGGGGAGGTGACTTTGGAGCTGCAGGATTCAGGGGATTTATTTTCAAAGGGGGCTAATGCTAATTAGGTTAGGAGTACCTGACTGCCTTCTAAAGAAGCAGCCTCCAGTTGATTGTTTTCCCCCTCCAATATCCCTACGATGAAAACACAGGAAGGGAGAAAATGAGTGTATAGAAATTTAATTGTGCTTATTTAAGAAGTTAGCTGCTCCTCTGTGCTCATTGTCTGAAGCCAGAGGATTCAGCTTTCATGTCTGGGTACCTCTGGGACTGCATTTTAATTCTACCTGGGAAGCTGAGTGAGGAGGATTCACTTATGGCCGATTATGATGTATACCTTTTTTAAAATAGCAGAATAGTCTCATCTAAAACAGGCTGGTGAACATTTTCAGGAAGGAAAACTCAGAGTATGGTGCTCACCCTTACCTCTCTGCTCTGGTTTAGTTCTACTATTTGCATTTATTGTTTGATTTGAAATGGAGGGGGTTCTTTGTTGTTGGAATTGATCCTATTTATTCTTCTATATTGCTTTTCCCTAAAACCCAGGGAATGGCATTTAAGTTGCTGCATTCTTTGATATTAAAATATACTCCATACAGGCACAAAAGTGCCTATAGAAATGCTGAACTTGGGAAAGAAACGCCTTGTGATTTAATTGTTGAGCATAATTAATCCACTGCATAGACAAGGGTTTTCAGTAAAGGTGCATTTTCACAAAGGAAAATCACAAGTAGTAAGTGTGAGGTAATCCTTAAAAAGGAGTTGACATTATATTATGCACCTGGATTTGAGACAATAGAATTGCTTAATATTTGCCCAGATTAATCTCTATAAAATAGTATCCTTTTTTAATTTATAGATTCACATAAAATAGTTTCACTATTGACTAATAACTCAACAGAAGGTTTCCAAACTGTTTCACGTCTACAGTTACCCTTGTAGGTCTATAAGGAAACAAGTTGGAAATGCCCTGGTCAGAATGAAAGGAACGATGGTGCACACATGGCAAGCACTTCTTGCCACACCCTGAACTTGCCCTCACTTAGCACAGGAGCTGGACCCAGTCTCCTGCTCAGCTGCTGAGCAGTCACTTCTTCTGATCAGTTTTATCAGAGGGGGCTGCAAAAAGCGTCTCTCTTTTACTTGTTGTTTGCAGGTTAGAGTTAATGAAGCCATGGAGAAAGGTCAGGAGGAATCATTTGTGCTCTTTGCTACTAAGCAGGACAACTGAGAGGCTTGGTAACCACGCAGTTGCCTCAATGATGTTGTAGCAAGAGCAAACTGTCCAGCTCTGAAGACAGCCTGTCACGGTTACCACGCACGATTTGAAAACAAGGCTTATACACTTCCGAATTGCCCTTCTTGATAATCAATGTCTCTCCCACATATTGTTTTAAGAGACAAAGGAACAACAATGTGCAAAATTTATTTGCCAACAAGCAGCAATGTGCAAAGCAAGAATAGTTTGATTCCAGAAGTTTGGGTGTTTTGTTGTTGTTTTGTCTTATTTTCATCAGAAGTTTAAATAATTTTTAATTATCTATAATTTGTCTCTACTTGGAATAGTAAAATTAAGTAGCTTGTTAAACATATTCAGATCTCAGTTTCTTACATCTACCTCTCTCACTTCAGTCTTTCCATTAAGAAATGTCATGTGTAAGCAGAATGGAAATGCAAAATTTTTGTTACCTGTTTAATTTTGTACTGGTCTCTTGACAATGCTCCTGTTATTTATTCTTAAATCAACTGTTTCATAATGATTGAAATATTAGAAGTATAATAAAAAGTTGACCGGAAAAGTACTCTGAAATAATTAAACACTCACATTTAAGAATGGTTCACTAAACATTTCCTGATGTCTTTTTATATCAAAACTGAATTTAAAGACTGCCTGTTTCCATCCCTAAACACAATCCCTTGTAATTTTGTTTATATAGTCCCTTGATAAGTGTGCTAAGCAACTTATGATTATATACATGTATGTGTATATGTATGTGTATGTATAACACTGCACCTAAGTGGTTAGCCAATTAAACAGAACTTAGTCCTAAATGAATCATCTCTTGTACTTTATACTATAGGCACCCTTGAATAAATAAAATCTTTGCTGCTATAAATAGGCTTATTGAAATAAGAGATTCCTACTTGAGGTTTCTTTGTAATGCTTCTCTCACCAATCTTATTGCTTGGTCTTTTGCATTATAGTCTTAATATTGAGCTTGCTCATTAATCTCCGTCCCTTTTTAGGCTAGTGTAGGCTGTTCTTGTAGCTGTAGTACTCACTGGGTTGCCGTAGGAACAAGAGATCTGGGTAAATATGCTTATGGAGAAGAAATGACTACTAATTAAATGTGAATAGCATTTATAAATTGCCTAGTTCTCACAAAATGCAGAACATAATATGCTGTGATGTACTTCATTAGTAAAAGACACCTATATTTTTAAAATATATAGTAGTAGAGAAAACCAAATTTTAATGCAAAAATGATCTTTACATGGTTTCATTTCTCTCAGAACTATAAATCCTGTAATTTAGTGCAGATATCCTTTCACTGCATTTACATGGCAGAAGAAGACATTTGGTTGGCCTGTGTAGTGCTGGAAACCTTTACTATTCTCTCGCCAAAGTGTAATTCTTTTTTTATTGTTGGAAGCATAGCCTCTCTATTACTACTTTAGACAAAAAGAAACTGGCTTATCACACCCTCTCCAAATCTAGGAAGGTAATATTTTCACATCACACAGAGGGCTGTGGTGTTGCCTGAATCCTGCCTGTAAAATCAGGACTTTGGTGTGAAACTACAAAGCCAGCTTGCAGTCACAGGCAGCTTTGGTTTTGCATTGTTTAATGCGGAAAAGCACCTCTCACCCTTACCAAGATGTTAAGTCCCCAACTTCATTATCATGCGACATATTACAGTCGATGACCTCATCAGGTTTCCCCCTGTGATGCTGCGATTCAGGAGCACAATCTCTCCCTTGAACATTTTGTCATTTCAGGTCGGGGACTGGGTATTTAGGAATGACTTTTTTCTAAACAATTGATAGAAGACTGGTCCACAGCACTCTGGCGGGAGATGATTATTGCAAGTCCTATCTGCAATTCCAGGACAGGCAAGTCATTAAGTTAAATGGACCGTGGGCACAGTTATGTTAACTTCTGGGTTAACTGAGAGAACTATTGCAGGTTGATCATTGTTTTCTAAAAATCTTCCTTCTCAGGGAGACTACTCAGAACACTGGTTGTCAAAGTAGTAATGAAAAATAAATTTCAGGATTTTTTTTTTTTACAAAATTGCCTTGAATGAACTACTTTATATTTCCCATTGTTTTTAGAATAAGCATGCATATAAAAATATTTAGCAGGAGATAATGCTCGTGCTCAAATTCCCTCTTTCTCAAATTCAAAGCAAATTTCTTGTATTTCAGTGAAAATCCTGATTGACAGAAAGTTTGCTCTCATTTGATAGCACAGCAGTAAATCCTGGGGCTCACCCTACCTGAGGATGAGCCCTTGACCCAGGGAAGGCAAGGATCCGGCTGCTTGCTGTGTAGGGTCTGATTAGGCCCAGTTTTCCTTTGTAGTGATTTTCAGCAAAACACGTGTTGCCAAGCTATGTACCAGGTTAAGGGTAGTACCAGAGTTATGTTGTTTATATTTGAGACTGGTCTGATATCCTGACGTAGCTAAACACGAATTTTTCTTAGCTGGTCTACAGGTGAGTGAAGAGGAGGATAATTAACAATCATAGACATTGCATTAGTGCTATATCTAAGAAATACTGCTGTTGCATAATGTTTTGTGTGGGTTTAATTTAAAGTATCTTATATTTAATAATGTCCAATGAATAAGAATACTTTAAATTTAAGGAATCATTTTGTAGGCCTTTGATAGACAATGATTGAATTAATAACATTTTTAATTATTAATTTCTAAGCAAAACCTGAATCCCAGGTTTCTTAATTAGAATTTTACTTTATCAGAGCTAGAGGAAAAGTCTTTCCAAATTGAAATTGCATTATTGAAATTTTAGTGAATAGGCAAGGTTGTCAGATAGATGATCCTGTTAACTTACTAAATCACAGTTGTTTTGACTTGAAAGCAAGAACAATGTATAAGTGTACTACTTAAACATTAATTTCAACCACCTATTTAGAGGGTATTACTTTATTCTGGTTATGATATTTGAAATCTTTCCAATTCTATTTCAGATTAATTAATAACAAATAATTTAATAGATAATAACATCATTTTATATAATCTAATAAAAGGTCAACTGATAGATCATTTTCATTGAGCATTTGTTTGTACCAAAAACTATGCAACACACTGTACGTATATGTCTTTTTTAATCTTGATAATAACCTAATAAAGAGTAAAATTACTGTCTCACTTTTAGATGGAGATAAACTCACAGAGATGAACATATTTGCTCAAGATATAAATGGGAAAACAGAAGTCAAACCTTGGATAGCAAAATTCCAGAGCCTCAACCTTTTTACCACATTTAACCTTCTTACCAGCCTTTCTATTTTCAATTTGGTTCATTTTTCTTTTGTGTTTTTTGACTGAAATGACTCCTTCTTTGCAATATCATATGTTTTGTATTCAGTTTATACTTTTCTTTAGCTATTGTCTATGTATATTGTGCATAATTTTCATTTTCTTTAAATGCTATAATTATAGACCTCAGAAAATTGCAGCAGCATTGTAAACTCTTGCAAAGTATCTTGCAATTATTAGTCTAGTTCTGTTTTATAACCAACTTCTCACTTGCATGTCTTGAGCAAACTGAAAACCTTGTGTTTCTAGGGTCCAATTGCCATTCACCTAGAATTCACACCTTTTTTTCACTATGATAAAGATACATTAGCTTACAGCATTTCAAGAGATAAAAATATTCATGTAAAGGTTGTGTTCATCCCAAAAGATTGATTTTTATATTAAAAAATAAAATAAAACATTGATTCTTAAACCTGTATGAGGATTAAATTATTGATTTGGATTAAGAACAAACATCAACAGTTCTATAATTTTATTGCTTCTAAGGTTCCATTTCTCACTTAGAAAATCAAGTTAATCTCTTAGAAATGCCTTATGCAGGGTCCCTTCGCATTTACAGAAGTCAAAGCGTATGATACTTTGGGAGTTGTAGTGACTCTTATCTCTAAGCACCACAAAGTACCATAAGTAGATTGTGCTGTTGCTCGCCTTCATTGCCTGATTATCCCAGCCTCTCATCGGAAGAATAGCATTTCAAGATTGGACTGTCGCCAACTCAACTGTAGCCAACTTAAGACACTAACCCAGAGAAGTAATTTTAGAGTACATTTGTGTTCTAAAATCATTGAAAGATTTTTTTTACTAAGTTTGATGACCTATAATTATAAAAGCTTTATTTAAAAATATATACAACAAATATTTTAGCCAGAAAGCCAAGATCTTTTGCTGAAGTCCACTTTTTCAGTAAAGATATTAGTGGTCACAGGACTCAAAGAGGGGATAAAGTTGTCACCCCAGTTAGCTTCACCTCACTTCTGCCGTGTGATGTTAGATAAGTCACATCCTCTCTGAGGGTCAGTTTCTTCCATTCTTAAAGGAAGATTTTTAAGCCCACTCTGATTACCATGCAATGTCCCCATGAGAATTATGTGTGATCACAGATGTGAAAGTTTCTTGGAGGATTCTGAAGCAATTATAATTAAATATATCTCATAGGCTGAATTCTTATCTTCCACAGTAAGACCTTTCTAGTCCTTTTTGCAATATGAAAGCACCTCCTTATTAATGAAGAATTAGTTTTCACCTGAGTATCTGAGTACTATGTTTTTATCTTATGACAATACCATGGAATTTTGTACAACTCCAATTTTTCACCTCTTGGTCTATATGATTTCAATGAACCACTTAGAAACATTTAAAGCAGATTCATAAATGACTAACTATGACAATTTATAGTAACTTTACATTGTATTATCTGATTATGTGATAGTTGGTAGATAATAACGCTTAATAGGAAACATAGGAATGAAGGAAGTCTTACTGCATTCTAGGCATTGTGTAATTTAATGAGTACACATTGTTTAATCCTCACAATTTTTGGCTTCAGAGCCATTGTTCTTAGCCATAATTCATACTGCTTCAGTCACAGATAATGAGGTCAATGTTTTTTTTAAGATTTTATTTATTTATTTGAGTGGTAGAGTTACAGACATTGAGAGGAATAGACAGCGAGAAAGGTCTTCTTTCCATTGGTTCACTCCCCAAATAGCCGCAATGGCCGCAGCTGCGCTGATCTGAAGCCGGGAGCCAGGAGCTTCTTCCAGGTCTCTCATGCAGGTGCAGGGGCCCAAGCACTTGGGCCATCTTCTAATGTTTTCCCAGGCCATAGTAGAGAGCTGGATTAGAAGAGGAACAGCCAGGACTAGAACCAGAGCCCATATGGGATGCCAGTGCCACGGGCAGAGAATTAACCTTGTGCGCCACAGCACCAGCCCCAAGGTCAATGGTTTTAAACAAACAGTATCTTTCTTACCAGAAAAAAAAATTTAGAAGGCTACATTCATGCCTAAATTATGCTCACTTACTTGAAATGCTATATTAGTTATGCCTTTTAAGATATTTTCCAGGGGCTGGTGTTGTGGTATTGTGCCCGTTCGAGTCCACTTACAATCCAGCTAATGGCCTGGGAAAAGTAGCAGAAGGTGGCCCAAGTGTTTGGGGCACTGCTACCTACTTGGGAGACCTGGATGAAGCTCCTGGCTCCTGGCTCCTGGCTTTGGCCTGGCTCTGCCCTGACCATTGCAGCCATCTGGGGATTGAACCAGCAGATGGAGGATCTCTCTCTCTCTCTCTCTCTCTCTCTGCCTCTTCTTCTCTCTTTGTAACTCTTCCTTTCAAATAAAATAAATAAATCTTTTTAAAAATAAGCTTAATACAAAATATATTTTCCAAAATACAATATTTTTAAAGACTCATTAATTATATACTCACCTTAGTTTTGTATCCAAACCTCACTAAACATTTTATTCATTAAATTTGAAACAGTAAGTGTTTCGCCAATTCAAAAAATCAAAAGTATGTGAAAAAATAGTTTTATTAACATATGTTAAATTGCATTTTCTATTAACTAAAGAAAGCTACAAATATGTGCTGAAATGCATATAATGCTGCTAGTATCATTAAAATATATCTTTAATCACTCAAGATGGCAGTTTTGGAAGAAAAAAATACCTACAGTTTTAAGCTTCAAAGATGTCAAAGAACATATTTGATTGGCTTTCATTTCAACACTTTCAAATTATATTTTGGGATACTGAGGCACAGGGCAGATTTAATGTCTCAGTTATTATGGGAATCTCATTTCTCTGAAGCATAATATTTGACTTTATCATGCTTGTCTTTACTTGTAGCTCATATTAATCACTAACACTAGAGATAGACAATTGGCCAACAAAAAAATAAAATGGTGTGTGTTAGCCAAAATGTGTATAGAATTTCCCAGATACCTGGAGGTTGCTTACTAAAACTATGTGTATGCACCATTTAATTACAGTTGACCCCCCAATCCATGGCCAGATACCTGGAGGTTGCTTACTAAAACTATGTGTATGCACCATTTAATTACAGTTGACCCCCCCATCCATGGGTTCCACATTCACAGGTTCACCTAACCATGGACTACAAATATTGAAAAAGAAAAGTTGCATCTCCACTACAAATGAACAGTTCTCCATTGTTATTATCCCCTAAACAACAGAGTATAAAAATATTTACCTAACATTTACATTGTATCAGTCATTAGTTATAACCTAGAGATAATTTGAAATGTATAGTAGGATGTGCTTAACTCATATGCAAACACTACAGCATTTTATATAAGGGACTTCAGCACCCACAAATTTTGTTGGTCCTGGAACCAATTCCCCAAAAATACTGTGAGAGAACTATATTTCTTTTTTAGATTATAACTCCTTTTGATTAATTAATAGGCAGCTACCAGCTCAACAAATTCAATAATGTACAAATCCTAGAAACAACTTCTCAGGTAGCATTTACCTCAACAATGGAATTTCCCAATATATGAGATGTTTGAATAAATATTAACTGTAAGAGTAAAATTTGAAAACAAGTACATTTTCTTTTAAAAGAAAAATCTAACTAAAAAGATATATCTACAATGATGTGTGTCAAACAGGTAATTTTATTTCATAATCGTTAATGTTTTTAGAAAAAAAATCAGCATATGAGAGACTTATCTTTACCCCCATATTCATGGTACAGCAAGATGCAACCAATAATAACACTGTGAATGTGCTAAATACAATAGTGATGATCTGGAGGGAGAAAGGAGCATCCTGGCTGACAGAATCAGAAACATAGGAAAAGGCGTGAGGCTACACATAGAGGGAGGTGTTCTGACAAAAACACAACTGCATAGAAATAAGCAGTCATGAAGATGACCACAGGGTCTGGGAGGGATATGTGCAGAGCGCACAGAGGCAAGAACGGGAGCAGGAGGGGATTGAAGGAGATGAAACTCGGAATACTTGAGGCAGATTTGCAGACACTGCTTAGCTAAGGAGTTCATACTTCACCCTACAAGCAATGAGTCCTCACAAAATGCCTCTAATCAGAGAAAATTCTGATTGTATATTTGTTTCAGGAAAATAATAGGACTCACAATATACAGAATGTATATGAAACAATACATTAAAAATAAAGAGTAGTTTTGTGATTAAATTTATTTTTTTTTTTAGAAAATGCCTAGAATTCTTTTTATTTTTTAAATATTTATTTATTTGAAAGCAGAGTTACAAAGATGCAGAGGCAGAGAGAGCCAGAGAAAGAGAGAGAGAGAGAGAGAGAGAGAGGGAACTTCTATCTGCTGGTTCACTCCCCAAGTGGCCACAACAGCAGAGCTAGGCAGATCTGAAGCTAGTAGGAGCCAGGAGCTTCTTCCAGATCTTACTCATGGGTTCGCTGCTTTCTCAGGCCATAGCAGAGAGCTAGATCAGAAGAGGAGCAGCCGGGACGTGAACCGGTTCCCTTATGAGATGTCAGTACTATAAGCAGAGGCTGTACCCGTTACACCACAGTGCTAACCCCCATTAAATTTATCTTTAAATCTAAAAAATTATTTTTGAAATGTCATAGTACTTCCTGTTTTTCTGAGCTATCAAGCCTGATTTTAGATTTTCGGAGTCTTCAGCACTCTTTCTATCTGTCAGTTTAAGTGCGACCTCCAGAATGGCCTTGCTTTTTTCTTGAAGATATTTTTATACAACTATGGAAATTCACCAACTACCAGACAACATTTCTCTTATTTATTTCTCCCAGTTGCCTTCAGGCCAGTTACATTAATGTTCTTGATTGCTTTCCCACCATGAATGTCCTCTTCTTCCCTTGCCAAGAACTTTATTTCCAATAAGGTGTTTATGTGCTTTTAGACATAAGCACAATCACTTCTCAGCCTTTTGGCTAAGATCAAGTGTAGACACAAGCACGGAGACCTGGCCAAATGTAGACCAGCAGTGTCTTCCATCACCCTTAACAAGTTACTCATTTAGAAGCACAGGTTCTAAGACGGCTCGATCAGAATGAATTTCACTATGCTGCTGGACATAACAAGGCAAAAACATTTTGTCTTTGCTGAAGTAAACCAAGAAAGCACCTAGAGCTGAAAGCTACTGGCAGCCAAGGTGAGGACAAGCAGGGAGTTCAGTGAATAGAGAGAAGGAGATGAAAATGAAGAAAGAAATCAAACCTTGAGCTAATGGCTTGAGACCCAGTGTCCAGACTCCCCTAAGTCCAGACCCTCTTGGAACTTTCAAGTCACTTGAGATTAAAAAAATTTTTTTTCTTATGTTTGAGTTACATTGATTTATACTTTCTATATTTATGTCTAAAAACATTATAAATGTTACCTATCAGCAGTACTCATTGGATTGCAAGAAGGAGTACCATTTCTTTCTGGGTATTATCTTAAAGTTTCCTTGTATTAATATCCAGAATAAAATATTATACATGTCTAAGAACTCTCATGCTAAAGTTTTTTAATTATTTCCATATTATCCTAAGAATAACAATAGTCTTGAAATTATACAAAATAAATATATAATTTAAATTTGATATCCACTTTATTTAATTGTACCCAAATGAAGTTAAGCTATACTTTTGAATGAGGAACAAGACGACTGGACTGTAAGTGAGATAATAGGTACAACAGCTACATTTTAAATTTTCTCTTACAGCTTTTACTACAAGCCAATATACATACTTGTCTTAAAGCTATTTATTTTTAATGATCTTCATTTAGGTTCCTGGTAAAATTCAAAAAGCCTTTTCAGACTAATGCTTATAAAGAGTCTGGCAGTAGAGTGGCTAACTTTTTGGCAATCTCAGAATAGCACAATTGAGGGAGTATGGGTATGTAACTAAATTATACTGTAAGTTTAAATAAAATTTCAGTATATGAGGATATATTGGAAAAGTACATGGAAAAAAGGAGGATAAAAATAATGTGAAAGTCCATGAAGTTTTTGATCTCTCATATTTGTAGAAGTCAAATTGCAAGACATTTTTCTCCTTTTTACCAAACTTTATTATTACTATTATTTTTATTTGATATGCAGAGAGACAGGGAAGGGGACACAGAGAAAGCTCCCTTCGCAGATTCATTCTCCAAATGCCCATGATGTGCTAGTCTGGGCTGGGGTCAGAGCCAGGAGCCAGGAGCCAGGAGCCATGAACACAATCCAGGTCTCCCAAATGGGTGGCAGGAATCCAATTGCTGGAACCATCACCACTGCCTCTCAGTGTCTGCACTGGCAGGAGGCTGGTCAGGAGCTGGGGCTGAGGACTGAATGCAGGTACTCTGATGTCAGGCCCGGGTGTCTTAAATGCGAGACTAAACAAGTTCTCATTGTTATTCCTTTAAAAAAAAATGTTAACTACATGGAAATGGCAATTCTAGGCAGATTTTTCAGTAATGAGTTAACCATCTCTATCTGTAATAAATAGAACCCTTGAGTGACAATTGGGAGAGCTGATGCCCATTTATAATCTCTGCAGGCTTAATCCATTATGGTTGAAATTCAAAGTACTTTTTGGTTTATCTCTAGAAGCTTGCTACTCAAAGATTGCTCTCTGAGTGGCTTTTGATATGCACATGATATGGGGCCCTTATTAAATGCAGGTCCTGATTCAGCTCATTGGGATGAAAAATCTGTATTTTTAACAAGTTCCCAAGTGATGCTAATCCTACTCACCACTATCTGAGATGCAAACATATGCCAACCCTTACAAAAATCCAGGAAAACACCAATTTACTTATTATTTTCAAAATCCTGTTTTTATTCCCATAGTCATGAAGCCATAGGATTTTAATCTGAGAGATATCTGAGAATTTCACAATAACTACTGCATTGTGTCTTGTTCAGAGCCCAGGACATTAACCAGGCCACTTGTTATTTGTGCATTAATGTGCCTTAAAGGTCAGCCTCCTTGCAGTTCCCTCTCTCTTCTTCCTGCCATGAACACTCACTCTCCCACTTCCTCTATTTGCGCAGTCAAGTGGGCAAGTTGGCAGAGGCCTGTTCTGCACTCTCTCCCTCTGAGAGTAGGGCAGCCCTGTGCTGTATGCGTGTTGTGGGAAGAGACAGAAGAGAAGAGGTGAAAATGACCTCACCAACAATGCTGTCTGTGTTAGACAGATGTTGTTCCTTGACTTAGGAGGTGAGACCAAGCATAACAGGTGCTTTCCCTATAAATCCTCTGAAAGCATTTATTTGATGCGCTAGCAAAGTGCCTGGGACATAGCAGATTTCCAGCAAACATATTTACCAAATGAATGGTTACTTCACTGTTAGGAAATCTGTTGATTATTATCTATAATGCATTTGGTACATACAAACTCCTTTTCTATCTGCACGGTGGTCAGGTTTTGAAACAACTATAACAAATCCAAAACAATTCTCTTTCCCTTCCAGTATCTAAACTTTGCTTTTATTCACCATGGAAAGCCTGTTGTGCTTATGTAAGAAAATCACTGTAAGAAATAAAATGTAAAATCTCACAAACTTAAATACCCAATCTCAGCATATATTTTTCCATAAAGTTATTCTAAGGCTAGGGCACAAAAGCTGGGGAACCTTTGACCAGATGGCTCTGGCCCCTGGACTCTTGGGGGATTGTCCACCCACCACACCTGCCCTACAATCTGGGGTTTGCCTTGTGGTGCAGAGGGTTAAGCTGCTGCCTGCTGCACCGGTATCCCCATTGGAGCAAGTCTGATTCACTTCCTGCTAATGACCTGTCAAAGCAGTGGAAGATGGTCCAAGTCACTGGAACTACAGATGGAGTTCCGACTTCAGCCTGGCCCAGCCTGGCCCTTGATCCTTGTGACCATTTGGGTAGCAAATTTGCAGGTGGAAGATTCTCTCTCTCTCTCTCTCTCTCTCTCTCTCTCTCTCTCTCTCCTGCCTTTCAAATAAATATATCTGGAAAAAAAAAGAAAAGAGAAGAACTGGATCTGATGGTGCAGCTCAGCCTGCCTTGTGATTGAGGTACTCCACATCACCTCCCAAGTACATGGCAATTCTCATCCAGCACTTCCATTCCCTCACATGATGTTATAGGTAAAAGCAGCAACACAGAGAATTAAAGTACGCAGAGTAGCAACCAGCAAAAACAGACTCCATTCCAAGTGTCATGCAAACCTGTGAGCCTCCAGGCTGCCTGAATGTCAGCATCCTATAAGGAAGATTCAGGACTCAGAGTTCAGAACTTGGGCACCTCTTTCCTCCTTTCCTTCTCTTCATGCAATTGGTCAGCACATGTTTCCAGCTCTGACTTTCGCATAGATCATTTTACTCTTTCTGTGACTCTTCAAAACACAGCTATGTCTGGCTTGGATTTCATGAATAGCTTCCTGTAAGATGACCAAACTTCTGTGCTTGACACCTTGTTACTTTCTTGACAACCACCAATAGCATCTCTAAGTAATTAGGAAATCCAGAAATAAGCAAATGAATGAAACAACCGACAAATGCCCTTTACACTCGTCTAAGAGGTTTTATATAAAACCCCTCGGCACTCAGAATGTACCCCCTAATACCTTCCCTCCTCCTCACTGTACTACCAGCATACTACTCTCCATTTTCTTGAGAATGCCAGCTAAACTCGAACATCAGGATCCACAGTTCTCTGCCTCCCAATAAAGCCTGTCCCTCAACTCCTTTATGTACATGCATGTATGACATCGTCTTAATGAGACCCTCCCTGATAACATCACTCAAAACTACCTTGTCCCTTCCAAAGCATTCCCAAACCTGGTTTTCTGCCTTATTTTTCTCTGTAGCACTAATAACTGTCATGCTTCCTTCATATGTACTTACCTATGGTTGGTGTCCTTCTATAAGAATGTAGCCTCCAAAACAGTAAAGATATGCCTATGTTATTCCTAGCTATGTTTACCAAATGTCAGATAATGAGTACATATATCTAATGAATTAATATGTAAAACCAAACACATAAGTAACAAAACACATAATAACAGTACATAAGCCTATACAACCATTTTATTTAGGAAAGATCTCAGTCTTTTGCTTCTATTTATGATTAGCAGATGCTGCAAACAGGTACTTTTCAACAAATATTATAATGTGGTTTTATATTTTCAAAGTTTTGCTTATCCCTGGAAAAGATACTTTCTCTTACAGATCACACTTGGAGTTATATTCAAAGTATGTCCTTCCATTATTTTTTGCATTTCCTTTTTTCTTTTTGCATGCAGTCATGAAGTCTTATTCACTGCCACATTTATTTTCCTTAGTCATTATTTCATTATATACATTAACGTATATTAATGTGGTTCCATCCAGTTGTGCCAGCAGAAGATTTCATCTCATATACAATTATCCCAAATTTCCTATCTCTTCCTCTCTCAAGGTGCAGCGTTTATGTACATGGCACAAGTATGCCAGCAAGTACTCATTTCTTCTTCAATTTTTTTTATAATTTAGATTTCTGTGTGATGATCTATGATCTTAACAAAAAATATATTATCTGTGTTTCTACATTTGTTTTCAAATGAGTTAGACTACTAGAATGAAGTACAATAGAAAACTATCATTTACCTTATATTTGGTTCAGTTAACTGTTAAGGCTTTACTATTTCATTTTGCTTTTCTTGTAAAGGTAAAATATTTCTATGTAAAACTTGTTGAATTCACCATATGCCTCAGTAAGTCTGTGCCAGTTCTGAAGAGAAGTTAAAATGATATTGACAACCAGAATATGGAGAAGTAGATCCACATTGCTTACTACTGAATTGGCCATTTCAAAAAAGATTTATTTTCCTAGAAGGGGTTGTGGGTCATTATAAAGCAAAGGTTAATTTGACCTTCAGCAAAATAATCACTTAGATTTGTACAAAAAGTGTCCATGGGCTTACCCCACTCTACATTGCTGAAGTGTATAACTCCTGGGCATATACAATTAAAAAAATGAAAATGATAATAATAAGTGAGGATGGCCCCATATATCTAACAGTACTCTGACTCACCTATCTAATATTCACATTTTAGTTATTTACTCAAAGGTTTACAATCCACTGTTTCCACTGGTTAATGATTGAGACAGGTGTCTTCAAAACTGTTCCCTCTGAAAGTAGATCATGAAAGAAAATAATAGCATTTGTAGATACAACTAATCGTCAGATCAAATGATAATATTTAGTAAAATTATACAACGTAAATAACTAGAATAAGAAAATTTTTGTGGGGATGAAGGGAAAAGACACTTTCTGACTCTCTTCTAAGGCCATTACTGACACACGGGATCAGTATGTATAATTACAATATCATGAATATATAAATTTCTCTCATGCTGAGAAAAACCATAAGATTGCAGCTAGCACACTGGTTTTTGCTACCTGCTCTTTCAACTGGAAAACTCAAACCCTCTTGCCCTAGAATGATCTGCTACATTCTACTCTCTATACTAAGAAAAGAAAAATCAAAGTCTGAGATCTCAGAATTTTCAGCATGCACAAAACAGTCACAGGACTTTTGAAATTCGTAGGTAAGACATTCATGACACAGTAGTCAGAAGCTCTTATTTGTGGTATAGAATCCCTGTGCTCCCCCGTGTCTGTGTAGTCACTTTCGTTTTTTGCAAAGGTAGATACAATATTTAAAAAATAAGCATATTAATGAACAAGCATTTTGTATAACAGGTACAGTAATTCTAGTGAAACTCAATTTTCTTCAGTTCACATAATTATATAAGTTGCCAGACTACATAGATAAAACTTCGTAGATTTATGTATAGTACCACTACAATTTTTTAAGATTTATTTTATGTATTTGAAAGATAGAGTTACAGAGAGAGGTAGAGCAGAGAGAGAGGTCTTCCATTTCGCTGGTTCACACCCTAAATGACTGCAGCGGCCAGAGCTGAGCTGATCTGAAGCCAGGAACCAGGAATTTCTTCCGAGTCTTCAACACAGGTGCAGGGGCCCAAGGATTTGGGCCATCTTCTATGCCTTCCCAAGCAGTGGTAGAGAGCTGGATCAGAAGAGGAGCAGCCAGGACTCAAACTGACACCCATATGGGATGCTGGCACTGCAGACTGGGGCTTTAACTCGTTCATCCACAGTGCTGGCCCCACCACTACTTGTTAATTCAAAACATTTTGGTCTCATGTAAATGCATATTGTCAAATTATGTTGCCTGAAAAACATGAGAAAAGGAATTTAAAGGAATTTCCATCCACTGGTTCATTCTTCAACTGGCTGCAATGGCCAGCGCTGGGCAAGGCCAAAGCCAGGAGCCAGGAGCTTCTTCCAGGTCTCCCACATTAGTAGCAGGGGCCCAAACAATTGTGCCATATTCTGCATTAGCAGGGAGCTGGATTGGAAGTGGCACATCCAGGACTTGAAACATCATCCATGTGAGATGCCAGCATTGCACGCAATGGCTTTATTGGTTATGCCAGGGTGCCGTCCCACATCACACATTTACACACTTATTTTCCACCTTTCTAATTTAGCTTTCTGCATGTTCTCCATAACAACCACCTCAAAGAATAATAGATACAAAGATGAAGAAAGTTAATATTCCTTATGAGCTATTTTTCCTACCATGTCATGTTGCACTCAGCTTAGCTTCTATTCTTGCCCTGTGAGCCTATGGGTAAGGGTGACAGAAAAGTTATTTAACAATGGAAAGTAATGTAGATATTATCAACCAGTGAGGATAGGCAGAACCCCAGCACTGCCCAGAGGCCTTATGCTGGAGAGAGGTCAACTTTTTGATGATATTATGCAACAGTGGGTCCTACAAGATCTCTGCAGAGGGAACATTAGGGAGCTTGCAACAGCTACATTTATCACTTAATATAGAAGTAATTTACTACTTAAATAATCTGTGTGGTCATACCAGTGTGGACTGTCAGCTGGCCAGTGACAATATCCAGCCTCATGACTTCAATTAGCACATTCCATAGGTGACAAGAAAATCTACAACACCAACTTGTAACTCACTTTCAATTGCAAACCTACATTTCCAACAGTCTACTGGGAAAAAAATGAAATCTTCTGAACACCTCACACTCAATAAATAAAAAATTCAATGGACTCTTTCCAACTATGAACATCATCTTTCCATTGTTAGTTCTCTCATTGTAAGGGCAATGCTACCTATTGTAGCGCCCAGCCTAGAAACTTGAGACCACCTCTTTACTCTCTTCTTTATCCTCAACATCCTGATTACCATCTGTCTTCTTCTGCATCAGACACGTCTCTGTCATTTACACCCTTCTTCATTCCTACCACCATGGCTAGCTCAGTTACACTCAGACTTCTTGATTGTGTCATTGTTATGGTCCTAACTTACCCTTCTACTATCAGACTCTCACCTAGTCACTGTTAAATGTAGATATAAGGGGACTTCAAAAAGTTAATGGAAAATGAACGTAAAATATATGGTTATTTTTATGATGCAAAAGAATTTTGAAATCCATGCATATACAGTTTTTTCCTAATAAGCATTTTCCATGAATGTTTTTAAGACCACTCATAAGATGAGAATTCCTTCTCTGACCAACAAATTTGAATATTTTGCTTTGATCAAAACTCAACTCATTTCAAATAATTTTTATTGATGTATAACAATGCTACTGATTTTTGTGCATTGACTTTGTATCCTGCAGTTTTGCACAGTAGGGTCACTAGAAATAATTTTAATGTATTATATATCTCTATATTAAAAAGAATAGGATTTGGGATAATTTTACCATAAAGAAATGTTAAGTGTCTGAGAAACTAGATATATTTTCCATAATTGGGTATTATGCAACATATACATGTATTAAAACATCATGTGGTTGCCCCATTAACATATACAATTTTTACATGTCTGTTAAAGTGTTTTACAATATTTTTAAAAGTTCATAACATTATTTGTAAGATAAAAAAACCCCTGGAAAACCACAATAGGAACTAAATTTAAAAATTTTTAAAAACTCTCAATTCAAATTTCTATATCTCATGTTCATCTAATTTCCAGCCTCATTTTTGTACCACACCCACATATCCTTATAATCCTTTTCAACAATTCCTACTCTCCTAAATAAATTAATATTTTGCTACCTTTAGACATTTATTCATGAAATTCTCTCTTCCTGAAAATCTTGCCCCCTTCTCTTTACTGACAACTCTCAATGTGTTCCTTAAGGCTCACTTACCCAAGGAAGCCCTTTCTAATCCTTCCAGAGAAAACAGATTACTTTTGTTTTTCTTTTCTAAAGTGTCAGTCTAGGTCAGAAGTGGGTTTTTGTTGTCATTGTATTTTGTTTATTTTTGAGAAACAGAAAGACCAGCAAACAGGCCAACAGTGCTCTTATCATCTGGTTCACTCTGCAATTACCTGCAACAGGCTTGGCAGGGGTAGGCAAGGCTGAAACCAGGAAACGAGAATTCCATCCAGGTATCCCATATGAGAGACAGGCATTCAATTATTTGAGCTACTACCTGCTACTCCCTAGGGTCTGCATAAGCAGGAAGTTGAAGTCAGGAACCAGAGCCAGAAAATGAACCCAAGCATTTTGACCTGGGATATGGGCATCTTAACCAACAGGTCCAACACTCACCCCAGTTATTTTCTAGTAAGTGTACTACATGGTATTTTGTCCTTTGTAACTGACAATTATAATATTATGCTTTGTTTTACTGTTATTTTGATCCAATCTTAAGTTTCTGAATATTTAAAACTATATCCAATGTCAAATAGTATCTAACACGGTAACTTGAATAGAGTATGTGCTTAATAAATATTTGTAGAGTTGATTTGCAGCTCTTCTGACATGATGACTCATAGGTGAATATTTTCAACTTTGAGTACTACCCATCATCTCCTCTAGAGTCCTTCTGTCCAATGAGTTAAGGCATCAGCTACAAGCTAAATACAAACTCCCCCCGTCAGCTGAAAAGGAATATGATGATAATATTGCCAAGCATTTCCTGTCTATATATGAAGTATTCTGCAACTCCACCATGACTACGGAGATTGCATTGATGATTGTCTGCACTTTGAATTCAACTCTCCATGTATTTATTGAGCAGATACACTGGTGCCAGCATAGTGAGGGAAAAAAACACGAAGCCTGAACTATGCCTGCCATAGCATCTTAAGATCTCACAGATGAGAAAAATTCAAGAACATCTGAGAAATCCCCTTCTGAAAAATATATTGAGAGCTTTCATTTGAATGGAGGTTGACACAGAAAGCCTTGTAGAGAGTAAGTTAAGGTTTTCCGGGCCAGCACTGTGGCACAGTGGGTTAACGCCCTGGCCTGAAGCGCTGGCATCCCATATGGGCGCTGGTTCGAGACCTGGCTGCTCCACTTCAAATCCAGCTCTCTGCTATGGCCTGGGAAAGCAGTAGAAGATGGCCCAAGTGCTTGGGCCCCTGCACCCACGTGGGAGACCCAGAAGAAGAAGCTCCTGGCTTCGGATCAGCTTAGCTCTGGCCGTTGTGGACAATTGGGGAGTGAACCATTGGATGGAAGATCTCTCTCTCTCTCTCTCTCTCTCTCTCTGCCTCTTCTCTTTCTGTGTTACTCTGACTCTCAAATAAATAAATAAATCTTTTAAAAAAAGTTTTTCCTATTTGTGGAGAGAAATGAGTACACTATTAAGTCCTTTATTGAGATGTATGCCAGGTAGTGTTGTTGGTGCTGAGAACAGAGGTCCAGTCACTGCCCATAGGAATTTGCTTGTCTCTAAGCACTTCCAAATTTTGACTTCATTTAAAATGAATTTAACAATTTAACATTATATATTTGCTGTGCTATATAGTGAAAATGACTCAGAGAACTTAACTTGACAATGGACATAGTGAACTGGAGGTTCAAGTCTGACAGAGACTCATTAATGTACCACATATAAATTCTGCAACATATGCTGTTCATAAAAACAGAATCCAAAATGCTGTGTACTTTACATAAAGAGAATTTTACACAATGCCTCCTCTCTTCCTATTTATTTAATGTGAGACACTTGAATCCTCTAAATTGTTTTTATCATCAATAATAACAACACTCATCTTTATAATTTTGGGGAATGGGGTATTGTGGCACAGCAGATTAAGCCATCACCTAGGTGCCCACTTCCCATATCAGAATGCCTGGTTTGCATCCCTGCTACTCCACTTCTGATCCAACTTCCTGCTAATGCGTCCGGGGGGCAGTGAATGATGAGTCAAGTGCTTATGTGTCTCTGCCACCCATGTGGGAAACCTGGATGGAGTTCCTGGCTCTTGGCTTCAGCCTAACTCAGTCCTAGATGAGGGTTGTACCAGCAGATGGAAGCTCTCACTCTCCCTTTCTCTCTCTCTCTCTCTCTCTTGCTTTGCCTTTCAAATAAATAAACTTAAAAAATAATTTTCCATATTAAGGAATATATTTATTTTTGTTTCATTTTTGGCAAGGATTATCAACAATAAATGAAAATACTAATTATCATAATACCAACACATCATTACCATGTTTAATTTATTTATGAATCAGTGGGGGGCTGGTACTGTGGTGAAGTGGGTAAAGCCATAGCCTGCATTTCCGGCAATCCATTTAGGCACCAGTTCAAGTCCCAGCTGCTCCACTTCCAATCCAGCTCTCTACTGTGGCCTGGGAAAGCAGTAGAAGATGGCCCATGTCCTTAGGCCTCTGCACCCACGTGGGAGACCTGGAAGAAGCTCCTGGTTCCTGGCTTTGGATCAGCCCAACTCTAGCCGTTGCAGCCATTTGGGGAGTGAACCAGCGGATGGAAAACCTCTCTCTCTCTCTCTCTCTCTCTGTCTGTCTCTGTGCCTTTGCCTCTCTGTAACTCTGACTTTCAAATAAATAAATAAATCTTTTAAAAATTGTTAAAAAAAGAATCAGTGCTACTTGATTAATAATTTCCTTCAGAATTTCCAATCCAGTTAACTCATGCATATTTGAAGCACGTAGGCAATATTCCACTATAAAATAAAGAATTACATCAAATTGCATTTCTTTAATTAAATTCCTTGCTGTATGTTTTACTCAGATGTGTGTACAATGCAATTTTTATAGAATGCTAAGTAAAGAGTAACAGATAATGGAGGGGGGACTATTGCCGTAAAAGTATGTTATGTTTTATATATATCACAGCATTGCTTATTATCAGCTTCACACACAGCATTTTGCCTTTGATTTACGCAAACAACTGTAAATGTTTTATATATTTGTGAGGAAGTGAATGATATTAGACCATCAATCCATGGGGATTGCAAATCAGGGGGAAAAAAAGGCTATTACATTTCAGAAGCTGTTAAATCAGTTGTGCCCCTGGCTGATTTTGTCAGCTATATTTGCTGTGGGTAACACCGTTGATGCCTGGAATTCTGCAGCAGCCCTGGGAGTGTTGGAGAGTAAATAGCAGCAGAGTTGTAAACTACACCGCGCAGCTCACACTTACTGCGTAAGCCCAGCTTACACTTTCCTCTGAATAAATCCAGCAGCTTTAAAAAGAGCAAGAGAGAGAAAGAAAGAAAAAGGGAGGGGAAAATGAGGCAAAACTCAGCCCACGCCTTCTGTCACTGCCTCTAGCTTTAGCCCCTCAGCAGCCTGCCAACAGGACACTGTTCTGCCAGTTGTAAATTTTAATTGGCCATCTGGGGAAAGCACAAACCACTGACTAGAGATTAATCAGCAAATTAACCCAGGCATAATACACATTTCCCAGTGGACCTGAAGCAGCTCTAGGCTGGGGCAGAGCAGCCCGAGCTCCTGGAGAACTTATGTGGAATGCTGTTACCGCTTACTGCCAGGCAGTAGAACATCTTCCCAGAGTCCTGAAATTCCCTTCTGTGTGACCTTGTTAGTGCCCCTGATTTGTATGGCAGTTGCAAAGAGCCTTTTTTTTTTTCCTTTTTCTTGCAAAGTGCTAAACACAGATGGCACAGGTACTGTGATTGCTGGGAAAAGTGTTGATGAATCAGTGAAAGTGACAACTTTTCTCTGGTGGGCCATTCACTTAGTTTGCTAAAGTACCTACAGAAAGAAACAATAGTGTCCCTGAATTTTTACCAGCTCAGTGAATCACTGGAGAATCACGTTTATTTAGCCAGTTTCTCGCACTAGGTGGAATGCCTTTACTTAGTCCCTGTAGTAGAAAAGCATTTTTGTAAATAATTTAGCCTTCTTCTTTGAGTCTAAGTCATAGAAAATAAGTCAAACGTGTTATATAGAATAGTGTGTCTCAATATGTTTGACAAAAGCATAAATGCCTGAGGAAGGTATATTAAGGTGGAAGCCCCCCAGAAATAGAGTCAGAAGCAGGGAGGACATTGGAGTGATTTTGATTTGGGTAGAGAGGAAAGATTTTGTAGGATTCACACACCTTTAGGAAGTAGGGAAATGGGTGTTGTGCACTGTTATCAGCAAAGGGCTTCAGGGCACAGTGCATCATAAAGACCTAGAGGGGACAGCATGAAGCCTACAGGAAGGACAGACAGAAACTGCCTGGAGGGAACCTGCAGGTCATGCAGCCTGTCCACACCAGGGCAGAACAGAGTTTTCTACCTGTTGCAGTTGTTTCCAGCACAGTACCTAGCACAGCAGCATACAGTAAGCACTCAGCCTTTTTTGAAAGGAAGAAAGAAGCCACTGTTCCTTTCGACATGCATATATCCTTTCCTGTGCGTTCCGAGCAGCAGGCCCAAGATGGGGCTCCTCATCCAAACCACCCTTGAGGTACCAACGTGCAGGCCGGCAAGAGCCTTATGATATCACCTGACACACAGAAACAGAGATGAGCTGATGCTAAGATTCTTTGCCTGGGAACGTGGAAATGGAATATTAAGAGATTCAGTGAATTCAGAGAAAAATACAAAGTAGGAAATGCAGGGATTCAGCATTGTGTGCATGCAAAGGAAACCAGTGTTCAAAGAGTGAAAAATGGAGCTCACTGGGAGGGGCTGGGAGGAGCAAGGCTGGCAGTCCCTAGAAATGAGGAGTGGGGTTAGCCTTTCTATCCCAATCCTAGCTTCTCTAAAGCCTGTCTCTACCATTCCTGGGTTTTGAATTTATGAGAGCTGAGCAAGTTGACATAATGTCTGATTGTTGCAGCCAAAAGAACCTTGACCAGAACAACCACAAATGGTAATAGCACTGATATAAACCAATGGCTTGAGAAGACAAATGAAATCAGTGACCAGCTCCCCTCTCCCCACAACTACTAAACTGTGCACAGGATTTAGGAACTCTAACGCATGCTGACCATTTTTAAGAATACCACGTATTGGTGGATTATTTTTTATGGCTCTGCTCTGACCTGTCAGTAAATTACACAGACCCATTTCACCTGCCTCTGGCAAAAGAGATACACTCTCTTCTTTCACAACTAGTTATGGATTTCTTTCTGTTTTATTACATTATTGCAAGCATTGCTGCCTGGCAAACCACATGCCCTTAAACTGAAATGGCTTCTGGGCAAGCACTGGATTATCTATGACAGTAAATCAGTCAATATACAAGACCTAGAGACCACAGCAGTTAAATAGATGTCCCTGGCTTCAGGTGGGGAAACCTTCTTTCAAATGTCCAATTCAGCTCCTCTTAAGGTTTTCCAACAAGCGTTTATTTAAATAGTACTAAATCACCCTGTAGTTTACTGTGAAGTTTCGAATGGGATATGAAGGCTTGAAAAAAGGGAGTAAGACTCAGTTCTGGATTAAGCACTGAAGGTAGTTAACTGGTAAAAATGAAACAATTAGATTTAGAATATTTAGCCTTTGCAATAATTCTTAAAAAGTTTTTAAAATCTCGAAAGTTCTGGCCTGTGCGCACTGTGTCTGACCTGAATGCTCTATCTGTGTATACTACACACAGGAAATAATGCCCAGTACAACAGTTATTGGAGAATGTAGTCAGTATTTTCAACAAGCAAGCATGGATGGATTTCTTTATCTCCTTTGGGAGGGATATGAATCAAAGGTTAGAAAAGGATCAAATAAATTTAGTTCGGTGTGTTTGGTCTCTTCTGAATTATTCCAAAGCCTTACTGTCTAGCTTCAACTCTCTCCTCTACTTCACGTTGTCTCAATTACATATGAAAAACTGGAGAAACATGTGTGAGGGTACTTTAAAAAGTTTATGAACATGGAATTAAAACATAAGATTATTTTGGTGCAAAAATTTTTGAAACTCATGCATAGGAGGAGCCTTCAAAAGTTTATGGAAAATTCACATTATGAAAAAAACATATATGAATTTCAAGAATTCTTCTACTCAAAAACCTTATCATTCAGTTCACCTGTCCATGAACTTTCAAGTACATTTATATTTTCTTATTTGTGAAGACATTAGAGATTCCTGCAGGAGGTTGACTGGTATAAAAATGTTCAAATAGTATAATGATAATAATGTTATGCTTGTCTTGCCACTCATAGCTTTGAGTTTATTTATTTGTACTATTGTTTTAAAGAAGGAAAGTATTATATGATAATATGTGAGTTTATTTATTTTTCTTTTCCAAATGTCTCAAAAACAACTTGCTATCTTATATTTGTATTATCTTTATATCTAAACACAAAAGGATTTCTCAGGGATGATTGCACAAACTGTAGCTAAAATGTAGCAATGGAGTCCAGGAAGTTCAGACACATAGTAATCAAGGAAACAGAAGATTAATTCACAGCCCTACCTATTACACAGTAAGAATTATGAATTATTGCTAAAGAGAGTGACCAACAAATCATATCTGCTTCAGCTTCCTCCTGTGTCCCCAGTTTCCCACCACTTCCCATATATCGTTTGCCCCAATGCCTGGAATTTTTCTAGTTCTGCAACATATCACAACTTTCTGTGGTCAACTATCTTTAAAAAAAAAATAAAACTATATATAGAGAGAGGCAGAGACAGAAGTAACACAGGTTCACGCCCCATAAATGGCTGCAACAAGCAGCTCCGGACAAGCAGAAAGCCAAAAACCAAGAACTTCTTCCTGGTGTCCCACATGGAAGACAGGGGCCCAAGCACTGGAACCCCTTCTATTGCTCTCCCAGGTGTATAAGCAGGAAGCTGTATTGGAAGTGAAGTAGCCAGAACTTGAATTGGCACTCTGATTTGGGATGTCAGTGACAGAAACGGTGGCTTAAACTGCTGCCCAATTCCAGCCACTATTTTTAATTTTTTTGCTAAAAATTGTTACATACATCAGTGAATCACTCATTTTTCTTGCTAAGTAACATTCCATTATATGAATATACAGCAATTTGTTTATCCACTCACCAGATGATATGAAGAAATAAATCAAATATTTGTAGCTAATATAGCTATAATGGTTTTGTTATTAAAAAGTTGGATTACAATGAGACCAACAAAATAATATATCCAAGGTGGAATAAAGGATTAGCTAAAATGAAGATTTACACTTTTTTACTCATAATTTTGCAGTTTTTCAGTAAGCTGACCAGTTTATTCAATTATACAGAGGTACCAACTGAAATATTCCTTGATCAGTCTAGAAATTTTTTAATTTGAAGTACAACTTAAAAACCATAAAATTCACCTGATAAAATGTTTGATAGTATATTTGCAAGCTGCACAACCATCACCACCAGTTAATTCTAGAACTTTGCACTGCTCCAGAGTGAAAAACTAGTCAATCCCCATTCCCCTTTCCCTGATCCATAAATAAACACAAATATTCTTTCTTTCTCTCTGGATTGTCCTATTGTGGGCATTTTATATTAATGCAATCATATAATATGCTTTTTTCTTTTTCCCACACTATAATACTTTCAAAGTTTGTCCATATTGTAACATTTATCAGAACACTGTTGCTTTTTATGACTGTTTAATATATTATTGAATGGCTTTATCACATTTTTGCTTCTCCATTCATTATTTAAGGGCATTTAGATTATTTCATTGATTGGCCACATGAATCATGTTGCCATGAACATTTATGTACAAATTTTTGTGTGGATGTTAAATTTTCTTTTTTTTTTTTACTTCTATTTAATAAATATAAATTTCCAAAGTACAGCTTTTGGATTACAGTGGCTTTTTTTCCCCCATAACTTCCCTCCCACCCGCAACCCTCCCATCTCCCTCTCCCTCTCCCGTGGATGTTAAGTTTTCAATTCTCTTAGGGTACATACCTGGGAATGGAATTTCTGGATTATACAGTTAAAAACTGCTTTGCAAAGTAGCTGCGGCATTTTTTCATTTCCATCAACAATGTAAGATGATTGTAATTTCTCCACATTTAATTGTCTGTTTCCTTTTTTATCGTAGCCTTCATGGTGAGTATGAATATCTCATAAGGGTTTTGATTTACATTTTCCTAGTGACTAATAATGCTGGTCAATTTTTTCATACAATTTTTTTCAATTGTACCTTTGCTTGAAGAAATATTTATTTAAATTCTTTGCTCATACTTTAATTGGGTTGTTTGTCTTTTTACTGTAGAGTTGTAATAATTCTTTTAAAATATTTTGGACATAAGATCCTTAGTAGGATTATGACTTGCAAAGATTTTCTTACATTCTGTTGGTGTCATTTTTACTTTCTTAATATCTTTTGAAGCACAGTGATTTAATTTTGAGAAGTTCAATTTAAGCTACTCTTTTTGCTTGTACTTCTGATGTCAGAAATAAGAAACAGGGGCCGGCGCCATGCCTCACTTGGTTGATCCTCCGCCTGCGGCGCCGGCATCCCATATGGGCGCAGGGTTCTGGTCCCTGTTGCTCCTCTTCCAGTACAGCTCTCTGCTGTGGCCCAGGAAGGCAGTGGAAGATGGCCCGGGTGCTTGGGCCCCTGCACCCGCATGGGAGAACAGGAGGAGGCGCCTGGCTCCTGGCTTCAGATGGGCACAGCGTGCCAGCTGTGGCAGCCATTTTGGGGGTGAACCAATGGAGGGAAGACCTTTCTCTCTCTCTCTCTCTCACTGTCTAACTCTGCCTGTCTAATAAAAAAAAAAAGAAAGAAGAAACAGTTACCTTCTCCAAGATCATGAAGGTATATACCTGTATTTTCTTTTAAAAGCTTTTATGATTAATTTTTTGCATTTACATTTTTATCTAATTTTGGTTAACTTTGTATATGTTGTGAGATGTTGCTCTAACTCTACTCTTTTTCAAGACTATCCAGTTTCCTCAAGCACTATTTTCTGAAAAGACTATTCTTATCCCATTAAATTGTCTTTGCAATCATGTAAAAATAAATTTATCTTAGAACTATGGGTTGATTTCTGTACTCTAAAATCTATTTCATTGTTCTGTATGTCTATCATTAAGCCATTACCATTTGAGCTTGATTTCTATTATTTTGTAGCAAGTTTTGAAGTATGAGTTCTCTAACTTTGCTCTTTTTCAAGATTGTTATTTACTTCTCATCACATATAAATTTTAGGACCAGCTTGCCAATTTCTTTTTTTAAAAATTTAGCAGAGATTTAGATGGAGTTGATATTAAATCTAAAGATCAATTTGGGAAAGATTACTATCTTAACATTCTTTTTAAGACCTCAGTGCATAAGACTGGCACTGTAGCATAGTAGGCTAAGCCTCCACTGCGGAGCCGGCATCTCACACGGGAGCCAGTTCGAGTTCACACTGCGCTGCTTCCCATCCAGCTCTCTATTTCGGCCTGAGAAAGCAGTAGAAGATGGCCCAAGTCCTTGGGCCCTTGTACTCACGGGGGAGACCCAGAAGAAGCCCCTGGCTCTGGCTTTGGTTGGCCCAGTTCCAGCCATTGCAGCCATTTGTGGAGTGAACCAACGGACAGAAAACCTTTCTCTAGGTCTCTCCCTCTCTCTGTAACTCTACCTTTCAAAGAAATAAATATCGCCGGCACTGCGGCTCACTAGGCTAATCCTCAGCCTTGCGGCACCGGCACACCAGGTTCTAGTCCCGGTCGGGGTGCTGGATTCTGTCCCGGTTGCCCCTCTTCCAGGCCAGCTCTCTGCTGTGGCCAGGGAGTGCAGTGGAGGATGGCCCCAGTGCTTGGGCCCTGCACCCCATGGGAGACCAGGAGAAGTACCTGGCTCCTGGCTTCGGATCAGCGCGGTGTGCCGGCCACTGGAGGGTGAACCAAGGGCAAAGGAAGACCTTTCTCTCTGTCTCTCTCTCTCACTGTCCACTCTGCCTGTCAAAAAAAAAAAAAAAAAGAAAGAAAGAAAAAAAGAAATAAATAAAACCTTTAAAAAATTTCCAGGGTATGAATACAAGCATTTGTTTATGACTTTCTTCTTTCTTTCAGTGATGATTTGCAGTTTCCAAAGTGAAAGGTTTTACTTTGTTAGACTTATCCCTAAGAATCTGTTATAGTATTGCAAAAAGATTTATTTCGTTTACAGATTGTTCAGATTCTGATTCTCAGTGTATTAAAATACACTTGACTTTTCTTTGTTGCTTTTATAACCTAAAAGCTTACATTTATTAAATTTTCTGTGTACAAGATCGTATCATCTGCAAATAGTGGTAGTTTAAATTATTTTCCAATTTGCATGATTTTATTTTTTGCCTTCCCACATCACACTGGACAGAACTTCTAGGACAACAGTGATTAGAAGTAGGGAGACTGGTCATCATTTTCATATTTCTGATCTTAGAGAGAAAACATCAGTCTTTTCACCAAAAAGTATGTTGGCCATGTGTTTCACAGATGCTCTTTATATGAATGAGTAAATTTCCCTTGATTACTTACGTGTTGAGTGGTGGATTTAGTCAAATGTCTTTTCTGAGACTATTGAGATGGTGTGTATTTTGCCCTTTATTCTACTTAATATGCTGCATTGTGTTGATTAAATCTCTGTATTGACCAAGCTTGCATTTTTGGTTATAAATTCCACTTGGACACTCTGTATAATATTTTAAATTTTTCTTTATTTATTTTGTTTTTCATTTGAAAGGCAGAGAGTTGTCTGCAACACCCAGGACTGGGCTAGACCAATGCCAGGAACCCAAAACCCAAACCAGGTCTCCCAGGAGGGTGGCAGAGACTCAACTATGAGTAATTATCTATTCCTCTCTTTACTCTATATTTTTGTTTCCTGTATTTTGGGGCTGTATTGTTAGGTGAGTATATATTTATAATTTTATTTTTGATGGATTGGCCATTATGAAATTTAAAATAACCTTTGTCTTTAGTAATAATATTTTTCTTGATGTCTATTTTGTCTGTTAATTTTGTCCCTCCAGCTCTCTTTTGGTTACTACATGGGTTGTCTTTATATTTTCCACACTTTTATTTCAACCTCCTTGCAACTTTGAATCTAAAGTGTGTTCCCTAAGACTGCATATACTTGACTCATATTGGATTTTTAATTCATTATGCCAGTCTCTTTCTTCTGATTAGAATGTGTCATCTATTCTCATCTAGTGCAGTTATTGGTGATTTTGTGTTTGTCTTCCATTTTACTATGGTTCATGTCTCTTTTTGTCCTTTGTTCCTTCACTACCGCCTTCTTGTGTGTGAAGAACATATTTTCTATTGTATAATTTAGATTCCTTTCTCCTTCCTTTGCTCTACTTTTTATTTTATGCTCTTTATTGTGTCTCAGGAGTTGTAATAACCATCTTAATTTATAATAACAGCTATTGTTTTAAAAATAATTCCACTAATATACAAAACTTTTGCACAAATATACTATACAGCTGGGGCCAGCACTGTGGCGCAGTAGGTTAATCCTCCAGCTGCAGCACCGGCATCCCATATGGGTGCCAGTTCTTTTCCTGGCTGCTCCTCTTCCAATCCAGCTCTCTGCTGTGGACTGGGAAAGCAGCAGAAGATGGCCCAGGTCCTTGGGCCCCTGCACCCATTTGGGAGACTGGGAAGAAGCACCTGGCTCCTGGCTTCAGATTGGCACAGCTCCTGCCATTGTGGCCATGTGTGGAGTGAACTAACAGAAGGAAGACCTTTCTCTCTGTCTTTCCCTTTGTCTGTAACTCTACCTCTCAATTAAATAAGTAAAATCTTTTTAAAAAATACTGTATAGCTTTATATCCTCCTTCCCTCCTTTTTCTGTTATCATACAATCTACATCTTTATATTTATTGCATCAATGAATGAAAACTTAAATATTATTTTGTGGATGGCATTGTGTCTCAGTGGTTTAAGCTGCCACTTGGGATATCAACATCAAATACAAGAGTGCTGGTTTGAGTACTACCAATGCACCTGGGAAACAGCAGGTGATGGCTCAAGTAATTATTTCTCTGCTACCTATGTGATGACGCAAATGTAGTTCCTGGTTTCTGGCCTTGGTCTGGCCCAACCTTAGCTGTTACAGTCATTTGGGCAGCAATACAGCAGATGGAAGGAAGATCTCTCTCTCTCTCTCTCTCTCTCTCTCAACTAAATAAATAATGGTTTATTCTATTTCTGCTAAATTATTTAGGAAAATATTTACAACCCCTACCTCCAAAAAGTATGCTATCTTTTATGTCTTCTTACTATATTAGCACACCTGCTATTACTAAAACAAAATATTTGAAGTTGGCTACTTTATAGAGAAAAGAGATTTTCTTAGCTCACATTTTGGAGATTGAATATCTAAGACGGGGTAGCATAAGACGGGGTAGCATCCATTCAGTCTCTTTCAAGAACCCCCGACAGCATGACAACATGATGGACCAACTTATAGGGAACCAAGGGAGCACTGAAGAGTCACGCATGAAGGATGAACTTGCTTTATGATAACCTTCTCTCGTGAAAACAAGCCAGGGTCCTGCAAGCATGGCATTAATCCCTCCCAAATGCAGCACATTCAACAACCTTCCAGTAGGCCCCATCTCTTAAAAGTTCCACTACCAGGGCCAGTGCTGTGGTGCAACCGGTTAAAACCCTGGCCTGAAGTGCCAGCATCCCAAATGGGTACTGGTTCTAGTACCGGCTGCTCCTCTTCTGATCCAGCTCTCTGCTATGGCCTGGAAAAGCAGTAGAAGATGGCCCAAGTCCTTGGGCCTCTGCACCAGCATGGGAGACCCGGAAGAAGCTCCTGGCTGATGGCTTCGGATCAGTGCAGCTCCTGCTGTTGCGGCCAACTGGGGAGTGAACTGGCAGGTGGAAGACCTCTCTCTCTCTCTCTCTCTCTTCTCCTGCCTCTCCTCTCTCTGTGTAAGTCTTTCAAGTAAAATAAATAAATCTTTAAAAAAAAAAAAAAAGTTCCACTACCTCTCAACATTACCATACTGGGGACCAGGCATCTAGCAGATAACATTTAAGAAATAAACCTAATACAAACCGTAGCACCAGTGTAGTTTGTTTTTTGTATTTGTTTTGTTTTGTTTCATTTTGTTTTTGCCATTTGATTTCTATGTTGATTCTAGTTTACTGTCCAGTGTCTTTTTCTTTCAGCCCATAGGGCTCCTTTTTTATGATTTCTTGAAGGAAGACGTGCTAGTAATAAGTTCTATGTTTCTTAACCTTACAATTATTTAATTTCTTCTTCATTTATGAACCATCATTATATAAATATAAAATTCTTAATGGACAGTGCTTTTTTCATTTTCATACAGAATATGTCATTCCATTGACTGTGGGCATCCATGATTTCTAATGAGAAATTAGCTGTTACACCTACCAAGTATCCTTCATAAGAGATGAGTTTTCTTCTTTCTTGAAGCTTTTCAAGATTCTCTTTTTCCTTTTTAATTTTCACAGGCTAGAGATGAAGTGTCTAAGAGAGTTCTTTGAGTATATCCACATTTATTCTATGTGGAATACATGAATGTGTACATTGGTATTTACATCAAAACTGGAAGTTTTTCGTTATTATTTTTCAAATATTCTTTCTGTTCTTTTCTCATTTTCCTCTCTCTTAGATTCCCATTACACACGTTATTATATTTTGTTGTGTTCTGATGGCCTTTGCAATTCCATTAATTATTATCTATTCTTTTCTCTTTCCACTCCTCAAATGAAATAATCCTTATTGACTCACATTAAGTTCACTGATTCTTCTGATTCTTCTGTTGAGCTCCTTTAATGAAATTTTCATTTCAGTTTGGGTATCTTTCAATTCAGAACTTTTCTTGTAATCTCTATCTCTATTGATTTATACATTTGAAGAAGCATCATTCGCATACTTTATCAATTTAGTTGTCATTTCCTTTAAAATATCATATTTTATTTTACTTCTTTCTTGAGATTTTATTTTTTAAATTTCATTTAAGGTATACAAATTTCATGCATTTCATATATACACATTTAGGAGCATAGTGATCCTTCTCACCCCACCCTCCCTCCTGCCCCTGCTCCCATCCTTCTTCCTCCTCTCTCTCCAATATCTGATTTTAAATTATAGATCAAATAATCCAGTTCCTGGGCTTCCTAAGAACTATTTCTACTGATTGTTTTTCTTTCTATGTATGGAACATACATTCTGTTTCTTAGCATGTTCTGTAATTTTGTGTTAACAATTGAATATTTTAAATAATATATTGTAGCAACTCTGGAAACTATAATTTCATCTCTTAAATCTCTGTTGTCATACTCTTTATTGATGTTTGTCTAGTGATTCTACTGAACCAGTTATTTAAAATCTGTCACTTTTGTTGTAGCAAGGCTTGAGCTTTTTCTCTCCTCCACCCTGAATATATATATCCCTTGATTGATACAAATTTTGGCTGATTTGCAGTCCTGAAAAAATCTGGATTTTGACAATTTTAGTTAATTTTATTGTTACTTTTATGGACATCCTTAACTGTTTGGTGATGTTGAAATTACTTATTTTAGATTTTTCAGTTGGAAACTCAGATTGTTGACTGTGGAACACTACACTAACATAATCACTTAAAGCACAGATTTGCCAGTAAGCACTGTTTTATCTGTGTACTATAAATTGTGGGCATTACAATTCCTTTTACCATATTTATAATTTCAATTTTGAATTCTTATTTAGCACATGTGTTATTTAGAAATGTAATATTTAATTTCTAAATATTTAGAAAATGTCGGCCGGCACTGCGGCTCACTAGGCTAATCCTCCACCTGCGGCGCTGGTACTCCAGGTTCTAGTTCCAGTTGGAGCACCAGTTCTGTCCTGGTTGCTCCTCTTCCAGTCCAGCTCTCTGCTGTGGCCCGGGAAGGCAATGGAGGATGGCCCAAGTGCTTGGGCGCTGCACCCGCATGGGAGACCAGGAGGAAGCACCTGGCTCCTGGCTTCAGATCGGTGCAGTGCGCCAGCCGTGGTGGCCATTTCGGGGGTGGATCAACGGAAGGAAGACCTTTCTCTCTCTCTCACTGTCTAACTCTGCCTGTCAAAAAAAGAAAAAAGAGTCAAAACTTGAGTTATAGTTCAATGACTATTTTAGGCAAAGAAAACATAATCAGTTGTTCTTTTGCAACAACGTTGTGAGAATTAACAGAAATAACATACATGAAAGCTTAGCACAAGGTGCCAGTTTTATAAGTTACAGAATTAGATATGGTAGATTAAGTATTTGACTAAGGTAGGGAGTTGAGTTCAACCAAACTTAAATCTGAACCTCTAACATGAAATCACTTCAAAAGGAACATTTTCTGTAAAAAAATCTTAGATGTTAAAAAATGTAGTTTACATTGTATTGTTTCTAATGTTAATTAAAATTATATTATTTGTATTGCTTTTTATTATACAGCAAAGTACATCGTTAGATTTTTGATAATGACAATTAGTTCACTTTGCACTTTAAATTAGTACTTTCTTCCATTGATGAAGCTTAATTATGATTCATCAAAAAAGTGAAATGATCTTTCCCAACTTGCAACTAGGAATTGGGAATGCTGCTGCACAGAGGTGGGCATTTTTCATTTCTCCAAAAGCAAACTTCACTGCTTTACTGAAGTCTGAACCGTTAAGTCTTAATATGGAAACACAAGTTGAAATTAATCATTAACAATAGTTCTTTTGGTTCTCCCTCACATTTCAGGTTGAATAGAATCAAAGCAACATTCATTCTTCACAAGACAGAGAATGCTAAGCATAGGAGTAGGAATCTTGATGCATTTGAAAGGATTTCCGTCACACAGTCACTCAATGAAAATCGAATCTGCAGTGAACTTAAAACAAAGGATGTTCCCAAGCGATTTTCATTGTCTTATTTTTCATTGACAAGTTGATGCTCTCCATCCAGGTCTTCATGGAAAATAAGGACCATCATAGGGGCTGGCACTGTGGAGAAGTAGGTTAAGCTGCCGCCTGCAGTGCCGGCATCCCATATGGGCTCTGGTTCAAGTCCTGGCTGCTCCACTTCCAATCCAGCTCTCTGTTATAGCCTGGGAAAACAGCAAAAGTTGGCTCATGTCCTTGGGCCCCTGTACCCATGTGGGAGGCCCAGAAGAAGCTCCTGGCTCCTGGCTTCGGATCCGTACAGCTCTGGCAGTTGCAGCCAATTGGGGAGTGAACCAGCAGAAGAAAGACCTCTCTCTCCCTCTCTCTCTCTCTCTCTCTCTCTCTCTGCCTCTCCTTCTCTCTCTGTATAACTCTTTCAAATAAATAAGTAAATCTTAAAAAAAAAGTACCACCATACACAAATGACTAAGAATTTCTGAAGTTCATTCATCAAACTGAAGCGCTCCTATAAAGTTACATGTAATGACAACAAAGTTTCAGAAAATCATTTTATTTTTAAACTCTTTAAACATTCTGCCACCTAGTTCCACATAAAGATTATATGTATTTATGGGATATCATATCCTGTTTCCACATATGTATACATGGTATAATAACATTTTATTTATGATGAAAACATTCAAAATATTTTTCTTCTAGTACCTTAAAGAAAAACATATAGTATATTTAATTATCTATAGTTCCCCTACTGTGTAATAAAACACCAGGACTTCTTACCCTTATTTAGCCATAACTTAGTACCTGTTATATAACCTTTCTTCTTCTCTCGCCAACAACTATCCCTAGCCTCTGGTAACCATCATTATACTGATAACTTCTAGAAGGTCAATTTTTCTAGATTCCATACATGAGTGAGATCATGGGTCACCTAACTTTCAGTGCCTGGCTTATTTCATTCTCTTTTCTCAACTACTGCAGTGGCAACTCACTTCCGAAGGCAAATCTTCCTGTGTCTCCTAAGATTTGTCTCTACCACATCTCTGTTTTAGTACCGGTATCTTAAGTGGCATTATACATCACTTTATCTTCAACTCTCACTGTCAAAGTAGAAACTATACTATATATTTTAACAAAATAATAATTAAATGAAATTTTTGTGGCAAAAGGGTTACCTTTTTAGCTGTTAAACCTAGGCCAGTGAAACAAAGGAAAAATTTGGAACCATTAAAATACTGCAGCTTGGAGGAGAACTGGTGGAGCTGGGACTGAGATCTGTAAGGAGGGAATACTACTCAGCCAGTCCTGATGTGGAAGATGCATAGACAAATTCCACGGAGCTCTCGGATGAGGTATGGGGTAGCTGGTGCTAGGGTTTTTGATAGCAGTGGGATGAGGCTGGTTTTAATAGTATGGAACAGCTGTAAACTGAAAGTATCTTCTATTTCTGGAGTTAGCTGTCGCTGCCAGGGTAAAAAGCTATGCACTGATGGAAACGGGAAACAAACAAGAAAGAGCAAGTCTCTTGACTCATCCTTCTAAATTTTATCAAGTGGCTCTTATTGGCAAAGCATAGTGGGAACTACTATAGTTCAGATAGGGTGGGTGTGTTCATTATGAGTCTATTGTGATTGGAGGCTTTGTTCCCCAGAGGGCAATACTAGGAGATGGGGGAAATTTTTAAAAGGCAGGGCTTAGTGGAAACTCATTGGGTCATTATCAGTGTGCATTCTCACCTGAGGGCTGTCTCCATCCAACTCTCTCTCTGCTTCCTGAGATCTCACCACTTGCCATTTTCATGTTCCCACTATTCCCATCTGCCTTTCTCTGTAGAACTTCCACCAGAACTGAATAGTTGCAGGCACCATGTCCTTGAATCTCCAAAACTGTGAGCTACAAAAACCTCCTCTTGTGTAAAGTTAGATGCCTCAGTTACATCATTAGAGGTGAAAAACTGACTGAAATAAGGACCAATGCATAAATGAGCCTTGATATAAAAAAAAAAAAAAAAAAAAAAAAAAAAAACAGAGTATAGAAGTATGAGTGTAAACCTGGGAGACAAGAGTTTAACAATCACTATCTTCCAGACTTTGGCTGCTCAGCATCTACACACACCTTTGTACAAAAATTTAACTTCATTAAGATCAAAATCACTTTATTCTCTCTTTTTTCTAGTCTTTATTTATTTGCTTTCATTTTATTTGAAAGACAGAGTTGGGGAGAGAGAGAGAGCGATCTCCCATCCACTGGTTCATTCCCCAAATGCTTGCCAATAACCAGTGCTGCAGCAGGCCACAGCCAGAAGCCTGGAATTCCATAGGGATCTTCCTGCTGCCTCTCAGGATGCATATCAGCAGGAAGATGGATTGGAAAAGCAGTAGCCTGGACTCAAACCAGGCACTCTGATATGGGATGCAGGCAGCCCAAGCGGCATCTGAAGCCACTGTTCTAAATGTCCACCTCCATTATTTTCTTTGACCGAAGAAAATCTTTTGTATATTCAAAAAACACCCTCAGTTCTTTTCAATACAATGAGATGCAATTCCCCAAATGTCATTGTACTAATCTTAGAAAGATCAGCATGGTATCCCCTCAATTGAGGAGCTATCCATTGCTTTGTTGGTCGAGCAATCATCTTGTGATTACTAAAATTCTTGTCACTGATATGCTATCCCCCTAACACTTGCGATCTTGTATTTGTTCTTTCTATATCTGCTTCCCAAGAAAACAAAGAACCTGTATGTTGAGTGAGAAAAAAAAACTAATTTTCTGCAAAGGTTAATTTCTGTGGGCTCACCAGTAGAAGTCGTGTAGGAAGATATGAAAGCTCATTTGTATTTAAATGGGAAAGACTTCATTAGTGCTTGATGTAGCAAATTTAATACAAATCCTTACTGATATATTGACTGACTTGTGCTGTGATTCTGATGATAGCTTTGTTTTGAAATAAAATAATTTATAAGAAGAAAAGGCAATACAGTTCTTGAATTTCCTCCAAAGTTCAGAAAATTATGACTAGTTTCTTTTCACTAGTAGAGAGAATGAAGTCAGCTTGATATGCCTAAATATTCAAATCAGCTGTGTATGTAGCATACTAATACTAATGTTCATGTAGAAAAAAATTAGTGATGATTATAGCCAACAGTAATCCCTTTGCATAGATGCCTTACCTTCACTGATTTAATTTTAACATCTACAGAGAAATATGTTTTCTATTTTTTGTCTGGGACTGAGATTGTCTGGGACTGAAGTTTGTTTACTTCCGAGTTTTTTTTCTACCAAGTGCTACCATATTCTGCCATGCACTTGGGAGATTTAGATGCATAAGGAAAGACTCTGAATTAATGTAAGAGTAGTATTTGGTGTTGCCATTGAGCTAGTACATTTCAAATTAGCAAATTTTGCTACTTGAATGAGTTCAGGATATGAATTCCATGCTTTTGTTCATTGTGAAAATTCATGAATCTGTAATTGTGATAATGTGGACATGCCACCTTAATATTGAAAAAACACGATTAAAGATTTATTTTATTTTATTTATTTGAAAGAGTTACACAGAGAGAGAAGGAGAGGCAGAGAGAGAGAGAGAGAGAGGTCTTCCATCCGCTGGTTCACTCCCCAATTGGCCACAAAAGCTAGAGCTGCACAGGTCCAAAGCCAGGAGTAGCCAGGAGCCTCCTTAGGGTCTTCCTATGCAGTTCAGGGGCCCAAGGACTTGGGCCATCTTCTACTGCTTTCCCAGGCCATAGCAGAGAGCTGGATCAGAAGTGGAGTACATAGGACTTGAACCGGCGTCTATATGGGATGCTGGCACTTCAGTTGGCGGTTTTACCTACTACGCTATAGAGCTGGCCCCCAAAACACATGAGATTTAATGTGTCTTCTAAAACATATACTCTTATTTCTTCTTTTTGATTGTTACTTTTTAAAAATCTATCAATTTCATTGATATTGTTTCTGATTTTTAAAGAACTTCAAAATTATGGTATAAAAGTTATATGACATTGTCGCTCCCCGTCTTCGTGGAGGAACGACACAGGACCCTGCGTTGTTCTTTCGTCTGCTCGGCCCTCCCCGGGTTTGCTGCTGGTTCTTCCCGGGTTGGCTACCGTCCCTTCCACCTCCGTGGAAGGGCGGTTCCCCCTGCCACTTTCCCCACTTCCGCTGGGGAGCGGCACACCGCCGGCCGGCTCTCTCAGGGGCTGCTCAGATGTTCCCTCAGATGTTCCTCTTAGATGTTCCTGGTGCATGTTGTCTCTCTCCTCCTTTATAGTCCTCTTCCGCCAATCCCAACTCGGCTGCCCACACGCCGAGTACGCTGCTCTCCTCCAATCAGGAGCAGGATCAGCTCCTGGAGGTCATCACTCAAGTTGGCAAGAGGCAGCTGCAGAGAAGCTGTTTCCTCCTCTCCCAGCGCCATATTGTGGGAGAGCAGATGCATAGAATAAGTCTTAATTCCAGTAACTTTGTCTAGTCCGAGTTGCTCCCCACATGACATTTTCTGTATATTATGTTATTTTATGAATTTTTATTAAGTAATAATAAACCAAAGTGAACCTCAATTTGCTTGTCTACTTAAACAGCTTCAGTTAGATCATAGGGTTATAGAGATTTTTAAAATGACTCATGAAGATTTCCTTTGGGAAACAGGATCAGAGAGAGAAACCAAAACTGATATAGGTCTCTGATCAGAACTGAGTAGTTTGATGATCTCATGTACTAATTATTCCTTGGTTAAAAAGAAATTAATAAAGTTATCCAAAGCAAAAAATTTTGAAATTATATGTAATATATATACATACTTTCATAAATACAAGCATTCAAAATTGAGAGATGTTAGGAAGGCTTAATTTTTTAATTTATCTTTTTAAAATAACAGTCTTTTAACTTAGATTTTAAAAAATAAAAAAAGAAGCTCTGACACCAAACTCCTGCTCCGTTAGCTGATCTATGATTAAGTATGGCTGTGGAAGCATATAGGCACTCTTCAGTTCAAAATTTTTGTTTTGTGAATTTAAAACTGTTCTAAAGCAAACATTTATTTTAAAAAAGGGAAAAGTAAAAAGAACACCAGCATTGCACAATAATGACATGGTTAAAAACATAGCTTCTCAGCCGGTGCCGTGGCTCACTAGGCTAATCCTCCGCCTGCAGCACTGGAACCCTGGGTTCTAGACCCGGCTGGGGCGCCGGATTCTGTCACGGTTACTCCTCTTCCACTCAGTCCAGCTCTCTGCTGTGGCCCGGGAAGGCAGTGGAGGATGGCCCAAGTGCTTGGACCCTGCACCCCATGGGAGACCAGGAGAAGCATCTGGCTCCTGGCTTCGGATCAGCGCAGCCATATGGGGGGTGAACCAACGGCAAATGGAGGACCTTTCTCTCGGTCTCTCTCTCTCACTATCTAACTCTGCCTGTTCAAAGGAAAAAAAAAAAAAATAGCTTCTCTGGGCCGGCACTGTGGTGTAGCAGATAAAGCCAAGCCACCACCCACAGCGCCAACCTCCCATATGGGCACTGTTCGAGACCCAGCTGCTACACTTACAATCCAGCTCTCTGCTCTGCTATGGCCTAAGAGAGCACCCTCATGGGAACTCTGGAAGAAGCTCTTGGCTCCTGGCTTGAAATCAACCCAGCTCTGGCCATTGCAGCCATTTTTGGATTGAACCAGTGGATGGAAGATCTCTCTCCATCAGCCTCTGTTTCTGCCTCTCTGTAACTCTGCTTTTAAATAAATTAATTATCTTAAAAAAAGATCCCAAAACTTTTATGTATATACTGAAAAAATCAATAGATACAGATATCCCAAATCATAAGTGAAAAAAGAAAAATTAAGAGGCAAATGCCAATAAGAGCAGTCTGGTCAATTCCAATGACTAGGGCAGGGTAACACTGAAAATCAAAGCAAAATGTACAGTAAAAATACGCTGGTCAGGGGCCAGCATGTGGCACAATGAGTTAAGCTGCCACATGCCATGCAGCCATCACATATGGGCAACAGTTCAAGTACTGGCTGCTCCACTTCTGATCCAGCTCCCTGCTCATGCACCTGGGAAAGCAGTGGCAGATAGGCCCAAGTCCTTGGGATCCTGCATCTACGTGGGAAACATGGATGAAGCTCCTGGCCCCTGGCTTTAGCCTAGTCCAGCCCAGGCCTTTGCACCCATATGAGGAGTGAACCAGCAGTAGTTAGTTACCTTTCTTTTTTTTTTTTTTAAGATTTATTATTTTTATTTATTTGAAAGAGTTACAGAGAGAGGTAGAGACAAGAGAGAGAGGTCTTCCATCCACTGGTTCACTCCCCAGATGGCCGCAATAGCCAGAGCTGCGCCAATCCAAAGCAAGGATTCAGGAGCTTCTTCCAGGTCTCCCACACAGGTTCAGGAGCCCAAGGACTTGGGCCATCTTCTACTGCTTTCCCAGGCCATAGCAGAGAGCTAGATCAGAAGAGGAGCAGCTGGGACTCGAACCCGTGCCCAGATGGGATGCCAGAGCTTCAGGCCAGGGCTTTAACCCACTGAGCCACAGCACCAGCCCCATTATGTTACCTTTCAAAATCTTGTATTGACAAGCTTAAAGCTATGCAGGCATCATTACCCCTTAAGCTGTCAGAAATGTAAAATGCTATGTTGTTGAGGGAGAAAGAGACAGAGCATGTAACTCATGGTAGGGATGTTGATCTTATTCTCACAGGCAATATCTCAGGTATCTCCATTTATTGCCTGAAGATTGCCACAGAGTGATAATGTACAAAGGTCTGGTTGGTGCCATGGCTCACTAGGCTAATCCTCTGCCTGCCGTGCCGGTACCCCGGGTTCTAGTCCCGGTTGGGGCGCAGGTTCTGTCCTGGTTGCTCCTCTTCCAGTCCAGCTCTCTGCTGTGGCCGGGGAGTGCAGTGGAGGATGGCCCAAGTGCTTGGGCCCTGCACCCACGTGGGAGACTAGGAGGAAGCACCTGGCTCCTGGACGCAGATCGGCGCAGCACGCTGGCTGTAGCAGCCATTTGGGGGGTGAACCAATGAAAGGAAGACCTTTCTCTCTGTCTCTCTCTCTCACTGTCTAATTCTGCCTGTCAAAAAAAAAAAAAAAAAAAAAAGAAAAGGTGGTACCATCTTCATGTATCTTTTTAAAATGCTAATCAACATATCCTATCCCTGTATATGATATGCTGTCTAACTGCTTCAAAAAACATGAAGAGTTTAAGAATGCAACTAACTATAAGATGATAATTTTTACTTACTTTGCCTCCTTATCTTTATTTCCCAGAGGCAAAAGTAAATTGTGTTGCTCTTACCAAGCAGGCAAAGTTTAAGGGTCAATCATGTAGTTTAAATATCTCTCGAAGAAAAGTGCTGTGGAATTATTACATCCTTTTTTCTTGCTGGTAAGCAAATGGGATCTCAAGGCTTTGAGAATTGGATAATCCCTTTAAATTCTTAAGATTTGAATAATAGCAATAAGCAATGCTCATGTTTAATAAATATAATTTGATAGTGGTATAAAGCTATAATCCTGTGAAATTATGCTTTCAAAAGAAACAGTAAAGGAAACAAATATATTTCATGCAACTATGTGATGAATTGAAATGGCAGCTCTGTACTAAAGTAACTTAAAGGGAGTGTTGGGGCTGGGAAGGAATGTAGGAAACAGGACAGTGGATGGGGTTAAATGGGAAATAAACATGAGGGTGGCAAAGCGTTAACAAATAGTTGAAGGCATCACCAGCAGTGATCTTTTATGTATTGTGGTAGCAACTATTAGCCATTTTAATAGATACTTGGGAAAATATTTACCAAGACAAATACCCACTCTGATATTAGCAATGCAACAGTGCAGGTCGCTGGTGCCAGACTCTAGGTTCAAATTCCAACTCAGCCACACATGAGCTGTACAGCCGTGTGCTGTAGACACACCATGTACTTTCCCTTGGTCTTCAGAGCTCCATGGAGAAAATATTCGAGTGTACACCTCAGGGCTTGCATGTGGTTCAAATAAGTTTTTCTGTGCTAGTACTCATATACATAGAGTTCTTAAAACAGTAGCATATGTGTTTATTAGACACTTAGAGAAATCAATATTTGTGAATAACATTTTATCGTTAATCAATAAGCCATTCAACTAATCCACAAATATTTACTGTAATGTTTTCAAGGCTTAGAGATGTCACTTAAGAAACTAAACCAGAAATTTTTGCTCAGTTATACAGCAATGTGACCCCAACTAGCTTCAAATTCAAATGAGTTTTATATACTTGAAATTAATATTGAAGTGAAAAAATAAAGAGGTTCTACTTAAAAAACAGTTTTATCCTTTGAATATCAGGCTTTAAAATGGTAAGCTAGTTCTCTCAGTTCTAACATAACAAATGTTTAACTGTCATCAGGATATTAGATACACAAATTCATGGTAGCCTCCTGCTTAACCCCAATAATCATTTTTCCTTCATTAAAAAAAAAGCTCTATTTAAGTTCCAGGTGCTGTTTGCATTACAAACTTGCTATTTCAGATCATATCTTGTTAATTTGTACCAACAGAAAATTTTAGTATATATTTGTCAGCTTCAACATACATGATTATTTTACAACAATATTGTTCCAAATAAGTAAAATGAAGGGTCCGTGGTTTTGGGACAGCCTCTGAATAATTACAAATAAAATAGCCACTCCTCTTTCATGGTCTTCAATATGACAATGTGGCTAATGGATTCAATTCCCTGTAATTCATTAATGTAAGCATAAGCCATTTTAATATGGAAATATTAAACTTGAGATATTATAAGAGCCTTGAGAATGGAGAATTTTATTTTCTTTGAAGATATTATTTAAATAAGTTTCAAGTTTCAAAATTTTCAATACTTTTAGCATATACCCTGGTACTGTGCTATATGTACACATGTTTATATACAAACCTGCACACATAGCATACACACACACACATACACACTTTATTTATTTATATACTTATTTAGCCTTACAATGATCCTATGAGAGAGTTATCATCTTCGTTTCTCAGATAATGAAATCAAAGCACAGGGAAGTAATTTATGAAGGTCATACTGCTAGGACAAGGAGGACCCGGGGTAGAAAACTGCTCTGGTTAACTCTGAAATCTTTCCTAAGTGGTGGTAGGGGTAAGGGTTTAGCATGTGAGGACTCTAGACTCAGCCGGCCAGAGCGAAAATCTCACCTCTACAAATTTCTAGCTACAGAAGTTCAGGACATTTCTTAGAATGTGTTTGTCACACAATAGGTTCTAAATAAATAGTACCTATTAATTGCTTTCAGAATTTATACCATTTGAGTAGGAAGTCACCACAAAGAGAGACAGTGATAGATTATAGAAGAGAGATGAGGGGTCACAAATCTTACATGACCTTGAAGGCATTGTAAGGACTTTGGTGGCCTTCTTGTGTTACGTAAATATAGTTACTGGAGAATTCTAACAACAGAAGTGTCATGATCAAACTTGTGTTTTCAGCTCTACATATTGGTGGAAAAAATATATGGACAAGAGGAAAAGCAGGGAGAACAGTTTTTGTTCAAGGGAGGAATACCTAAAATGAAGACAATGGAAACAATTAAGCAAAAAATAGTTATACTATTGATGAAGAGAATCTGTTAATACATTGGGCATGAGGGATGAGGAAAGAAAAAAATATCAATACAATTTTAGTATATGTGCTGCCGAAGTGGGCAAAATATCAATACAATTTGAATATTCCAGTCTCAGTAACTCACAGAATAAGATAAAGTGACTCTGATGATTTCATTTATTTTGGGTAAAATTAATTGTATTCTTGTAGAATCTGTATCATAGTAAGTGTGCTAAAGATTAAGAAAAAAATCATCCATTGACTCTTCTTTTTGTTTTGTTTTGCTCTTTTTTTTTTGTTTTATTTGTTTTTTCCCAAAGAAACCTTTTTATATAATGAGTACAGATTTCATAAACGCAACTTTAGGAATATAGCAAATCTTCCCACCATACCGGCCCCCTGACCCCCACTCCCACCCCACCTCCTCCTCCTTCTCTCATTCCCAGTCCCATTCTTCATTAACATTCATTTTCAATTAACTTTATAAACATCATACCAACTCTATACTAAGTAAAGATTTCAACAATCTGCACTAAACAAACCCACAAAAACAACTGTTTGAGAATAATTTTTACAGTTAATTCTCATTAACACGATTCATTCAGGACAGAGGTCCTACATGGGAACTAAGTGCACAGTGACTCCCGTTGTTAGTTTAACAATCAACATTCTTATGTATGACATCAGTGATCACTCGAGGCTCTTGACATGAGCTGTCAAGGCTATGGAAGTCTTTTGAATCCACAGTCTCATCAGTATTTAGATAAGGCCATAAGTAAAGTGGAAGTTCTCTCCTCCCTTCAAAGAAAAGTACAGCCTTCTTTGAGGCCACTTTTTTACACTGAGGTCTCACTCACAAAGATCCTTCATGTAGGACTTCTTTTTGCCACAGTGTCTTGGCTTTCCATGCCTAAAATGCTTTCATGGGCTTTTCAGTCAGACCAGAATAACTTCAGGGATGATTTTTAGGTCAGAGTGCTATTTAAAGTGAATGTCATTCTATGAGTCTGCTGTGTGGTCTGCTTCCCATGTTGGAGCATTTACTCCTTAATTTTATCTATTACTATTACTACACAGTTGATTTTATTTATATGAACCATTTAACACTTAATTGTATCTATACGATCACTTCAACACTTAATATGATCATTTTAACACTTAAGATGGCATTTTTACTATCCAACATAATGGGATTTGGGGTCCCAAAGCAAGTTTTTAAACCATACCCTTAGAAGTAAGTCCATAGGAATGTATGCAGAACTATACAATTACAAACTTCTTACACCCTTTCTTATTTCCAATCTTATTTTTTTTCATAGAGTTTTTTTTAACTTTTATTTAATGAATATAAATTTCCAAAGTACAGCTTATGGATTGCAATGGCTTCCCCCCATAACATCCCTCCCACCAGCAACCCTCCCCTTTCCCACTCCCTCTCCCCTTCCATTCACATCAAGATTCATTTTCAATTCTCTTTATATACAGAAGATCAGTTTAGCACACATTAAGTAAAGATTTCAACAGTTTGCTCCCACACAGAAACATAAAGTGAAAAATAATAGATGATTTTTTAAATGATGATGAAATCAGATCAGACCTATTGTCATGTTTAATCCCAGTGAGAGTCAAGTTGGGAATTGATAATTTCTTTACTTAATGTATACTAAACTGATCTTCCAATCTTATTTTTTACTGAGACCTATTTTCAATTGACTTGATACACATATGAATAACTCTATGTTAAGTAAAGAGTTCAACAAATAGTATGAAGAAAAAAACTATTCCTCAACAGTCAAGATAAGGACTATTTAAGTCATTGCTTCTCAAAGTGTCAATTTCACTGCTACAAATGTCCTTTTAGGTGCTCTATTAATTATTAGAGATCAGGGGAAATATATAGTATTTGTCCCTCTAGGACTGGTTTATTCTTCCACTAAGTATGATGTTTTCTAGATTCATCCATTTTGTTGCCCATGACCAGATTTCAATTTTTTACAACTGTGTAGTATTCTTTGGAGCACATATACAATGATTTCTTTATCCACTCTACAATTGATGGGCATATAGGTAAATTCCATGTCTTAGCTGTTGTGAATTGAGCTGCAATAAATATGGGGGTGCAGATAACTCTTTTATTTGCTGATTTCATTTCCCTTGGGTAAATTCCCAGGAATGGGAAGGCTGGGTTGTATGGTAGGTCTATATTCAGATTTCTGAGGTATCTCTAAACTGTCTTCCATGGTGGTTTTACCAGTTTATATCCCCATTAACAGTGAATTAGGGTACCCTTTTCCCATTGTTGTTTGTTGATTTCTGTATGAAAGACATTCTAACTGGAGTGAGGTGAAATCTCATTGTGGGTTTTTTTTATTTTTTTTAACTTTTATTTAATGAATATAAATTTCCAAAGTACAGAATATGGATTACAATGGCTTCCCCCCCATAACGTCCCTCCAACCCACAACCCTCCCCTTATCCACTCCCTCTCCCCTTCCATTCACATCAAGATTCATTTTCGATTCTCTTTATATACAGAAGATCAGTTTAGCATACATTAAGTAAAGATTTCAACAGTTTGCTCCCACACAGTAATCACCCTAGGCTCTTGTCATGAGCTGCCAAGGCTATGGAAGCCCCCTGAGTTCACTGACTCTGATCATTTTTAGACAAGGCCATGGTCAAAGTGAAAGTTCTCTCCTCCCTTCAGAGAAAGATACCTCCTTCTTTGATGACCCATTCTTTCCACTGGGATCTCACTCACAGAGATCTTTCATTTAGTTTTTTTTTTCCCCCAGAGTGTCTTGGCTTTCCATGCCTGAAATACTCTCATGGGCTTTTCAGCCGGATCCGCATGCCTTAAGGGCTGATTCTGAGGCCAGAGTGCTGTTAGGACATTTGCCATTCTATGGGTCTGCTGTGTATCTCACTTCCCATGTTGGATCGTTCTCTCCCTTTTTGATTCTATCAGCTAGTATTTGCAGACACTAGTCTTGTTTATGTGATCCCTTTGGTTCTTAGTCCTATCATTACGATCAATTGTGAACAGAAATTGATCACTGGGACTAGTGAGATGGCATTGGTACTTGCCACCTCGATGGGATTGAATTGGAATCCCCTGGTATGTTTCTAACTTTACCGTTTGGGGTAAGTCAGCTTGAGCATGTCCCGAATTGCACATCTCTTACCTCTCTTATTCCCACTCTTATATTTAACAGCAATCACTTTTCAGTTAAGTTTCAGCACTTAAGAAGAATTGTGTATTGATTACAGTATTCAACCAAAAGTATTAAGTAGAACAAACAAAAAAAAATACTAAGAGGGATAACATATTAAGCTGCTCATCAACAGTCAGGGTGAGGGCTGATCAAGTCACCGTTTCTCATAGTGTTCATTTCACTTTAACAGGTATCCTTTTTGGTGCTCAGTTAGTTGTCACCTATCAAGGAGAACAAGTGGTATTTGTCCCTTTGGGATTGGCTTATTTCACTCAACATAATGTTGTGGTTTTGATTTGCATTCCTCTGATGGCTAGTGATCCTGAACATTTTTTTTTTATGTGTCTGTTGACCATTTGGATTTCCTCTTTTGAAAAATATCTGAGCCAGCACCGTGGCTCACTAGGCTAATCCTCCGCCTTGCAGCACCAGCACACCGGGTTCTAGTCCTGGTCAGGGAGCTGGATTCTGTCCCGGTTGCCCCTCTTCCAGTCCAGCTCTCTGTGTGGCCCGGGAGTGCAGTGGAGGATGGCCCTGCCCCCAATGGGAGACCAGGAGAAGTACCTGGCTCTTGGCTTCGGATCAGCGCGGTGCGCTGGCTGCAGCGTGCTGGCCGCGGTGGCCATTGGAGGGTGAACCAACGGCAAAGGAAGACCTTTCTCTCTGTCTCTCTCTCTCTCACTGTCCACTCTGCCTGTCAAAAAAAAAAAAAAAAGAAAGAAAAGAAAAATATCTGTTCAGTCCTTTGCTCATTTCTTAACTGTGTTGTTTGTTTTGCTGTTGTGGACTTTCTTATTCTCCTTATATAGATGGTTAATACTCCTTTATCCATTTCATAGTTTGCAAATAATTTCTCCCATTCTTTTGGTTGTCTTTTCACTTTCCAGAGTATTTCTTTTGCAATACAGAAACTTCTCAATTTGATGTAATCCCATTTGTGAATTTTGGCTTTAATTGCCTGTGCCTCTGGGGTCATTTCCAAGAACTTGTTACCTGTGCCAATATCTTGCAGGATTTCCCCCAATGTTCTCTAATAATTTGATGGCATCAGGGTTGTAGATTTAGGTCTTTAATCCATTTTGAATGGATTCTTCTATTAAGTGTAACATAGGAGCCCTGATTCATACTTCTGCATATGGATATCCAATTTTCCCAGTACCATTTGTTGAAGAGATTGTCCTTGCTTCAGGGATTGGTTTTAGCTCCTTGATCAAATATAAGTTGATTGTAGATGTTTAGATTGATTTCTGGTGTTTCTATTCTGTTCTATTTGTCTACCTATCTGTTTTTGTACCAGTACCAGACTGTTTTGATTATAATTGCCTTGTAGTATATCTTGAAATCTGATATTGTGATGTCTCTGGCTTTATTATTGTTGCATAAGATTGCTTTAACTATTTGAGGTCTCTTGTGATTCCATATGAATTTCTAGATCTGAGAAGAATGTCTTTGGTATTTTGATAGATATTGCATTGAATTTGTAAATTGCTTTCAGAAGAATGGATATTTTGAGGATATTGATTCTTCCAATCCATGAACATGGAAGATTTTCCATTTTCTTTGTATCTTCTTCTATTTCTTTCTTTAATGTTTCATAGCTCTCATTGTAGAGATCTTTGACATTCTTAGTTAAATTTATTCCAAGTTATTTATTTTTTATTTTTTATTTTATTTTTTTTTATTTTTTGACAGGCAGAGTGGATAGTGAGAGAGAGAGAGAGAGACGGAGAGAAAGGCCTTCCTTTGCCGTTGGTTCACCCTCCAATGATCCAATGGCAGGAGCCAGGTGCTTCTCCTGGTCTCCTGTGCGGGTGCAGGGCCCAAGCACTTGGGCCATCCTCCACTGCACTCCCTGGCCACAGCAGAGAGCTGGCCTGGAAGAGGGGCAACCGGGACAGAATCCGGCACCCCGACCGGGACTAGAACCCGGTGTGCCGGCGCTGCAAGGTGGAGGATTAGCCTAGAGAGCCACGGCACCGGCCCTCCAAGTTATTTGATTTTTTGTAGCTATTGTGCATGGGATTGATCTTAGAAATTCTTTCTCAGCCATGGCATTGTCTGTGTATTTCAAGGCTGTTGACTTTGTCTATTGATTTTATATCCTGCTACTTTACCAAAGTCTTCTATGAGCTCCAATAGTCTCTTGGTTGAATTTTTTTGCCATCCTACATTTAGAATCATAACATCTGCAAATTTGAATAGTTTGACTTCTCTTTGTAATTTGAATCCCTTTGATTTCTTTTTCTTGCCTAATGGCTCTGGCTAAAACTTCCAGCAATATATTGAATAGCCATCATGAGAGTGAACATTCTGGACTGGTTCTGGATCTCAGGGGGAATGTTTCCAACTTTTTCACATTCAATAGAATGCAAGCTGTGGGTTTGTCATAAATTGCCTTGATTGTGTTGAGGAATGTTCTTTCTATACCTAATTTGCTTAGAGTTTTCATCAAGAAAGGATATTATATTTTATCAAATGCTTTCTCTGCATATATTGAGAAAATCATATGGATTTTGTTCTCCAGTTTGTTAATGTGATGTGTCACATTGATTTGTGAATGTTGAACCATACCTGCATACTAGGGATAAATCCCACTTGGTTGGGGTGAATGATCTTTCTGATGTGTTATTGGATTTGATTGGCCAGAGTATTGTTGGGGATTTTTGCATCTATGTTCATCTGGGAAATTGGTCTGTAGTTCTTTTTCTCTGTTGCATTTTTTCCTGGTTTAGGCATTAAGGTGATGCTGGCTTCATAGAAAGAATTTGGGGGGATTCCCTCTTTTTCGATTGTTCTGAATAGTTTGAGAAGAATTGGAGTTAATTCTTCTTTAAATGCCTGGTAGAATTCAGCAGTAAAGCCATCTGGTTCTGGGCTTTCCTTTACTGGGAGGGTCTTTACTGCTGATTTAATTTCCATCCAGATAATGAATCTGTTTAGGTTTTCTGTGTCTTCATGGCTCCATTTAGGCAGTTGTATGTGTCCAGGAATCTATCCATTTCTTCTAGGTTTCTGAGTTTGTTGGCATACAGCTCTTTGTAGTAATTTCCTTTTTTCAAACAGATTTATTTATTTGAAAGATATGAGCTACAGAGAGGCAGAGACCTGCAGAGGAAGAGAAGTCTTCCATGTGTTGCTTCACTCCCCAAATGGCCACAACAACTAGAGCTGCACCAATCCGAAACCAGGAGCCTGAAGCTTCTTCCAGGTCTCCCACACAGGTGCAGGAGCCCAAGGACTTGGTCCATCCTCCACTGATTTCCCAGGCCACAACACAGAGCTGGATCAGAAGTGGAGCAGCTGGGACTTGCACTGGCACCCATATGGGATGCCCGCATTTCAGGTGGCAGCCTCACCTACTAAGTGATAGAGCCAGCCCCTGTAGTCATTTCTGATGATTCTTTTTATTTCTGCGATGTCTGTTGTTACATTTCCTTTTTCATCTCTAATTGTATTGATTTGGGTCTCTTCTCTTCTTTTTTTGGTTAGTTGGGCCAATAGTGTTTCAATTTTGACCCATTGACTCTTCTAAACAAAGAATACCAAATAAATTTTTAAAATATAGATTTATTGAATTGAAAGGCAGAGTTGCAGAGAGGCAGAGCCTGAGAAAGAGAGAGGGGGTGGGTCTTTCATCCTCTGGTTCACTCCCCAGTTGGCCACAATGGCCAGAGGTATGCCAGTCCAAAACCAGGAGCCAGGAGCCTCCTCCAGGTCTCCCACATGGGTGCAGGGGCCCAAGGACTTGGGCCATCTTCTACTGCTTTCCCAGGTCATAACAGAGAACTGGATCACAAGTGGAGCAGTCAGGACTTGAACCTGTGGCCATATAGGATGCCGGCACTGCAGGCAAAGGCTTTACCCAAAATGCCACAGTGCTTGTCCCCAGATAAAATTTTTTAAAGCTTCTCTGGTGCTCTGATATCAGAATCTGGCTATTATGTTAATATAAGAACTGATGATTTGATAAGTATTTCAAAGAGTGATTGATTAATGAGATGGGCATGTAGTGCAGCAGTTAAACCCCTGCTTGGGATGCCCTCATCTTGTATTTCTAGTATTAGCATGCCTGGTTCTAGCACCAGCTGCTTTGCTTCCTGTTCAGTTTCCTGCTAATGTACACCTAGAGAGGCTGCTGATGACACCTTGGGCACCTGCCACCAGCTATGAAAGACTCAAATTGTGTTCCAGTTACTTGGCTTCAGTCTTGCTGGGCTGTGGCTGCTGCAGGGATTTGAAGACTAAACCAATAGATAGGAGATATTCTGTCTCTCTCTCGCTCGCTCGCTCTCGCTCTCCCTCCCTTCCTCCCTCCCCCCTCCTCCCTCCACTTCCCTTCTTTCAAATACATAATTTTATTTTAAAATATATAAAATACATGTTATATTTAAAACAAAAACAGTGATCACTTCCCAGAACATATAGAGATCATCATGACACACACTTGAATCTACAACAAGAGCAACCAGTCTACTGAGCAATCTCAACTCACAGGTCTTGAGTGTGAAATACTGTTGAATTTGCCTTCCATACTAGTTAAGAACACTAAAGCGATCCCATAATTTCCCTATCCAGATATTCAAAGTTCAGCCTGGATTAACATAAAACTCCCATATCGTGACTGAGTTGAAGTATTCATCTCTCACATTGCCAGCATAGCTCTGGGCAACTGTGAGAGCATGTGGGTCACCAACAATTCACCCCAAAACCTTAGAGACACTATCCTGTGGCCTGGACACTACCAGGAAAATGTAAGCCTGTCTCTTTCCTATAGTCCCTCAACCCATAGGGAAATTTCTACCTCTTTTCTACACCTTAGTCACTTCTTTCTGTTAAACACTCCTCTCTAGTCCTCTTTCCTCTTGTTCAGGTGGCCCACATGCACCTTCCACATTGGCTGATTGTACCCATAGGCAGTAAGAAAAGAGTTCTTTCATTTTATTTAAATGTTTCCTGATAGCTGTGTTTCTTAGATATCATGGATCCTCCAAACATCCATATTTTAACATGACACATTTTTATGGATAAACAATCACACAAGCCATATATTTTTTATTAACAATAACTATACATACTTACAGGCAATGTGCAGCATTTCAATATTTCTTTCCTACAATATGCATCTCTAGAAAAGTCTGATCATGTATCTAAAATAATTATATTTTGTTCAGTAATCAAACTCAATCAAATGAATTCTGTGTGAACTACTTTTATTCCCACGATGAGAAACGTGTGTCACATCCTCTGTAAATTTGCATATTTTTCCATAAACCTAAAACCAATCAATTTTGAAGAGTTATGATAATATAAAGAATCGGAGGCAATTACAGTCTTTTAAACAGGGATTCTAAATGCATTTCACTGCTGGTATTCATGTAGTAAAATAGTCAAAACTTCTTTAACCCTTTTCATGACATCTCAATTACACTGTAATGATTAAGACTCAGGACATTTCTTGGGATTAATGACTGGCTGGGAAAGGAGATGGCCTGAGGTGAAGCCAAGGGCCATTAATTCCCTCTGGTCATTAATCCCCTAGGAAATGCCTTAGGTCTGGTGTGATATTAGCATTATAAGCTGCAAATATACTGTTGAATTTCCTGAGTGGTTTTTAAATAGTTTATTAAGATATCATATTTTAGGCCGGCGCTGCAGCTCACTAGGCTAATCCTCCGCCTTGCGGCACCGGCACACCGGGTTCTAGTCCCAGTCGGGGCACCGGATTCTGTCCAGGTTTCCCCTCTTCCAGTCCAGCTCTCTGCTGTGGCCCAGGAGTGCAGTGGAGGATGGCCCAAGTACTTGGGCCCTGCACCCGCACAGGAGACCAGGAGAAGCACCTGGCTCCCAGCTTCGGATCAGCGCAGTGTGCCAGCCGCAGTGCGCTGGCCGCAGCGGCCATTGGAGGGTAAACCAACGGCAAAGGAAGACCTTTCTCTCTGTCTCTCTCTCTCACTGTCCACTCTGCCTGTCAAAATTAAAAAAAAGATGTCATATTTTAATATCTACCCTATATATCCAACATTTCTAGCTTTCCAGTCCTGGTTTTCCATCCCATGTTGTTGATTGTGATGATATTATATAAAAAGTAGTTTCATTGGTCATGTCACACATTGGTCATATCACGTATATCACACATATCACACAGTCACAACGTTTTGAATTTGTTTTAAGTACTGACATCCCAAATGGCCAGTTGTCCTTGTGATATTATTTGCTAGTGAAAATTTGGAACATGACAATGAATGGCATTTATTCAGGTATATGTGTTTTGTAGCATCATCTAAATTCACAAAAAGTATTGAGCTGTACCCCTAACTTTCTATGATGTCTAATGCATGTAAATCTGCCCTTAGTCTCTAAACAGAATATTCATACTTGCAGTTTTTGTTAGAAAATAATCAAAAGTCAGTGTTAAAAACAATATATATGGGAACTATCTGAGATATGTATGTATATGTCATCTATCCCTCCAGACACTCAAATTTATTTTTAAATTAATGGGCCACCTTTTAAGATTTATTTATTTCCTATTTGAAAGGCAGAACAACTGAGAGAGAGAGAGAGAGAGAGAGAGAGAGAGAGAGAGAGAGAGATCTTCCATTTGCTGGTTCACTCTTCCACCTGCTGGTTGCAACAGCCAGGGCTGGGCCAGGCTGAAGCCAAGAGTTAGGCACTACATCCAGAAGTCCTATATGGGTTGCAGGGACCCAAGCAGTTAGGTAATCCTTCTCTGCCCTTACAAAAAAATTAGCAGAAATATGCATTGGAATCAAAGAGCAGCCTGTACTTGCACCGGCACTGCAACATGGGATGTAAGGGTTGCAGGTGGCAGCTTACTCCTCTGCACCACAATACTGATCCCAGTAGGCCATCTTTTTCTTAAATAAAGGGTTTGGAATGGAAATGCTTCTGCTGAACTGTGCTTTGGGGTTATGTCTATATTAAATGTGAAAGTTTATTTATTAGAAAATCTAATAGAACATACCGTTTTTACCACAAACATGATGTTATAACATATATAACATTACAATGTCCTCTCTTGAGGGCCAGGAGAGAAAGTTCTTTGAAATAGCTGAGGTTAAGCTAAGAAACTGGTTTCTTTTTAGCACGTAAGCACTTTGAAACTGTCAATGAATCTCATTTCACTTGCTTGGCTGCACAGAAGCACAAAATGAAATTTACAAGGGAACTCTGGCGAAATTCTTAGAGCAAGTATTTTCTGTACAGTCTAAACTATGAGTTTGTTTTCCTTTTCCCTACCTGATTTATCTTCCTCACTTATTCACCATCAAGTTCAGAATATGTGTCTTTGCCAGCTTCTGCTAATTCTGTTTGGGAAAAAGAGGAATGTAAGGAGCCAATTAATAGCTTCATTGAGCAACACGCCTTTCCCTCATTCCCAATCCAGTGCTCACGTCTCTTCGTGCCTCGCATGTAGTCATGTCTTCCTGTTACCTAGATTTAGATGCCCACCTCCTGGAGGACATTTGCCAAGACAAATCAGATAGGAGCCCCCAGTCTCTCAAACCTGAAACTAAAACTCTCATGGCTCTTCTTCAGTTTGGTTGTCAACACTATTATATACATATTCATGACCCCTACCAAAATTTCACGTAACCTTCAGATAAATATGTTACCTAAAGTTTTCCACTCACAATAGCCATCTACTTAGATTGTGACTCTTCAACTACTTGATAACATTTAAACATCAAGTAGAGGTAGTTGCTTTAAAATATTTATTTGAAAGTCAGAGTAACAGAGAGAGGAGAGACACACATGCACACAGAGAGATCATCCATCCACTGATTCACTCCCAGATGGCCAGCACAAGGCCAGGCTGAAGCCATGAGCCAGGAGCTTCTTTTAGGTCTCACACATAGCTGGCAGGGGTTCAAACACTTGGGCCATATTCCACTGCTTTTTCTAGGCCATTAGCAGGGAGCTGGGTTGGATGTGGAGTTGTTGTGACACAAACCAGCACCAGTATGGAATGCCGGCATTGCAGGTGGTGTTTTTACACACTATGCCACAATGCCACCCCGAGGTAGTTGCTTTTTTATTTATACTTTGATTAAAACATCAATGGAAATGATTCCTAATGGAAAAAAAGGGATGGTAGAAAAAATAAGGTTAGAGACTATGAGATCTCTATCAACACAACAATCCATTCAGAGGCAACATGTAGGATCACCTTACAAGGAGAAATACTATGTAAAGAATCAAAGGAATATCTGTCCATCTGTCTATGTGTCTACAAACCCACTTATCTTTCACTGACTATGTATTGATTGGCATGAAATACTTGACATGATTGAAGGTCCAAACAAGAACTGCTATGTGGGCTTATCAATATGAGCTGGAAAATGATAACACAAGGTCCATATTCTGTCCTCAGATCAATGTGTGTGTGTGTTTCTGAAGCACATGGTATATTCTGTGTCTGTCTGGCAGAAACATTTGTGCTTAAAATACAGCCTGACAGTTCTCTGCCATCTTGCAAAACAGTGTGGCTTATTTAGAACAAATCTGTTATGACTGACCACAGAAAGATGCATGTGTGTTTCTGAGCCTCTCCCTATGAATAGGCAAAAGGACCATCTGGGCACGTGGCATTTACACATCTTTGAGCAAAGTTAGCATTCTGCTTCCAGTAAAATCCATCTCTCAGGGACTCTGTGGGTTTGTGATGCTTCCTGCAGAATGGAGGAGGAAAACAAATGCACTTCAGTAAAACAGAAGTATCTTTTTTTTCATCTGTCATAGCCACAGTTTGATAGTATCTGTATTTCATTTTCACTTCGGAATATCACAAGAGAGAGAAATGGCAGGAAGCAAGTTGCTTCCACATGGTTGTGAAAGGGAGTTGTTATATTTGGTTGCTCTCTGTGGCACATCTCTGAGAAATTAAAATACACACACACACACACACACACACACCCTGATGGTGGAAACAATGTTCTCATCTTTTGCTAAGGAGAATAATTTGTTATAATAATAGAATGATCACAATGATACTCTCATCTTTGTCTAACTTTATTAAAAACCTCATTTGACTTATGACAAAATACTACCCTGATATGTTTATTTTAAAATATGTATTTTATCAAGCAAGGTAGAGTGATCAGAGAAGACATGAATAAAGATAGATTAATTATCTTATAATTGAACATTATGAAACTACAAAAATGATTTATAAATAATAAAGAATTCAAAGTACTTGGCTTAATCATAGAGCAACATAATTTTTTAAAAGTCACCAGAATTTATATAACCAATTTATTGAGCACAACTAAAAGTAATCATTTTTCACTCAGAATATTGTTTATTTTCTATTTTTAAAATAACCTTTATAACAAATTGTTTATTATTTTCATTATTCCTAGTGGAAATGTCTTTCATCTTTTTAAAAGAGATATTTATTTATTGAAAGGCAGAGAGACAGACAGAAACAGAAAGATCTATCATCCACTAGTTCAATCCTCAAATGCCTGCAACAACTGAAATGGATCAGGTTTATACCAGGATCTATAAGCTGAATCTCCCACTCGGATGGTAGGGATCCAACTACTTGAGCTATCACCTTCTACCTCGCAGGGTGCACATTAGCAGGATCTAGATTTGAAAACAGAGCCAGGACTGGAACACTGGTTCTATTAAATGGGATGTCAGCATACCCTCCAGCACTTCAACTGCTGCATCAAACACCTGTCCCCTCTCATCCCTGAATAATGACTTGATTTAGGAAGCATCCAAACTTAGGCAAATATTACTAATAAAAAGGATGATCAACAAGGATCTAAGCTTTTTGGTCCAAGGAAATATATGACTATAAAACAATGAGGATGATCTCAAATGTCCTTTTAACTATAAAATACCATAGACATATTCATTTAAAAGGACAGTCACGTGTTGTCATGTATGATTGATTTAAAAACTTACCATTTCCATCATTTTCTAGCCACATAGTTTATTTAAGTTTTAGTTGTTTGCTTTCCGTCAGGTGAATACTGGATAAGCTAAACTGTTGCCAGACCTTATACCTTTTTTCTTTATTTTCTTTATTTGTTTACTTATTTATTTATTTATTAAGGAATACAAATTTCATAAGTACAACTTTAGGAATATAGTGACTCTTCCCACCATACTCGCCCTCCTACCCCTCCTCCTCTTCCCTCTCCCCTTCCCAGTACCATTCTCCATTAAGATTCATTTTCAGTTAACTTTGTACACAGAAAACCAACTCTATACCAAGAAAGATTTCAACAATTTCACACACACACACACACACACACACACACAAACTGTTTGAGAGCTGGTTTTGCAGTTAACTTTCATAATACAATTCATTGAGGACAAAGGTCCTGCATGGGGAGTTAGTCCACAGTGATTCCTGTTGTTAATTTAACAATTAATACTCATGTATGATGTCATTAATGACCTGAGGCTCTTGACATGAGCTGCCTAGGCTATGGAAGCCTTTTAATTCATAGATTCTGTCAGTATTTAGACAAAGCCATAAGCAAGTGCAAGTTCTCGCTTCCCTTCAAAGAAAAGTACAACTTTCTCTGATGGCCACTTCTTTCTGCTGGGGGTCTCACTCACTGATATTCTTCATGTAGAACATTTCTTGCTACAGTGTCTTGGCTTTACATGCTTTAAATGCTCTTGTTGGCTTTTCAGCTAGACCAAGAAGCCTTAAGGGCTGATTCTAAGGTCAGAGTGTTACTTAAAGTTATTGTCATTCTGTGAGTCTGCTGTGTGGACTGTTTCCCATGTTGGAGCATTCTCTCCTTTTCAATTCTATCTATTATTATTACCAGATAATTGATCCTATTTATATGATCACTTTAACACTTAATCCTATTTATATTTTCACTTTAACACTTCATTTGATCAGTTTAAAAACATGTCATGGGACCCCAAATCCCATTAAGCTGGGTGGTAAAAATGACATCTAAAGTGTTAAACAGACCTTACGTCTTTTAATTTAAAATAATTCCCTTACTCTCTTCTTCTCTGTTTCTGGTAGTCCCTGGAATGCTGTAAATCAGAGGTCAGCAATTTTAAGGTCCAGATAGTAAATATTTAGCCTTTGTGTAATAACATGGGGGTCTTATATTTATTTAACAAAAAAGAAAACCCCTGTTCATCCTGTCCTGTTTGTTCTAGGTGGATACCCCATGCAGTCAATACACTTTGGGGTCATTTTCTATCTAAAGAAGAATTTTTCAGGGCACTGATGGATTGAGGCCAATCGTGAGGGAAGTAGCTGGAAGTGGGTTAGGTGGGTGCCATGGACCATTTCTCTCTGCCTCAGTGACACCACTTCCAGTGTGGCCATGTCAACCTGAGCAGCTGCCTAGAAGTGAGGTGTTTTTCCAGACTGAGACTCTAGCATTTGCTTGCCATGAGTTGCCAACAAAAGATTTTTCCAATGTGTAAATGGCAACCAGCACTGACCCTAGAAATGGCAAGATGTGACTGGGTGGCAGTTGTGGATATGGAGTGGAAATCAGGAAAGAGCTTTCTTCTCCAGCACCACCCATCAGTCCTTGGTCTCCACAACTTTTGGTGCCAGCTCCCTGGAGTGGACCCACAGACAGAACAACAGGCAGTGGTCAAGATCTGGCCTTCCCATGATTTGCCAACTGCTAATCTAATTCTCACTTGTCTAGAAAGTCGGTATGGCTCCCCTATGTTCTCTATTTCACTAAGTCTCATAAAGAGATCATCTCTCAGAGATATAATCTTTCCCCTGACAAATAGACAATAGTTAGAAAAAGATCATGCAACCATCTTTAGGAACTGGCTTTGGGACTCAGTTGCTATTTCTTACAATAACCTGTTTTTAGGTGCATAATTCAGCAGAGAAATAAAAAGGTCAATTCCTTTCATGAGTAACAGAATCTGAGTGGATTCTGAGGTGGCTCTATATTCTTTTCCTAGGGGCTAAATAGCACTGTGGTATACAGCAAGGATAAGTAAACCATAGCCCGTGGGCCAAAATCAAACCCTCACATTTCCTATTTTAGTATGACCCACAAGCTAAAAATGTTTTTGTACATTTTAAAATACGGGAGAAAAATCAAAGGAAGAATACTATTTTGTGGCAAATGAAAATTATATGAAATCCAAATTTAGTGTCCATAAATAAATTACTAGAACGCAGTTATACTCATGTATTTACATATTATCTATGGCTACTTTGGGGTAAACATCAGAGTTTAATCATTCTGACAGACACCGTATGGCCTTCAAGGCCCAGAATATTTACTAGCTGGCCTTTTACAAAAGCAACTTAGAAAATATGCTCTAAAATGAGGCTGTACTCAAACCCCTCCTTAACATTTTTGATATTTGTGTCCTCTTGGACAATTTGCTTAACAGTTCCTTGCATCAGTTGCTTCTTTTATACAGCAAGGATAAGCTAACATCTTTTTCAAAGACTGATGTGAGTAATAAATGTTGTTCATCTATATAAGCAACTTGTACCAGGGCCTAGACATAGCAAGCATTTAATCAATGTGAAATACTTTCATTGTGTTTTTTCTCAAGTTGGATTTTATTTGTGCAAAATGCATAATAAAATCAATATGGTCTTATCACCTCTTTGAAACAACCTGATGGCAAAGATTGTAAATTTTCATAGGGAATGCTTTTGTTTTATGTATTTAATATGAAACGCTTAATTGGCTCCATGTGCTGTGTGCAGGGAATGGAAACCATGCCACTTTCTAAAACCTATCAGGTGGGGCCAGTGCTGTGCTGTAATGGGTAGGGCCAATGCCTGCTGTGCTAATATCCCATTTGGGTGCTAGTTTGAGTCCCAGCTGCTCCACTTCTGATCTTGCTCTCTGCTATGGCCTAGGAAAACAATAATGGATGGCCCAAGTTCTTGGGCCCCTGCACCCACATGGGTGATCCAGAAAGAAGCTTCTGCCTTCTGGCTTTGGATCAGCACAGCTCCAGCCATTGTAGCCACTTGGGGAGTGAAGCAGCAGATGGAAGATGTCTCTGTCTCTGCCTCTCCTTCTCTCTCTGTGTAACTCTGACTTTCAAACAAATAAATAAATCTTTAAAATAAAACCTATCAGTCCACTGAGGGGACAACTCATGAAATAGAAGCATCCTTAGAAAGATTATATCCTATAATAAAGTAATTAGAAAACACACAATTTTTTCCTATTTCAATGGTGATTCGATGTAGTCTCTTTATGTATGGCTAGAACAAACTTCCCCCTTAGGATCTGCTAGTCTTTTCCTTAACAACATGCTTGCTTCCTATAACCTAATTTCATCTGTCCTACCAATGGGACAGAATACTGACTGGATGATGAATGGTAAATTAGCCTTCTTTTCTTCTCGATGAAATCATTTACCAAGGTAAAACCAGTTCCCAATAGAAAACATTGTCAGTACATAAATTCCAAAACTCTGGAAAACATTATGCTGAGTGAATTAAGCCAGTCCCAAAGGGACAAATATCATATGTTCTCCCTGATCGGCGACAACTAACTGAGCAAAAGGGGAAACCTGTTGAAGTGAAATGGACACTATGAGAAACAGTGACTTGATCAGCTCTTGTCCTGACTGTTGATGTACAATGTAATACTTTATCAATTTTAGTATTTTTTCTTTGTTTTGTTCTAGTACTATTGGTTGAACTCTGTAATTAACACACAATTATTCTTAGGTGTTTAAATTTTAACTGAAAAGTGATTGCTGTTAAATATAACAGTGGGAATAAGAGAGGGAGGAGATGTACAATTTGGGACATGCTCAATCAGACTTGCTCCAAATGGTGGAGTTAGAATCATGCCAGGGGATCCCAATACAATCCCATCAAAGTGGCATGTACCAATGCCATCTCACTAGTCCAAGTGATCAATTTCAGTTCACAATTGATCACACCAATAGGTCTAACAGTCTAAGGGATCACACAAACAAGACTAGTGTCTGCTAATACTAACTGATAGAATCAAAAAGGGAGAGAACGATCCTTCATGGGAAGTGGGATACACAGCAGACTCATAGAATGGCAGATGTCCTAAATAGCACTCTGGCCTCAGAATCAGCCCTTAAGTCATTCAGATATGGCTGAAGAGCCCATGAGAGTATTTTAGGCATGGAAAGCCAAGACACCCTGGAAAAAAAAAAAAAAAAAGAAGACCTAAATGAGAGATCTCTGTGAGATCCCAGTGGAAAGAACAGGGCCACCAAAGAAGGAGGTACCTTTCTCTGAAGGGAGGAGAGAACTTCCACTTTGACTATGACCCTGTTGGAATAAGATTGAAGTTGGTGAACTCAAAAGGCTTCCATAGCCTTGGCAACTCATGACTAGAGCCTAGGGAGATTACTGACACCATAAACTTGAGTGTCAAATTGTTAAGTCAACAACAGGAGTCACTGTGTACTTACTTCTCATGTGGGATCTGTCCTTAGTGTGTTGTCCAATGTGAAGTAATGCTATAACTAGTACTGAAACAGTATTTACACTTTGTGTTTCTGTGTGGGTGCAAACTGATGAAATCTTTACTTAATATAAACTAAATCGATCTTCTGTATATAAAGATAATTGAAAATGAATCTTGATGTGAATGGAATGGGAGAGGGAGCGGGAGATGGGAGGGGTGTGAGTGGTAGGGAAATTATGGGGGAGGGGGAAGCCATTGTAATCCATTAACTGTACTTTGGAAATTTATATTTACTAAATAAAAAATAAATTAAAAAAATAAAATTCCAAAACTCGTAATCAAAGAGTCTGGTTTGACCTTAAATTTGGCAACTATAGACTTCCCCAGTAACAGAACATCATAATTTCATTAATTCCACAAAATTTTTTGCATATAATTAGAATCCAGGGCTGTAAGCAAACTGGAAAGTCAATATTCCCATGGAACTTGCATTCTTGGGATTCAAGAATACTAATCAATGATTCTCACTTACTCTTTCAAAGTTCTTTCTTCCAGTACATTCTGCTAAGAATTGCAGACCAACTTTCCCAATTTTGTTAATGTGATTTCATGTCCAAAAGGCTTTGTCTCTCACTGTGCACTAGATCAAGAGCAAACTTTTATCATAGCATCTACAGCCCTCCATGATCTGACTCAATTTTATCTCTCATTAGTTTTCACTTCTTACTGGTTTCTACACTTTCACTCTTAAACTGTCTTTCAGTCAGCCTCACCTTTATTTCCTCTTTGCTTCTCTTTCACTGAGTCACAAAAAGGACTACTTCAAAAAGAAATCAAAGTTGGCTCATATCTAAGTTTTGAATGTTGACTATGTGTGTAAAGCATAAATGGGATTTTATTGTTTCCTGAGATACATTTTTTGTCCCCTCTGCTGCATGGTGCCTGATTGTAACTTTGGTACTATCAGACTAAATTTCAGTCAAATGCTTTACACTTAGTCACCAAACTGTTTCTGCCACACCTAACATATTTTCAAAGCTATTTTCAAAGCATCTTTGTCTTCCCTTGTTTAACTTGATAATCATGATTCCGATGGACCATTTATCTGTAAGCCAAACTCTAATTGTATCACAGTCATAAAATTTACTGGAGATGTTCAATTGCCAAATCTGCCAGAATTCAGAAGTTTCATGAAGACAAGGGCTATGAATCAGTCTCTACATGTCAATTGTGCTATCTTCAGTAGAAAATAATACATTAATATTTTATTACATTAATGAATTCTACTTTCTGTGTAAAAATGTTTATGTTCCTCCCTCAATTTTTAGTTAATCAAATACTTACTTAATACCTAATCTGTGTCAAGCAAGTACTGTGCTAATCTATATAAACACAAAAATAAAAATAGATCAAAATTGATTTTAACTCAATAAATATTTATAAAGCTTCTGAGATTTTAAATATTCCCTCTCTCATTTTCAATTTGCTTTGAACCTATGTAATAATGCTAAACAGAGTGTTCAAGAAAATTATTTAAAATATATGTATCATTCCACCCACAGTACTCAAAGCATTTGGAAGTCAGGAGTCAGTCTCTTAGTCTCTTTCATCTTTGAATCACCTACAATTCTTAGGCAGTACTTTGTACATAGTCAAGACTAAACAGAAGCTTATCTATTGGAATGAATTTAGGCAACAAAAATCATTAACACATGCACAACCCTATATCACGAATGTGTCATGCCACTTAACCAATCTAAGAATCACATATACAACTTCAGCCTAGATTTTCCACCCCTGTTGTTAGTTTACTTAAAGAATAACAACTTTGCCTTCAAAAGTCAAGTTCCCATACTTGGGTTATTCTTGTCTGTGGATGAACCATTGCTCACAGTACACAACATATAATTCTCCATTACTGCATCCCCAGGACGAACTTTATTGGAAGGTAATTCCAGAGAGGAGTGTTCACATCTCACTCTTCACCATTTTGGTTATAGCTTATCTTCTTCCTAATTCATTCACCCAGTAATGATTTATAGAACAGACCTTAACTCAGTCATATTGATCTGCCTCTTGTGGTTATTATGATGGAGTCAAATTTTACTGCATTTTCAAGATTAAGATTCTATGTAGCCCTATCAAGTTTCCAAGTAATACTTTCACTGACTTTTGATTCAGTGTAATTTCCTCTTTTTACAGCAATGGTCTTACATGTTTAAAAGAGAAATAGAATGTCTAGGGAGTGACATTTTAAGTAAATGAAGGCCCTTATTAGAAATAAAAACAATTGTGTCAGTCTAACTTGATACATGGGTTGCACTTCTGGATGTGACCATAATTCATTTTTTAAAAAGAATGACTTTATATTAGTGTGTCCTGGCATTTACAAAGAAGTCAGGTGGTAGATATGAATTTGCATATAAACAAAATTTAACACAGAGTGAAGCATGTTTCATTGTAACTTTTTTTAATGAACTACATTCAACTTTTAGTTTGGTAAAAATATCTTTCCAGACCTTCATATCCCCAGGGGAGGTAATCATTCTAACAAGGATACTCCTTATCCTCTCCTGAGGTGGTAGAGGTGATTAGAAGGGACTTTTTCCTATTTCTCAATTGCTTCCCTTAAAATATATATACATTCGTACAACTGTTCTCATTAACCTCAAAGATTTGTCCCTCCACATTTCAACGGTTATACCCTCCACTTGCACTCTTATTCCCATTCTTTTTGATCAGTTTCCTCCCTTTCAACTTTCCCATTTCTGCCTTTCTGCCTGTCTTCAGCTCTCCCTATCTGATGAAATCCCCTAATTTTGCTTACAAATTTATGTATTAAATCCATTTTTCAACAAATTTTCTCTTATATTTTATTTAACCTCATAGGCATGTCCTGTTTCTTAGTTTCTTTTCACTGTCAGATTCTGCAACAAACTAAACCATCTTCATCTTTACTACATTCTTTATTTGAACTAGTACTCAAACAGTATTTTTCACTTTGTGTTTCTATGTAGATGCAAACTGTTGAAATATTTACTTAATATATGCTAAACTGATCTTCTGTATATAAAGAGAATTGAAAATGGAAAAAAAAAAAAAAGAGATTTATTTGAAAGCCAAAGTGACAGAGAGGGAAAGACAGAAATCTTCTATCCACTGATTCACTCCCAAGTACTCCTAACAGCTAAGGTTAGACCAGGTTGAAGCCAGAAACCAGGAAGTCCATCTGGGTCTCCCATCTAGGTATCAAGAAGCCAAGTACTTGAGCCATCATCCATTGCCTCCCACGTGCATGAGCAGGAAACTGAACCAAAAGCATGGAGTAGTCAGGACTTGAACTGGCACTCAGATAGGGTAGATAGGGCAGATAGGGCATGCAGACATCTCAAGTGGCCATTTAACCAAAATGCCTATCTTTCCTATTTCTCTCTTAATCTTATTTATAAACATCTGATCTTTATTGTGCTCTAAAAATTCCACTTGGCTCTCTCTTTCTCTCTCGCCTCTCTCACTCGCTCTCTCTGACTTTCAAATAAATGGATACATCTTAGAAAAGAAAAGAAACTCACTCTTGAAGAGTCTATGATCTTGATGATTTTTAGTAACCAAATTCAAATCACTTATCAGACTTTGTCACCTCCATATTTTTGGAATGTCTGGAAGACTTGGTTATAACCAATATTTCTTTTCCTGTCTGTTATCCCATATCTGATTATATTTTATATCTTTTAGTTACATTTCTTCTTATATAGTCCCTAGAAAGAACGTATCTTCTACCCTTTGCTATGTACTCTCACATTTTCCTACTTGTGATTTTCAACTATTTTCCCATTCTTTAATTATTATGTTTATCCTGTTAATGTAAAAAAATGGGTTCTTTAAGAAATGAATATTGTTAATTTTTTCTTTTTCTTTGATTTTTTTTCTGTTTTTTGTTTTTACTGCCAAATCTGAGAAAGAACTTTATTGAGTTTCTGCCTTGCCTTTGAAAGGAATGGGGAATAAAGGAACTTTCATGTTTCAGGTTCACAAAAGAGAATTGGGTGAAGGAAAGAGCCTACAGAACAGGTGAACTACGTGTCTCAGGCTCTGAATCAAGCAGCACCACCACCCAGACCACCCTCAGCAGAATTACATCCGGGAGGGTATTTCTGAGTGTGTATGTGTTGTGAATAACAAGGTTCTAGAGCAACATCACATAATGAAAGAAGCAAAAGAAGGGCCTAGTCCCTCCTCAATTTTCCATCCCTAAATAAGTTCAGGATTCTTTTAAAACCGTATTGGGAAGGGGTGGAGGGAGGTGAGGATAGGGAGTTAGGGAACATTCAATATTAACTAAAGTTGAATTTTCTGACAGCCAGAGCCAGAGAGGTAAGAAATCAGAGAAGATTAAATTTCATTTAGAGAGATAAATATGTTGAATCTCAGGGCAACATTAATACTCCAAATTTATATCATCTGCTTCAACCTCACTCCTGAATTTCAGTTCTGATTGCAGATTCTACATTTTTTCCTCAAATGTTGCATGATGACCTCGAAACCAATTTATCTTATAGTAGGGTTAAATTTTAGGTTATAAATAACACCGGGAAGAACGTGCCTATGATCATGTCTTTCTTTTAGATTATTTCCATAAGATAAATTCCCAGAAGTAAGCTCAATAGGTCAGGATCAGAGTCAGAAGGTGGACAAGAATTCAATAGGGGACTTGCTCAGGCAAGATGAATTGTTTATTGTATATGGAAAACTAAAATGAATATCAAAGAAGCTTAGGATAGAAATCTATCTATGTTGCTCTCTCTTCTGTTTTTAAATGTACACTCTTTCAAAACATCAGCCAGTCTCTTGGTCCTGTTAGCACTGCATCTCAGACTCAAGGTTTCTTGGCCTACTGAGCTGTGGGGACTGCTGTTCTTGGATTGTTGGATGTTTAGCAGCATTCCAGGCCTCTCTCTACTTGATGCTAGTAGGAAGCATCCCTCTTCCTAGTTGTTGGAATCAAAATGTCTCCAGACATTGCAAAATACCCCTTGAGAGGTGAGCCACTACATTACATTACAAGTTTCCTTTTAGATGGTTGTTTTGATACCAAAGGTGCCTTGGCACAGCTATTTTATCTAGTATGGCATTTTGTATGCTGCAAGAAAAGCTCTGTATTAAAATCTTGTATTTTGAACTAGCATTGATGTCAGATCTTCTCCTGGCCTGGAACTTCTTTAGAAACCTTATTATGTAATCTCATCCACCACTGAATCTCACCTCCTCAAACATGAAGTAATGCCCAGGTACAGGATTGAGGAATAAAACATTTGTTGTTTATTACCTACATAAACAAGGTTGTAAGATGCAACCTTATCAAAACATTCTGGTTTGAGGCAAGTGTTTGGCTCAGTCGTTAGGATGCTGCTAGGGAGTCCCTTATCCTACATCAGAGTGTCTGTGTTTGAGTCCTAGCTCCACTCCTGGTTTACTGAATTGTCCTCTCTCTGTCTCTCCCACTTTTTTCCATCTTTGTTTTGCCTCACCCATCTCTTTCCATTAGACTATTTCAGATGCCTATTTTTCTTAGATATGCTGGGTAGCAAAAGTGAGTTATATAGGTTAATCATTGGCTAAAGGCACTTGAAAAATAGCTGACAATTCAGCACCATGGTTAGTTAGCCTGTGCAGGAACTCCTGAGACTGGAAGGACGGCTAGAAAATCTCTCTAAGGATCCAGAAGGGTTATATGTTAGGAAACATTTTAAGTTCAAAGATCAACAGACCCAAAGTGTTCAGAGGAACAAGAAACACCCAACTTGGAATAAAATTCAGAGCAGGAATAACCTATAACCACAGATAATGATTTAAATTCTAACCCCATGAAAGCCACTTTGTTTCTGTTTTATTTCCCTAAGGATAAGAACTTAAATTACTTGGGTAAAACTGGATTTGGTACAAGGGATCCTGGACTCTCCTCCAGTTCTGCTGCAGATTTTTCTCAACTGCATAATGCTTGAGCATTGATTCCCCTCTCAGATGGGCAGTATGAAAATCACCATCATTATCATTAAAGGAAGGGAGGCACCTAGAAAGAAGTCAACCCATAAATATAACAGCTTAAATGCTAACCAGCTTTGTGGAGTTTGTTTGAGATGAATGACTATTTTCAGATTGCATTTCAGCCATTTATATTAAAATGCTATATCAGTGCAAAATAACAGAGTTCTGTAAGCTGCCACCCAGCTGCTCATTTCCCTGTCAGAAGCTGTTTCTTTTCCAAGGTAATCTGGTAAGAGGCAACTTGCCACCTTAAAGAATATTGGTGAATGTCAAAAGAAAGACAACACACACACACACACACACAAACTTGCACACATACACACACATACTTGATTGCTGAAAAAAAATGCAAGTTGATGTAAAAGTCAGTGTAAAAGTACTGAATTAAACTGTAGAAGATTAAAAATTGTAAAGGTCTTGAAAATGATTTTCATTGAATTTTTATCAACAGTAATGGTTTGATTCCAAGGAAGTGTAACATTATCAACAAAACAGGGACCTGAGTTTGCCCATCTTGGAATGAATACCTGGCACCTATAACAGGGTCACGAATGCAAGAGGTATCCTGTACACATTCATTATATTGAATACCACCTAATCATTCACAAACAGATCACCTACAAGGCTTTTTTATTTGAATACTTATTCTTGCAGCTCTCTATGCCTGATGACAATTCAACTATCTCTTTGCCCTCTTCAACAAGAAGTCCTTATCTTCTCCCCAAGAGAGTTTCTTTCTTAGATGCTTCTAATTCCACTGCAAATCCATTTACCCAAATAATCAGCAACAAAGCCTTGGTTGACTGATATTTCATAGTCATTTGGCTTGTTTTTTTCCTCCTCCATTTTCACTCCTCCATTTGTTCCTGGTGGCGCATTTCTAGCACAGCACATTCTAACTAAGGTGTGGTGTAAAGGAAGTTCGAAGGCCTGACCACTGATGACTAGCTGTGAGTTTTGGAAAGAAATCTCTCCATTTTCTTGATACCTCAGTTCTTTTCTATAAAGCGAAGATGCTGCCCCAGATCCATGTGGTACAGACAATAGGTGGCAACCTGTTAAGAAATTGGAAAATTTATTTTTCTCACCAGTATTTTTAAAACTTAAAAGTGCAGAGCTAACAGTACCAAATGTCATCATAAATAGTAAGGATAAAGATTGTTTTATTAGACTTTTGTTGAAGGGTATATGTGTGTGTGTTATAGCTCATAACAAAAAAAAAAAGCCACTGCAAGGAACGTCTTATATCCGTGTATAGGTTATATGATTTTATTCTGGGCTCTCACCATTTCATGTATATACTATTTCTATAGCTTCTTAACTAGTCTCCCTGCCCAGACGCTTTCTCTTCCAATCCATCACAAATAGCACTGCTGGGCTGATCATAAGAAGCTCCTTCCAATTATACTTCCCTGGCTTAAACCTGTAAGTTCTTGCCTTTGGAGGAAAGCCTCATATCTACTTTAGAATCAAAAGATCCCCCCACTCTGGGTGCGCCCTAACTTTGTACCTAATCTTCCTCCTCTGTCCTCTATGACCTCTGAATTCCAATCAAACGCACCTCTTTATCATTTCTTAAACGTCCTTTATAAAATGCTGCTGTCAACTCTGGGCCCATGCTTTTCCCCAGCTTGAAATACTTTGCCCCTTTTCTCCCTATGTCATGAGTTTTTTTTAACAGAAAAGCTCATTTTTTCAAGTTTTTTTAAATGCTTGACAATATTTTTATCAGGATTATTTTGATGATGCTTAAATAAAAAAGAAAGTTAACATATTCATTCTTCTTAACTCTAAATGGTATTTCATATATCTATTTCTAGTTTTCTAAGCCTTCTTTTATACCTTAGCCAATGCTTTACATTTTTCTTTATATATAAAGGCATTTCAAAAACTTCCTCAAAGTGGGATTGAAAAACAAGTTTACTTTGGTGAAAAAATTGAAACTTATGCATATATTATTCATAAGCATTTTCCTTAAACTTTTTGAAGACCATTCACATATTCTAAGAAATTACCTGGTAAATGGTAAACACATACCATTTATTCCTGATAACTTTATTTAATTATGAGTGAGTACCTATTTTGGTTGAGAGAACCCAATGCTGTTCATTTTAACTAATTCAATGTAATAGTAGAATTGAATGTTTAGGGGCCAGCACTATGGGCGCAGCAGGTTAAAGCCCTGGCCTGAAGTACTGGCATCCTATATGGGCACTGGTTCAAGTCCCGGATGTTCCTCTTCTGATCCAGCTCTCTGCTGTGGCCTGGGAAAGCAGTAGAAGATGGCCCAAGTCCTTGGGCCCCTGCCCTAGCATGGCAGACCCAGAAGAAGCTCCTGGCTTCAGAATTGGCACAGCTCTGGCTGTTGCAGCTATCTGGGGAGTGAACCAGTGGCTGAAAGACCTCTCTTTATGTCTCTACCTCTCTCTGTAACTCTGTCTTTCAAATAAATAAAATAAATCTTTAAAAAAATTAATGTTTAAAAAGATTTAGTGAGAATTGTTGGTTAGAAAAATTTATAAATGCTTTATGAACCAGAAGGAGCCTTTGGATATAGAATCCTGAAAATTAATTTCATTTTAGCTACTACCTGCTAGTGCTAAAAAAAAAAAAAAAAAAAAAAAAAAAAAACTGGAGACAGAAAAATTTGCTAAAAGCAAGCAGAAAATCTGAAAAATTAGACTTTCCTGTTGTTCTTCATCGGAAGTTTTATTATTTGTTACTCTGATTTCCTTTTTTCCTTCTCTTTCTATAGAATTAAAATATTTACTAAGGATTGGTGTCTAACCTAGCAGTTAAGACACCACTTGGGACTTCTGCATTCCATGTCAGAGTGTGGGTTGGAGTCCCAGCACCAACATTCTGCTGATGTTCACTCCAGGAGGTAGCAGATGATGGCTCAAATGCTTGTTTCCCTGCCAGCCTGTGGGAGACCAAGGATTGAGTTCCCAGCTCCTGGCTCCAGCCTGGCCTAGACCCAGGCATTGTGGGTATTTTTGGAGTTAATCAACAGATGGGAGGTCTCTCTCTCTCTCTAATAAATTAAATAAATAAAATCTAAAAATAAATAAATAAAATATTTGTTAGAATATTTCTCTCCTCTTCGATGTCATTGAATATTCACTGCTAAAATGAAGGTAAGCTTGTCTGATATGTAAGAAGTAGGCTTTATTCTGCTTACAGATGGATCACATGACCAGAGATAAGACAATGAAAATGGTAATTTGGTGGGGCCCTCAATATGTAGCATAAATCTTCACCTGGGTCTAAAGAAATCTTAAAATTATTAAACAGTAAATATGAGAGCCAGGATTGTATGTGTGTTATGAATAGAAGCTAGCTAAATGTTTTTTTATGGAGCCTCAGGTTCAGTTTGGAGGAAAACTAAAACTACTTTTGTTTTTCCAACTTTCCCTGGAACTATTAGCTAAGCTGCCTTTATTATAAAAAAGAAAGAAGATGGTGGAATTCTGGCATTATCACCATAGTCCACACACAGAAAGAACCTCTTGGAAGACTTTCCAACTTTTGTATCCTATGGTTATAAAATCCATTATCATCTTATTGCATAAAAATAACATACAAATGTTATAGACCATAAAGCTTTGAAGTGTGGTTGTAAATTATAGAAGCATATCTGTATATATACATATTCATGTTGTGATGCATTCAAATGATGAAAAATATTCTTTGCTCCATTGCTGCAGTGAATTTCTTTGCTAAAATGTGTTCCGGAGACATCGGCAGTGTCTCCTCTCTTCGCAAATGACTAATGTGAGAAGGTAACTTTGGAAATTACATTGCGATGTAATCATCCATATTGTGTATTGTGGATAAAATTGATTAGAATAATATTGAAACTCCCCCAAGGGACTCTGCAATTATAAGTCAAGTCTCAAATGGAAAAGGTTTTTTGAAAAGTTGGCAGATGTCTTAATGAAAATGAAGCATTACAGTAATATATTAGGGCAATTTGTTCATTATTGACAAGCAAATCACTAAACTATATAAATTACTGGATTAGACAGGCAGAATTACTTTTCTTTCAGTGAATGGTTAATCAAATATTATTTTTAAATGGCCATTTGTTTAAGTTTTTGATATGCATATTAGTAGACAAATGATTGCCCTTTACTTAGAGCTATAAGTTGGCGTTAGATGCAGAAAATTCAAATATTTGAATTTGCATCTATTAGGAACCAAGTTCCACCTGCAGACCTAAATCTACCATTCATAGCTCTCAGTTAAACACACAAAAGCAACACGATTTTGTATTTCTCCTAAGAAACCTATTTACTTGGCATTTGTTTCCCTTTTAATCTTGCTTTTGTTTTTAAACAGACTTTCCAGAAAGAACATTGGAACACACCCTTGAAGAAATGGTAGAACTATTTAACAAGTGAAGGAATCGCATATCACCTTCCCACTACGCCAGGGATGTGTAAGTGATTTAAAAGTTTGTTTCAGCGTTTGCTTCCAAGAACTTGACCAAGTGCGGAAGCCCCATAGACATCAGCAACAAGGGCAAATTTATTCTAATAGATTTGTATTCCAAGGGCAGGAATCTTTCAGTTTCATATTGCACATGAATATTAAATAAACTACCTGCTGGCAAGTACACAATATTTTAGTCTCTAATTTTAAAAGTACACTGTATTTTAATGCCTATTTTTAAACAGATATCAATTTTTATGGAGCAGTACATGAGTTGTTGATGGATAAATCACCCAAGCATGGTTAAAGAGATCCTACTCTCCAGCTGGTACCAGATCCATTTAATTGTGTCTTCTGACCTCACCTCACCTGAGCCTGCATTAAAATCATAATACAGTTCAAGTGTAAAAATGATATACTGTTTGTTCGCCCTGTTTATAGAGGGGCAAACATACAGTTAAATTCATATGTTTAAAATTAGTGTAGTCATTTGAAAAGGTTGAGTTAGACCAAACTGCCTCTCAGCGTTTTGTCTGCCCTTTTTGTATTTAAATGACTAAGCCTCCAGAGCTAGATGAGCTGGGCTGTTCAGAAAGTTGCAGGGGCTTTTCCTGCCCACCCCGGTGATTACTCCTCTCCATCAAACACAGGGAACACTCAGGCTTCATTTAGTAATGGAACAGTCCATTTTCAAAACTGTGTTCACCTGGCAATAAGACAGAAGATTTTGCATGTTCCAAATCGTTTACAAACATGGCAATATTTTGGAATGGGCTAAATAGTAGCCTTAAGTTTATCTCCATTTTCATTAAGTTGAAATATCCTCAGATTTTTGGGGACAATTTTATTTTCATAGCTGTGCTTTTCTGCTTTAAGAACAATGACTTTTTTTTTCTGAGGGAGGTGTGTTTTTTAAAATGCTCTTCCAGCTACAACTTATATTGATCTTAAAATTGTTTCCAAAGCTGAATTAAGAAAATTGAAAGTGGCATTGCTTTAGAATCCTGGTTTGAAGAAACAATTAGCTAATACTCATTACAGGGGCTGGCACTGTAGAGCAGCAGTTGAAGCCACTGCCTGCAGTGCCAGCATCCCATGTGGGTGCCAGTTCCAGTCCCAGCTGCTCCATTTCCAATCCAGCTCTCTGCTATGGCCTGGGAGAGTGAAAGATGGCCCAAGTCCTTGGGCCCCTGCACCCGCGTGGGAGACCCTAAGGAAGCTCCTGGCTCCTGGCTTCGGATCAGCGCAGCTCCGGCCGTTGCGGTCCTCTGGGGTGTGAACCAGCGGATGGAAGACCTCTCTCTGCTTCTCCTTCTCTCTCTGTATAACTCTAACTTCCAAATAAATAAATAAATATTTTAAAAACACTCATTATAACTAACAATAGTTGAGATTTTCCTATGTGCCAGACAGATGTGATACTGAGTCCCTATAACACGTATGTATGGGAGTTTATAAGTTCCCTGTGAGTAAGGAGCTTGTCTCATTGATTCACCTTTAAGTCTCCAGTGCCTAAGAGTGTCTGAGAGGAGGCAGATGTCCTGTAGTGAGTGTAGAATGAATCAAGGTATGAATTATTTCATTGAGTCTCTACAACTACTCTACACAACAGGAAGTAAGTCACTCCCCATTTTACAAACGAAGAACATACTTGCTTAGTGGCAGATCTAGAATTTGGAAATACATCTGTCTGATTCTGGAGTTCATAATAGGCCAGCCACAGTACAGACTAGTCAGGGATCTCCAGAGAAACAGAACCAACAGGGTATTTTTATATATATATAAATTCATATACACATGAATATATATATTTATATATTCATACATATATATTTATATATATATATATAGAGAGAGAGAGAGAGGACTCACTGGGGTCATTGGTTCGTGCAATTGCAGAAGTTGAAAAATCCCACAATAAATCATCTGTGATCTAGAGAACCAGAGGGGGACAGTACCAAGGCTTAGTCTAAGTCCAAAAGCCTCAGAATCAGAGGAACTAATGGTGTAACTCTCGGGCCAGAGAAAGTGAGAAGCCACTGGTGCAAGTGCTGGAGTCTAAGACTGGAGAATGAAAGTTCAGATGTGGAAGGACAAGACAGGTACACTAACTTCAGAGAGGAAGAGACCATGCAGCTTCCCTCTGTCTTTTTGTTCTGTCTGAGCCCTCATTCGTTTAGATTATGCTCAGCCACGTTGTGTGAAGGTGAATCTTCCCTACTCACTCCACTGCTTTGGATGCCAGTATATTCCAGAATCACCCTCACAGACACGCTCAGAAATAGTGCTTTACCTGTGATTTATCTGGACACGCTTAAAGCCAATCAAGTTGATATAAGCTAGCCATCACACAGAGGATCAGAAACTCAGAACCTCCTTTTGGGCTTATTACAACCCAGACTGCTACTCTTCCAGATCCACAGAGCTTCTGGCTTTAGTAAAGCTGAGCTGAAGTCATAGTTTCCTGTTTTATTAGAGTCTTAAGTCACACTGCTGCTGCTGACTCTGATTCTGACTTTACAATTAGAGGAATGCAGAAATGCCCAGTGATTCAAATGAAGTAGTCATTTTAAGATCCACTTTTGTCTATGATATTCACTTTTAAGCTCTGTTTGCATTAGGCGCAATACAGATTCAATACACGTAGATTTATGATACTCTCTTCACTGTAGCATATATAGCTAGCTCTAAATATTTAATACTTTGGTTATTTTGGCTGATCTGATATAAATTATTTTCCTGAACTAACCTTTATCATTTTTTAAGATTTATTTGCTTATTTGATAGGGAGAGTAACAGAGAGAGAGAAGGAGAGACAAAGAAAGAGATCTTCCATCTGCTAGCTCACCCCCCAAATGGCTGCAAAGACTAGGGCTGGACCAAGCTGAAGCCAGGAGCCTGGAGTTTCCTCTGGTTCTCCCTCATGGGTGTAGGGACCTGTGGACCTGGGTGATCTTCTGCTTTCCCAAGCCCTTAGCAAGTAACTGGGTTGGAAGTGGGTAGCCAGGACTCAAACCAGCAAATGCTGGCACTGCAGGCCATGGCTTAACCCACTGCACCATAGCACTGGCCCCCATTTTAATCTTTTTTTATGAAGTTTTTGCAGAAACTGGTATCTATCTGAACTTACATAGTTTCTGATTGACTCTAGAATGATGAAAAAATGCCCTCAATATTCAGGTAGTGGAAATTCAGGGTCAGAGAATCAAAGTGTCTCTATTACTCTGCCAAAAATAAAAATTAAAAAAAAGAAACAAACCAAATACAACACGTATATCTAAGTGTCTTGGAAACATTTACTAAATGATGAATTTATGTGAGTAGAAAGGTCGAACTTAATGTCATGGAAATTATTGTGAGAGTATTTGCTAGGTGTAAAATTGTGGTAGCATGTCAATCTTGAAGGTCAAGTATAGTCAGGTCCTTAGATCAATATAACATATTTCTTACCATGTATTTTTTCTTAGATTCTTCAGGGTTAATTGCTAATTGATTTGTCATAGATTTGTTCCCTATGTCAATTTTGTTCATCACTCATGGTAGCCCTCATCCCTTCCTCCTGGATTACTGAATGAACCTCCTAATTGGTCCTCCATCACCGGACCAGTCCCTGTAAGTCTTGCCGGAGTCCTACCAGTTATTTCTGTAATGTAGGCCTGATAATCTCAGCCCTTCAGTCAACAGCCGTGTGCTTCATAACACTTTTAGAGTAAAATTTGTACTCACAAACTCTGTAAGACTCCTTACAAAATTTTTGGTCCTACTGCTCTTATCTCCCAACACACATTTTTCAGCCTGCATTCCTCCATCTTACATTACTGAAATTCTTGTAAATTTACAAGAGGCATCTGTACCTTTTTACTACTACTTGGGTGCCCCCTCCACCACTGAGATATACACATACACACAAGCTCAAATACTTTTCATCTACGCAGTTCCTACTTTTTCTTCAAAATATACTTCCTCAGCCAGCGCCGCGGCTCAATAGGCTAATCCTCCACCTGCGGCACCAGCACACCGGGTTCTAGTCCCAGTCGGGGCGCGAGATTCTGTCCCGGTTGCTCCTCTTCCAGTCCAGCTCTCTGCTGTAGCCTGGGAGTGCAGTGGAGGATGGCCCCAGTGCTTGGGCCCTGCACCCGCATGGGAGACCAGGAGAAGCACCTGGCACCTGGCTTTGGATCAGCGCAGTGCACCGGCCGCAGCAGCCATTGTGAGGTGAACCAACAAAAAAGAAAGACCTTTCTCTCTGTCTCTCTCTCTCTCTCTCACTGTCCACTCTGCCTGTCAAAAAAGTTTTTCTTAAAAAATCAAAATATATTTCCTCTGTAACCATCTCTTCGCACTTTTCTGATTTAAAAGCTTTGCCTCAGGGCTGGTGTAGTGGATAAAGCCACCGCCTGTAATGCTAGCATCACATATGGGTATGGCTTTGTGTCCTGGCTGCTCCAGTTCCAATCCAGCTCCCTGCTAATGGCCTGGGAAAAACAGTGGAACATGGCCTAGGTGTTTGGGCTCCTATCACCCATGTGAGAGACCTGGATGAAGCTCCTGGCTCTTGGCTTTGGCCTGGCTATTGCAGCCATCTAGGAAGTAAACCAGCAGATGGAAGATTCTCTCTCTGTAATTCTGATTCTCAAATAAATAAATACCACTTTCATCTTGCTTCAATAGCACCCTGGAATATTTCTTCCACAGTATGTCTTCTTATAAATGTATATATTCTCAGTGCTGATAAATTGCTGAATTCCTTATAGAGATTCAAAAATGTTTAGTAAATTAAAGAAGAAAGTAAGAAAAGGGGTAGAAAAGAGAGAGAGAGGAAGGAAGGAAGGAAGAAAAGAAAGAGAGAAAGAGGAGAAGGTAAGGGAAGGGAGAGGAAGGGAAGGGAGGGAAAGGGAAGGGGTGGAAGGGAAGGGGACCAAGAGACAGAGAGAAAAGAAAAATGTGGTTACGAAACTGGATGGTAGCCTCAGTAGCTTGTGTATTTATACTTCAACAAAACCGTTTACTACAGAGGACATATACACACACACACACGCAAAACTGGACACGAAGTAATCTTCTGTTCACTCATCTGTAAAATAATAGACCCCTTAAAGTACTTTCCAGTATAAATTCTGTGATTATCATCTGAGATATAAAAATAAATTAAAGGAAAAATGTAAAACTAATGGGAGATCATACTCTGTTATCTTGTGACATCTAAAGCATTTGAAAGCTCTCAGCCTCGAGTGAGTGTTGTGATGCAGCAGGTTAAGCTGCCACTTGGGGTGCCACGTCCCTTATCTCTGAGTGCCTGGGATCTAGTTCTGCCTCAACTTATATCTCAGCTTCCTGCTAATACACATCTTGGGAGGCAGCACATGATGGCTCAAGTACTTGAGTCCCTGCCACCCATGTAGGAAACCTGGTTGGAATTCCTGATCCGTGGCTTCAGCCCGCCCTAGCCCTGACTATTTGGAACATTTGGGAGTGAACCTGCCAATGGAAGATTTTCTCTCTCTTTCTCTCTCCTCTTGTGCTTGCACACACACTCTCATTCTTGCTTTTAAAATAAATAAAATTAAATAAATAATTCTAAATATATATAAAAGACCTCAACCCTCCCAAATATTCATCAGCTATTCTTTGTATTTTATCAGGGTGTTATGCATTCATCTACAGTGTAAGTTACGATGAGTCAACTAACCTAGGTAGTATGAGCTAATTTTGAGTATCACCTCTTAAATTAGTGATAATTTATTGGTGTTAATAAATTATTTATAATTTATATATTATTAATTTATATTTATAATAAATTATTTATTAGTGATAATAATGTACTGTCCTATCTTTAAGGCTAAATCAGTTTATGCTTTTCAACTTTTCACTAGTGATCTTTCTTCAAAAAAATTTGCTTTTAGGAAATAATAAAAACTGGTAAATACTTGATCTGAAAAATTTATCAAACTAGCATTATTTGATTGAGGAGTGGAAGGTAAACTTACGGTGCCGTCTCTGAGGTTCTTCTGTTGGATGCTAAGAGCTCCTTGCAGCTCGGTTTGAAAGCATTGTATCTAACCTAACACCCCGAAAAAAAAGAAGATAAGATCCAAGATGCTCTGTGATTTGTACAACATCTTGTCAAATTAGGGGTGTGTTGGGGTCATAATATAGGCCCCCTATTTTTCATGCCAGTATCTGTATCATGACCTCATGTATGTATTCCTGGGGCCAACTTGAATTTAGTGCAGCAAACAGTCACAGGTATTTTACAAATCTCATAAAAGAACCCTGCTAACTTTCTCTTCTTCCCACCTTCTAACCAAGCGACACCCATGCTTTTTAAGAAGATGATTTATTGTTCTTGGGGATCACGGATTTATACCTCTGTAGCAGGTTTTCATTTCCAAGGAATTGTATAAGTGATTCATAAGCACCATGAATGTCTGTTACATCTTAGAGCTAATTCCAGCTCTTGTATTTGTGACCATAAGCAAATCCCTATTGTGGGATTCCTGGAATACCAAAAGTTAGAATTGTTGTTGATGATGGGTTCTCAGGGGAACAGTCACCCTTTCTTTACTGTTTTTAAATGAGGAGTTCATAGGAACTGACAGGTGGTGACTAATTCCATAACCAGCTGAGGAAAGGAAAAGTTTCATGTCTGTTTTTAAATACTTAGATCTTTCTAAAAGCATTTCAATCTCATCTTTCTTGAAAATATCTTGTGGGAAAACGTCACTGTTTTCAGTGCTGTGGCTTTCATATGGATGCGATAAAGCAAACTAAGATGAATCACATCTACCACGTCTATCTGTTCATAATACTAGAAGAGGACAATCATATCATGAACATTCAGGGTAAATCTTAGAGAATCGGGCAAATGCCCAAAATAATATGGGTAATCTTTGTATTTGTTGCTTTTGGTCCAGCTCAAGGATTAGCCATCAGTTCTGGAGATTTGTAAAAGTGGTTGAAATGACAATAAACCCTTGTTGGAGGCTGGCAGTCCTCATGCATATGTGCTAATAAAACAGTAGGCAACATTCAAGTATGCATGATAAGCCAGGCAGGTTTTGAGGGCTTTCACCCATTTAATCTTCAAAAAACTCTATTAGTTAAATCCTATTACTACTCCAGTCTTAAGAAAGAGAAATCTGTGGCCAGCACCGTGGCTCACTTGGTTAATCCTCTGCCATATGGGGGCCAGGTTCTAGTCCTGGTTGTTCCTCTTCCAGTCCAGCTCTCTGCTGTGGCCCAGGAAGGCAGCGGAGGATGGCCCAAGTGCTTGGGCCCTGCACCCACATGGGAGACCAGGAGGAAGCACCTGGCTCCTGGCTTCGGATCTGCATAGCTCCAGCCATAGCAGCCATTCGGGAGGGTGAACCAATGGAAGGAAGACCTTTCTGTCTCTCTCTCTCACTGCTAACTCTGTCAAATTTAAAAAAAAAAAAAAGAAAAGAAAGAGAAATCTGAAGCACAAATAGTTGATGCAATTTTCCTATAATTGCATGATAATGAAGTGTTTGGTGAAGGCACACAGTGGACAATGCCACCATTCTAAAACATCACCTTACACTATCTCTTTCTATGGTTTACATTAGGTGGAATCCTCACAGAAGGATTGCAAGTGAATATTTTTTAAATCTGAAAAACTCCATCCCCTAAAACAATATTCTTACCTACGTGAGCCATAGAGTTTACATGACAATAAGCATGGGGCCCAAATGACCAACAATCCCATACATCAATTATTGAAATATATATGCAGAATATATATTCCAGCCTCCTTCTCTGTCCTTGAGCCTTTCAAATGGATTTGTGTTTGAGGTTCAGTTATGTATGACTTTTTTTTAACCCTTTCTATTGCAAATTTTAAGAGGACGCTGATATTTTAGTTATGATATAATTTTAATCTCTGCTCTATTAGAGATACCATGCCTTATTGATATGATATGAATAAAAAAAGCATGCTTTACAATATTTCCTGATAGTGACCATAGATGACATGCCTTGAAGATTGGAAAAGTCTCTGCTTTATTAGGAAACATGCTTGACAGACAGAATAAAGGGAACATGCCCTACAGATATTACTATCTCAGTAGCCTCTATTACATTTTTCAGTACAATCAAAGAATACTATACTCTACAGCCAGGTAGTGTGCTGGTCAGTATTTAAGAACCCACTCTCTATACAGGAATTTTTTCAGCCTTTCTTTGTAGTATTTGGCAATGCCATGAAATGAATACCATAACCAGTGTCATAATATTACCATCACCAGTGCCAAGCTACTAACACAATCTTGCTACAGAGAGTTAGGCAGAGGCTAACAGCAAACTCTTGCCAGCTGCTGGTGAGTTTGAAGGCTCCAGCACAACACTGGGCAGGCTGTTCAGAGAAAGGGTTCAGGCTCACCCAGGAGAATGAGTAAAAGCGAAGTGGGGGAAGGTATGAGTGAGTCTCCACTTTAGGGTCGCTGGTGAATATCCCTGAGTCTGACGAACTTTCAGGAATCACCCACAGCCTGGGTTAGCTGCTCCTTTGCTGACCCTTGCAAAGTACCTGTGTCATCTCTCTTAATGTGCCCCACTCCTCTCGGAAACTCTTTGAGGGCAGAGACTATTTTTGTCTTTGTTTTAGCCCTGAAGTTTGGCTCAGACACAAGCGCACACACACCAATGCACACACACTTTGTTGTATAAACAAATGCTTGAAAAATATGGTTCTAGTACAAAGGATTGTATCTATTTCACTATTAGCAAGCAGAGGTCATGAGTTTCCACCTGGATTTTGGCCTTAATACAGAATTTGCCTGCTGTGTTGATTTATGGTTAATCCAAGCATTACCCTTTAACATAGATATTTGTAGTTAGTGATTAAGTTCTGTGGACTTGTGATTAAGGAGTAATTAATTTTCCATACTTAACAACTCTAATGAAATTTCATGTGAAATGAAAAGTAACTACAGAATTAGCATTTGCATCTACTTAACTACTTGTCTTCATTATGTAACAAACAGAAACAAAGTACTTCAAGTCTATTATAGTCAAAGGATGGAGAATAGGGTATAAAGAGCTAGATAAAGACAGGCAGGCAGACAGACATATCAGCAGAGACGACTAACTTAAATTATTATAAATGTATTTACAGAGATAAGCTATCATTTTTATTGGAGATATACTGGATAATAGAAAAAATTGAATAATTTATCCAGCAATTTTCACATAAGCAATATTATTAAAATAGAGACATGAAGGAAGAGGTTATAGAGGAGAATAGATAGAGGCCATGAATTAATGTATTAGGCACAGAGATGGTGAATGTTTTAGCAGGTTTGGACTAGATTTATAAAAAAGAAAAGAAAAAGCTGCTCTACTTCCAGGAAGTCTTAAACTATCTGGCACGTGGAGAACTACCCAAAGTAGCAATGTTTATCCTCATCCTTTGACTGCTACTAGTGTTTTCAATATCAAAAAGGAAATCTTTGTCATTCTAGCATTCTGGACAAAATAAGACAGTGACAGTTAGGAGGGTGGAAGTAGGAAAGAGGAGAGAAGAGAGGAGGAAACAGCAGGGCTGAGGAACCACACAGACGTGTGCATGAAGAAAACTGCAGAACTCCCCCGGGAGATTTGGCTCATGTCAGGGTGGGGGGAAGGGAAGAGCTCCTAACATTCATTTTTTTTACAATTACCTCACCTCCTCTTTAACATGTTTAATTATATAAAGGCCATTATTGTTTTTATTTTATATTTCAATAAATATTATTTTTAAAAAACATACTGACATTGAACTACAGATAAAGATCAACAAGATACTGCCAAATTTTTTTTTTTTTTTTGACAGGCAGAGTGGACAGTGAGAGAGATACAGAGAGAAAGGTCTTCCTTTTTTTCCATTGGTTCACCCCCAATGGCCACTGCAGATCGCGGTGCCGATCCCAAGCCAGGAGCCAGGTGCTTCCTCCTGGTCTCCCATGCAGGTGCAGGGCCCCAGCACTTGGGCCATCCTCCACTGCACACCCGGGGCACAGCAGAGAGCTGGACTGGAAGAGGAGCAACCGGGACAGAATCCGGCGCCTGACCTGGACTAGAACTCAGTGTGCTGGCGCCACATGCGGAGGTTTAGCCTAGTGAGCCACGGCGCCAGCCCAATAGTGCCATTCTTCTAAAGAATAAACCTAGCTGACCAGGGTTGGTTTGTTCAGCAAAGTCAGTACACCAGGCCTAAAATCCTGATGAATAAACATCTGCTTTTTACTAAAAAGTAAAATAGAATGGAACCTCTGATTTAAACAAAGAAGCTTTACAACTTTAGAAATAAATGATCTTTCCGGCCGGCGCCGTGGCTCAATAGGCTAATCCTCCGCCTGCAGCGCCGGCACACCGGCGGTGTGCACACTGCGGTGCACTGGTCGCAGGGCGCCTGCCGTGGCGGCCATTGGAGGGTGAACTAACGGCAAAAGGAAGACCTCATTTACAAATATTTTGGACACAGAGATTTTTGGAATATGAAATTTCAGGGTTAGTGCAATCTTCTCTCATAGTTGATCTGGAAGAACTGACATGGCAGCAGTCTCTAATAACAAACACGGGGTGTAGTGAGCACTCCTGAAACCAAGTTCAGAAGAAAGCGTCAATTTCCTTCTCCAGTTAGTGACTGCTATCTTTGAGAGGATGTTGCTTGTGGATCTGTGTGTTTCCTGCTAATTCGATTATCTGCGCTGTTGGGAAAGTGTAGAGATATGAAAAATGCATGTTTGTCTTTGAGGTTTTTTTTTTTTTTTCTGGATATTAGTAACTGCTATCTAGAATTCTGCAAGACTCTTTGATGAGTTTTCTTTCTTTTTTTTTTAAGATTTATTTACTTCAAAATCAGAGTTACACACAGAGAGAAGGAAAGGCAGAGAGAGAAGTCTTCCATCCACTGGTTCACTACTAAGGGCCACAACTACGAGGCTGCGCTGATCCGAAGCCAGGAGCTTCTTCCAGGACTCCCACAAGGGTGCTGGAGCCCAAGGACTTGGGCCATCTTCTACTGCTTTCCCAGGCCATAGCAGAGAGCTGGATCAGAAGTGGGGCAGCCAGGACGTGAACTGGCGCCCATATGGTATACCAGCACTGCAGGCGCTGGCTTTACATGCTATACCACAGTGCCGGCCCCGGTGAGTTTTCAAAATATCCAATATTTGTGCTTTTGAGTACCAAATTGCTTATTCTTACATGAAAAAGTTTGTCTAGGTTCATCTAAAATATCTAAAACTGCCTGCTTTTGTGCACAGAGTAGACAGATGTAAATATTTCTTTGAATCTCCATCAGCGTCTTTATTGATAGCATTTTCTGTTTGAAGTTATCATACATAGATGCCTTCAAACTTCACTAACTCTACAGTAAGGAACCTTAAAATGCCTTAAAATGAGTTGTTTACTGGCAATTTTGCTGCTGTAATAGAGTTTTCCTCCTTAAGAGCTAAAATAGAATCATATCTATGAAAATGGTGCCTGTAAGCATGCAAAATGGAGGCCTTTTAGTTTAAAACTGTAGTAATGTCTCTTTGCACTTTGATTTGAACTCTTTATTTCTTGGTTGTGATTAAAATAAACAATATATTGACAATATTTACATTGAAAATCGGGAATGTTTGACATGGTCAGAAATCATGGAAAGTCCCTGAAAATACCAAGTCTGATATAAAATTCTGACTCAAAGATAAAAAGTTGCTCATAGTTGATAAGGTGTGCTCTTGGTCCCTTTGTCTACTGGTATCATGAGGACAGGTGGGAACATCTCAGAGACTATTATCTGAGAAAAACTACAATCTCTCTCGCGCTCTCTCTCAGCCATGCCAGATACCTCCACATCCGCCTTGCTAGTAAGGAACAGTACACTATCCATGCTTTGTGTTTTAAATAATGACTTTTCTTCTTGGTCTTACAAAAGGTCCCTACTCATTTTAACCCCATGTGTAACATGAAGCAAGAAATAAAAATCATGACAAATGTTCTGAGTAAACTGAAGCTGCTGACCCTTTTACCACTCTCTCCTCCTCCAGCTGTAGTTTCTTGACAGAGAAAGATGAAAATTCACCAAGCACAAAATTTCTTTTAGGCTATGGAGATTTGAATGCAATTATAAATATTTTTGTTCCATACTTTTGATTCTAATCCAATTTATACCAGAAACATTAATAAAAAGTTATTTAAGGATAGACTATTTCCCTTATAAGATCAAAAGAGGGAACTATTAATAAAAATGGAGTGTAACATGGTATGATTTGCAATTTTCTTGGACAAACGGGATGTGTGCTCATCCTATAGAAGTAACACCTGATTCTTTAAAGCAACACACAGGCCTTCATAGACTATCTGGAAATGGAGTTAAGACTGCACAGACATTCCTGATGCCAAAATGTCAGAATCAAATGTGGCAGTGATGTTGGAAAAGAACCAAAACTGAAAATATATTTTATGTCTAATCATATAGCATCACTTGGTACCTTAAAAAATTCTATTACTTATTCATTTATATGTATGTTATCCTATATCTTAAAACATACATTTAAATGAATACAAATAAATATATGAATACATTTAATATGTTGAGAATATTGTATGTAAAAGTAGTCTTTAAAAAGTCCCTATTTGGGGGCTGTCACTGTGGCACAGCCGGTTAACACCCTGGCCTGAAACTCTGGCATCCCATATGGGTGTCAGTTCGAGACCTGGCTGCTCCACTTCTAATCCAGCTCTCTGCTATTGCCTGGGAAAGCAGTAGAAGATGGCCCAAGTCCTTGGGCCCCTGCACCCAGGTGGGAGACCCAGAGGAAGCTCCTGACTCCTGGCTCCTGGCTTCAGATGGGTGCAACTCCGGCAGTTGCAGCCAATTGGGGAGTGAACCAGTAGATAGAAGACCTCTCTCTCTCTCTGCCTCTCCTCTCTCTCTCTGTGTAACTCTGACTTTCAAATAAATAAAAAAGAATTTTTAATAAGTCCCTATTTGATGCATTTTCAAAGGTATGACCTTTAGAAAGAAACCACTTGGGGCCAGTGCTGTGGCATAGCTGGCTAAGCCTCCGCCTATGGCACTGACATCCCATATGGGCACAAGATCATGTCCTGGCTGCTCCTTTTCTGATCCAGCTCTCTGTTATGGCCTGGAAAAGCTGTGGAAGATGGTCCAAGTGCTTGGATCCCTCCACTAGCACGGGAGACCCAGAAGAAGCTCCTGGCTCCCAGTTTAGGATTGGTCCAGTTCTGGCTGTTGTGGCCATCTGGGGAATGAACCAGCAGACTGAAGACCTCTCTCTCCTTCTCTTTGTCTGTAGCTCCACCTCTTAAATAAATAATTAAAAATTTTTAACAAGAGAAAGAAACCTCTGTCCCTAATAGTAGATTACTTGGAAACATTGTTTCTGTTCTTCATGCCTGTAATTTTCAGTTCATGGTAACATTGAAGTTTGTGTATCAAGAGACTAGTGAATAAATGAATATTTGTGATTAGTAGCAAACATGCTTTAAGCCTCAATTTTTAAGAAGTCCTTATTAGAAATTAGAATAATATTGGATAGTCCCTAGAATTATGTGACTGGCGTGGATTTAGGCTTCATAACATACACATAAGAATGATTCTCAGCCTAAAGAATGATTCTGCACTCTGGAAGGGATTCTGCAAAGAAAGCAGTTATTGATTGATTATGTCTACTCTAAGTGTAGGATGGAGAATATCCCAGAAGCTCACATGTCACACATTTGCTGATCTTGGTTTGGTATACAAAGTCCTAACACAATAACCTGTGGTTCTTGGGCCTCCCTACAAACCTGCCTTTCAAGCTTTATGTCCCAAACAGCCATCTTCAACTAAGTGTCCACTCTAGTAAGTCTGATAAATTCATTTTCCCTTGAAAAATCTTACTTTGTTCCTTACTTTTCTTGGGTGGCTTTCCCTCAAAACAGATTGTAAAATGAGAGTGGCATGTGGGACGTCTGATGGAAAGGTCAGAGAGGGAGCACTTCTAAGTGCATCCTGCTTCTAAGGAAGAAGGATGGGGCACAGGGAGAAGCTGAATTGTGATGTAGTTGCAACGGAGACCTCAGCCAAAGTCATGGGCAACTATAGAATGGGGTTGCTATGCAGGGTTGTCTTGCTTTGAGGCCAGGAGACTCCTCCCAGGATCTTCTCATTAACCAGTCATTGAGTAAAGATTGCCATAACCCTGGATGAGACAGATCCCTTGAGCTGAGGGCAGTTCCTGGACAAGTAACTCAGTTATGAATTTTAGCAATTAATTCTCCCAGCAGCTGAGGAAAGAAGTGCCTGTGGCCTGGAGCAGGAATGTGGACAGCACATCTGCATTCTCTGCCCAACTCTTACCTGGAAAGCCACTTTGGCCTGCCTTTCTCTTTCCTCTTGTAGAGCTCTACTTATCCTATGGCAAAGGTCAAGTGCCACCTGCTCTTCCTTTCCTCCTCTCACCACTCTAGTTCTAGAGAAAGCTTCCACACTTATGAATTCCTTTATTAAATCATGAGAGCTCAGTGCACAGCTCATCCAAGCACAGTAGAAGCTGAGGAGAGGCTGAATCACAGATTCACTCAGGCAATATTCCTTTTTGCTTGAGTTGATATGCATTGGAGTTTTATTTTTTATCCAAAAATAAAAAGGATGCCAGCCCTTGGGATGCAGAGATATATATGTAAAAAAGCACAAACCACAATGACAACAGCATTCAGTTTGTTCTCCTGTGTTCCCATAAACTTCTTCACCTTCACAGAAATTAGGACCAAAGGCTTAAGGAGATCTTTTCAAGGGTGATTTTATGATATTTGGGATTCAAGCAACACAGTTCCTGGAGCTGATGTGACACTGATAAAAATTGGGACACAAATTAGCGAGTGTGTTTTCTTCCCATCTGTTCTGCAAGCCACTCTGCAGCCCTGGAACTCTAAGCAGAAGCACTGGTGGTATTCAAGGTTGAATAATCTCATGGAGGGCGCTGGGGCTACTAAAGTGGTGAGACTAGTTCTCAAGGACCTTGTAGGCATCAATGAGGAGACTGGAGCAGAGAGCATGACTGGACAAATCATGAGCACATTTGAGCAACCCTCTGGAGGCAGTCATGTGGCTTTCATCTTTTCTGGAGAGGTGGTAGGTTTATGTGATCTGATACAGGGAATAGGAGTGGGGGGGATTGCCAGTATCCCAGTTAGAGAAATTCAACACATGGATTTTAGTGTGAGCTAATTTCAAAATCTTAGATTCATCTTGAACTTATCACATAATGCTTTGGGGAATTTAGTTGGTCATGTGTGTATCTTCTTTCTCTCTCTAGATGATGACGATGATGATGATGATGATGATTGGTAAAACCAAGGCTTTCCTTCAGAAATATTTAATGATTAAGTAAATGAGTAAATGTCTGTGATTCTCTTAGATTCCTGAGGACATTATTTATTATTTGCTGAATTCTCATTTGCAAACCTGCCCTTAGTAAGCACATAATCATAAAAGAATGCTTTTCGCAATTAGTCATCATCCAGTGAGCAATGTCTCTCTTCACTAGCTTTTTTTCTGTTATTAAAATGAGTCTCTAGGCCCTTGCTCATCTTCTTCTAAGTGTCTGAAGTCCTGTTTTAGCATCGTCCCAACCCAGGGGTTATCCCATTGCATTTTTGATCCATTCTCCCATCCCAATCTGTGTGGCATATATAACCATTGAATTCTCAGGTTCTGGGGACATTAGCCAAATTTAAGGATATTTAAGAGGCCTGAACCACAAACAAGAAAGTAGGGTTAAATATAGGCCCTTGCCTGTGCTACCATGTAATCTGCTTGCCTTATGCTCTTGGATTTCTGTTTTTTCCCCTACATGTTTTGGCAATAAAATTGAATACTGATAAGAGCTCACTTGGTACAGTCCCAAATACTTTAAAACAGTGGGTATAATGAACAAGAGGTCAGATTAACAGTTTAGTCTGAGAGAATTTTATGATATTACCCATAGTATTGTAGGTAGCTTGGTTATTTCTCTGTATTTTATTGCTCTCTTTTTCCAAACATAGAAAATTCTCACTATAAAAAGTCTGCTCAATCTAAACTTCAAAAATGACCTCAAACATACATACTTTGTTCAAGATGTGGGAACCAGTTCCTGAATTTTAACTGGGCCAAAGAGACATATGTGTATGCATATCCATGATATTCTCATAAATACATAATATGTTACATATACAAATGTTTTATACTTTTTTCATAATGAACAATATGTAGACAAACACAGAGACTAAGACAAGTGCAAACATAAATAGGAGAGCATTCTAACTCATATCAGTGGAAAACAATGAATGGTGATTTGAGGGCTCAGTAATTTGCTTGGTTCTAGGATTTCTACTCTTGGAACTTTTCCTGTGTATTTAAAGAAGAATTTTTGACTAGATGAACTAGATTATTATGCCACATTTCTCATTTGCTGATTTCAAAAATATCTGGGAAATTCAAAAGAGAACAAGAAATATCTTTTTAAAAAAATTTATAAATTAACAGCAATGTCTTACACAGGCTTTAACTGCTTACTGAAAAGCCAAGTAACAGTGAGCATCATAAAACCATTTAATGAGGGACTACCCTACTCCCTGATACCCACACAGCATCCTGATCATCAGTTATCCTCTAGCAGGATTCCTTATCTGACTCAAGTCTTCTATCTGCAAAGCTTTTGTTCAGGCATTTCCTTCCTACTACTACTTACGAAAATTGAGAAGGTCAAAGAGCAAGTGGTAATTGCTTTTGGCACTTTAGAAAATGGATTTCTTTCTGTACCTATCATTTTCTCTAAAGCCTTCTTCTGCTGAGTCTTTATCAATTGTGCTTAGAACTGTAGATCAACAACATGCGGGGACTTTCTGCCTGCTGACATCACTTCTAGGAGGAGTGAGTTTAAAATCCAGTGTAGTGCAAGTGTAAATACATTTTCCATGCCACATTCGTGGTGGGAAGAAAGTTGAGTAGAAAAGAAGACCCTCTTCTGCACTTACGGTACGATCATAGAGCAGTTGAGACTTGGACATGGTCTTACATAGTGTAGGAAGACTTTGGGGGGGAAGCTTAAAAGGAGAAAAAACTTTAACACAGTTTGTCTCTACTTAAAATCAAGTCACTGTGAGAAACTAAAAGACTGTAGAAGCGTCTACCGTTTTGAAGCTAATGCTTCATTCTGTTTGGATTTCTAGTCGCTGTCCTACTAGCACTTTCACTTGTCAGTGTCACTGCCAAATTTCCCCTTTCAGTGTTTCCTGCAGACTAGATCTCTCTCCCTGTCTGTATTACTAGTTCAGAGCTGGGATTGGCTCTATCTCTGCTCATCTTTATTTCTTCAGTAGTTCAGTTGAGCTGTTTGCTCCTCTCCACTGTATGTACTTCATGAAAAACCAAAACCAAGGTTTCCTGAGTTAAATTTCAATTACACCTGTCTCCTAACTTCCTTCAGTCATGTTATCATTACTTTGGGGCCCTCATCTATATGGACAATATGAGTTTCATTACTAGATTAGGAAACTTTTTTTCATTTTCCTCGCCACCTCCACTGTTGCAGCAAATAATATGAACATGTAATTATACCTTGAAGCTTTTTTTCCATAAACATCAAACTCCACAGTAAAAATAGTCACATTTTACAGAACTGACCCACATGTTTTAGAATTAATGGAAAGGAAAGAAATTCTGAAGGTATTTGTAATCCATCAATCTTTGTGGAAAAATACATTTTAAACTAGATTCACTCATTTGCCAAAGTGGCACATGTTTCCCCATTAGCAATAGGAAGAAATTCAGTAATACTTTCACTTCTATATTCCTTTTATCCCAAGATCATAAATATGCTGCAGCCATTAATTAATTAAGTGTTACAGTCTTACCAGTGAAGTAGGTGAGTTTCCTGTCTCCAACTGTGGCCAGCTCTGGCAGAAGGGCTAAGTCTTCTCTAATGCAGCTAATTAGGCAGTACTACACCACTAGGGACAATTTCTGATCCCAGCTGGAAATCAACTTGTGCCCTGAAGAAATGGGACTTGATAGCCCTTCAAGTTTCCTTCCTAACCTCTGCCCTGCTGTTGGTATTCGTAGTCACATCAATATCTATTTCTTTTTGGTCTATTACAGAGCTGTTGGTCCACAGGGCATCCAGGGTCTAAAAGAAATCACAGACGAAGAGCACACTGTGTTTAAACAAACAAACAAACAGATCTTTATCCTCCATTTTGTGGCATGAGCCTCTGCCTGGGGCAAGGGCACAGGTTTAACCCTTGTTGTGAGCACCTCGAAGAAGGGGATGGACAAAATTCGGTTCATGTGGACACTGATGATGTTACACACGAACACCATGAGGATAAGCAAAGGTGTTTTATTCATATAATGGACTTCCCTGGGGAGATGAGAATTGGCTTCCAAGCAAATGTGAGAATGGCTTAAAGAGTGGGGAAGAGAGTCTGCCTTGGGGTTTTATTAAAGAGGTTAAGGAGTGGGTGGGGCAGTGTGAGGGTCTCCATGTGTGCTGGTTGGGGCTTGCATAGTTTGAACTTTCAGCCAAGTGCCAGGGAGAAAGCATGCATGGTGCTTTCTTATCAGCTTGCCCAGATGTGGACATCTAAAAATCATTTTGTCTGGTCCTTACTTGATTTGTAATTTAATTTACAAACAAAAGGGAGGTAGCCATTTCATCTTAAATAATCAAATTTATCTCGATAAATTTTTGGAGGAGAATGTTTGAGTGAATTAAACATGCCCAACAGATAGCCCAGACAAGGCAAATTCTCAGTGTTCCAAATTTTCCATTTCCTCTTGTTGTAACAGAAGTTCTGTTGCTGTTCCCAGGCTCAATTAGACAAAATTATGCAGCAAGCAACATGTGTATCCTGGCTTCTCAAGTTACTCTCCCTACCCTCTTTCTCATTATTGCCAAAAAAAAAGGTTTCTTACTGTTTGAGTGCATTGTGTTTCTCTTCTCTTCCCTACCACAAACTGCTCACAAAAAATAATCTGCCAGCTGCTAAACCTAAAATTTTATTTTCTTTCATCATTATAATGTATATAATTTAATTTTCATTCATTCAACAAAAACTTGAGTGATTTTTTTAAATGTATTTGAAAAGCAAAGCGACAAAGAGAGAGAGAGAGAGAGAGACTCCATCTACTTGTTCACTCCCCAGTTGCTCTGGGCTAGGCTGAAACCAGGAGCCTGGAACTCCATTTGTGTCTCTCCCAAGTCGGTGGCAGGGCCTGAGGTACTTGGGCCATCATCTGCTATCTTCCCTAGCACACTAGCAGGGAGTTCAATCAGAAGCAAGGTAGCCAGGACTCAAATAGGTTCTTGGGCCTCGCAGGAAATGGCTTAACCCACTGCACCACATTGTAAACTTTTGGTCCCGGTTGGGGCGCCGGATTCTGTCCTGGTTGCCCCTCTTCCAGGCCAGCTCTCTGCTGTGGCCAGGGAGTGCAGTGGAAGATGGCCCAGGTGCTTGGGCCCTGCACCCCATGGGAGACCAGGAAAAGCACCTGGCTCCTGGCTCCTGCCATCGGATCAGCGCGGTGCGCCGGCCACAGCACGCCAGCCGCGGCGGCCATTGGAGGGTGAACCAATGGCAAAGGAAGACCTTTCTCTCTGTCTCTCTCTCTCACTGTCCACTCTGCCTGTCAAAAAAAAAAAAAAATGTATGCTTCTCTGATTCTAAATCCCTTACCCTTCATCCTATGCTTAGGGGATAACAAGGAGATGTTTCTAAGTTTAAATTCATTCAACACATAAAGAAGTTATTAATTCTGTAAATAGAATTGAGTCTTACCCAAATCAAAATCATTACATTCCATGTAAGCCTATTATTCAGTAGATTTTGAAGGCTTGGGTTATTAATTTATTTTTCTGAATGTTTATGTAACCTTTTTACTGTATTCCTTTAGGCTGTAAAAGGCCTCAGTAGAGGTTTGTCTGTTGCTAAAGGCAAGAAAAACAGGAGTTGGCTCCAGGCATAGTTATAAAATAATTTTTTTCCAGAAAAAAATAGCCATGAGAAAACCAATTTCCTAAATAGGACACATTGGATTGCTGTTTTATTTATTTATTTATTTTTTGCCAACTCATGAATGACTGTAGCACCAAACTAGGATTATCATTTTGGAAATCTTTAAAGCAAATTAAAGCCAAAAATAAGTTTGAAGAAGAACACTGACGTAACCAGAGCTCATATGAATTCCTAGGATCCTGCATAGAATTCAATTCAAGGCTGACCATGTGCAAACCATCTTAATATGTGTGTTTATTCAGTTACTGATATGCAAAATGCCCTGTCACCAGGGCCGCTGTTGGTTTGTCTGGCATATGCTGCAACACCATTGAGGAACAAGCCACTTGACTCTGTGTTTGAAAATGTGAAAGAAGAGCTGCACTCCGTAATGTTTATTCTGCATAGCAGCATCTTTGGAAAAAGGATCAACCCAGAATGAACTCGCGTTTTCTTTCTTCATGTTGTCAAGGAAATGGCCCAATGTTTGATCAATTTCTGTCCTAGTTAAGCCAATTCAAGAATGAGGTTTTGAAAAGTGGATGACTACACAAGTCTATTTTCATATGTTACACTCTGCAGAAACGGCATTGCATAGTGTGTTTTGACTTTTTTAAATGTTCTTCAGATTTGAGTGGCTGGTCATTGTTGTGATGTCTTACTTAAACTCTCAGCAACCTGTCAGGAAGGGGTGGAATAGTCAGTCAGTCAAAATACAAAACATGCGAAACATTTCCAAATAGAGTGAGCCAGTCTAAAGCTGTTTTGTAACAACCTGCATTGTGCCTTTAAATCCTGATGCCTCATGTGGAGGATGAAAAGTGGCATAACACGAAGCTCTTTCCATAAAATACAGATTTCTGGGGAGAGAAAACTGATATTTGAAACTAAAAGTTAGAGAAACAATATGTCTCTTCCAGAGCAGCCCATTGTCCATAGTCTACACCCTCCTCTAATATTTTCCATGATTAAAATATGGAGGAAATCCATCACTCATTTTTTAAAATAAAGTAAATGTTTTCAAATAGATAGTAGTTTACCATAGATACAGGACTTCTACTCACTAATTTGTTATTTAGGACACATTGTGAGTGGGGGCAACTTTTAAAGTTTACCAGCTATTAAATTAACTTTTATTTTTTTTAAAGATTTCTCTATGTGTGCAAGAAGCTCATGCATTTATATGGATAACAAGATTCACTTCTTCTGTAGTTAATTATCAACTATCTAACTTAGTATTGTTTATTTGTTTTTTTAAATATTTATTTATTTGAAAGGCAGAATGACAGAGAGAGTAAGTGAGAGAAAGAGATCTTCCATCTACTGGGTGGGTCATGTCCTAAGCAACAGAGAGGTCTGGGCCATGGCAAAGCCAAGAGCCAGGAACACCAACCTGGTCTCTTAAATGGATGGCAGGGATCCCAGTGCTTGGATCATCCGCGACTGCCTTCCCAGGCACATTAGCAAGAATCTGTATTGGAAAGCGGAGTAGCTGAGTCTGGAACCAGTACTCTGACAAGCAAGTAAGCTGGGGCTTAACCCACTGCACTATAAGGCTGCCTCCCCCACCCTAACTCAATATCTTTTAGTAGGAAGATTTAGCCTCGGTATTTTTCTATTCATTCAGCATATATAGGAGAAATGCTCCTTTTTACAAATGCTAGAAGGAATAAAGCCAAAGCCTTAAATTGTTAATATTGACCAAAAATGTACACAGCCGCAGCATATGCCCCTTGCCATTCACAAAACATATGCTAATTGGAAGTAAATATCATCCATCCATGACTAGACTTGGAAGCTCTGAGCTGTTTTATAAATGACAGAAAGTGTGCCTTTTTTCCTTATCAAACAGCAAAAGAGAGAAAAGTCACCAGTGCCTCTATAGATTCATTGATCGATTACCTATTATATTTTTATTAAAGAGAAGTTACATTTTTCTGCTATTATTGAATTGATGAGAAGAAATGTAGGTAAGAAATGAAGAATCTTAGATATAATTTCTCAATAAATTTCCTAGCCATAATAGGAAACATCTATTTAAATCATAAAAGCCACATATACCTATTTTAATTATTTATCAGTTCCCAAGTTTACTGAATGGGTTTTTCAAACAAAAATGATGCTTCCCAATGTTCAGATTGTTTTTTTTTCAAATGAGGCCCAGAAACTAGCAAAAGTCAGATGATCCCAAAAAAGATTGTCCTGAGTTCCTTGTGTCTTAATCGTATTTATAGTTGGACAACTTTAGACCAAGCTGAATGTCATCGTGTCTATATCTGAGATAAGATGACTTTTTGGTCTAATGGTACTCTCCTTTGGTGCTTTTTCCCTCACATCTGGTCGCCAAAGAGTCGTTCTGTCACCCTGCAGCCTGCTAATGAGATCCCCCATTTAATTAATACCATAAGAATTTTAATTCTGACTGAATCAATTTAACGTGATGTGATTTTGTCAGCTCTATTCCCCAAGTAAAAAGTGAGCCTGATGCTTATTACATACATCATTTCACGGGCCCTGCATTCCCTGCTGACTTAAACAAATTCTAATTAAGACTAATTAAAGCATCATTTATGAAAGCGCTTGTGATAGCTATGCAAACATTCTGGGTGGGTATGCTTTGCATAATAATTATCCTAGTTAATATTAAGGCTAGGTTCTTGGCAATTAGGTCTTTGAAACAGGGAGTTATACTGAATTTAGCCCTTTTCACTGTGAGTAATTAATAAAAAAAGTGCTAAATTTATGTAGTGGCTTCATTAACAAAATAAATTTAGAGGTAGTAGTATTGTTTGCATTTTTTTAAACTAAGCACAATTCTTAACCCAGGTGACAGATATTAAAACAAAGGGATGAAATTCTTTGACCTGGTGACTTTATTATAGCCATCCAAAAGGAAAAAATAACTTTACATGTTATAGTCAGATTTTTAAAATAAATCTTACTTAAATATGTAGATGTCTTTATAGAGCATAGACATCTGAAACAGTATATTTTTAAAATCTGATGCTAACTCAAAGTCTTATACAGTGGATTAAATTCTTCAATGTTACAGTGACTTGATAGACTAATATGCAAGAAAATGCTTCCTTACACCTGCTGAGTTTAGTGAAATTAAAAATTCTTACAGCATTCATAGTTTGCTTTACCTTTGTTTTTAAAGTCTCTATTATACTGTCAGTATTCATTGTGCTGTAGAATTGAAATGTATTAGAATACTGAAGGAACTGCTTGCCTTTCAAACTCCTATATACTTTTTCTAGGACTTTATGTCAGGGTCAGAAGTAGTTGGAAGTTTCAAGAGGTGAATGGGAAAACTGAAAGAAAATGTGACTCCTTTATTAGCTGGATAAAACAGTTTGACAATAGATGGAATCCAAAAAAAGACTATAAAGCTTTTCACCTCCATCTTTACAAATACAGTGACTATGACATTCAGAGCAGGGAACTCAGAGGTAGAAACAAGCCACAGTATTAAAATATGCTGAGTGTATTAAATATATATAGTCTTCTGGATTTTATAGAGCCCTGTTGAAAACCGAAGTTTTTCACGGAGATGAAAATCAGAAGTCTGAGAAAGAATTTCTGTATCTTCATGTGTAGGGAAACAGGAAACCTCTCTCTGTCTGTGCCAGAGCCACTAATTTTAAAAGCATGTATTAACCCCTCACAGAATGAACTGTCTCTGGTTATTTTGCGAGACAAATCTGAGGATGTGAGGTGATGTGCATTAATCTACTAAGCTGGATCACATTCTACAAAATTACCTTTAAAAACATGATCCTGGTTCTACAACTCCAAGAACAATACAGAAGTATCTTAGAAGGCTGTGCAGGCAATGATTGCTTCAATTACATTAACATCTTTATCAATTAACTAGGTAGTAGAAGAGTAGACTGGCTCATTAAATTGGCAAATGACACACGGAGAGGGCATCTTCTGACACCTTCAGAAAGTGTCCCAAGCCGTATCCAATCAAATAAAGCTTATTGGGAATATTTCCATAGGCTAAAATTAGTAAAAAGCAAACTCTGTAAGACAGAGAGGTTTTAAAGAACTTCAAGGAATTGTAGTTAACAATGGTTCGATCATGCTCCATGAGTTTAGCAGTAGACTTTCTTAAATCCAGCATGATCCTGAGATGGAAATACATACAAATCATGGAGCAACCCCGCCCTTCAATATAAATGGTCAATATAGCTATAGGGAGCTGGGAAATAATGTATCAGGAAAGTTTACTTAGGCTCAATGATAAAAGATACATCTGTTCGATAAGCCAAAAAAAATTACGGCATGGCAGATAGTCTAAATCTGGGTGGGAGGATGAAGACAGTTCTTGTCTAGAGAAAACAACTGAAGATTTTGCATGAAGTGTGAAAGGATAGAACTTTTTAAGGCATCCTTACATAGAAGTGACCATCTGATCTCTATAGTAATTTAAGAAAGAAGAATGATAGAATGAACCAAATCCCTCTTAGGGATTTCAGTCACACAAACACACAAAAAATTAAGGTAGATCTGAAAAAGATCTTGCAAAGCCATTTCCTTACCTTCTAGACTGGTGAGCTTTGAACTAGGAGTGGAAAATTTCGGCAGCCCTTTAATACTGTTGTCGGTAGTGTTCTACCACCTTATGAGGGGCAAGATTCTGTCTCATCCTCTCATTCCTTTCCTTATGCTCTTATTTACCCAATTGCTGGCCTCTCTTTTGTTTCTTTTTTTTTCTAATGCAAGACAATGCTGTCTATAGTAACTATACAATAGGAAGCAGGCAGTCAAATAATTGGCATCTGAAGACATGGTTCTCACATATGGCCCTCATTGGAATTACTTGGAGAAATTATTAAAATACGGATTGCTGGCCTCACCACAGAATTTCTAATTCAGTGGTTCTGGGGTGGAGCCCAGGGGATACGCCTTTCAGACAAGTTCCTGAGTGATGTTGAAGCCATGGAAGCACAGCTTTGGGAAACACTGTCCTGCCCAGAGTTCAAAGGTCCCAACATCTCAGTACTGAAGGAAACCACAGATATAATCACCAGCCTGAGCGACAGCAATGCCATTGCATATGACATACATAAATGTCACTAATATTCAGCTAGTAAACAGACTGTGTGGCCATGTCAGTTTTGTCCGCATGGTGTCACAATGAATTATTCTGTGCCCAGGCCAAGGCTTTAACCTCATCCTGAATGCCATCCATGAAGTGTCCATACACTTCAAATCCCATACCAATTTATTCCTGCTGAGAAGAAAAGTGGAAAGAAATATTTCACTTTACAGATGGGGGATGGAGCCGGCGCCATGGTTCACTTGGTTAATCTTCCGCCTGCAGCACCGGCATCCCATATGGGCGCCAGGTTCTAGTCCCGGTTGCTCCTCTTCCAGTTCAGCTCTCTGTTGTG